>NC_134694.1:26878950-27237700 GCF_050947455.1 Rhinoderma darwinii | reverse complement strand
AGCGGCTTACATACTATAAAAAGAATGGCAGGTGTATGTACTTGCTGGAAATAAAAAGATCAGGCCCTCAAGGGATAAAATTGCAGCTCCTTCTATAGGAGATGAATTCTAAATAAATGGTTGGAGAAGGGAGAGAATAGGGTAGGTTTTAAGGAGAGAGGTGCCTACTGAAGGCAGTGAAAAGTTAGCATCGCTGGTGGGAAAATTCCCCCTACCTCACAATAAGAAACTTTAGCGTCACTAGTGCTAACATTTTGCAATTTATTCTTCAAAGTTGCAGGGTGGCGTAAGGTTTATGTTGCAGACTGCACCACATATTCAATAAATGAAAGTTGCATTTTACCTTTCCTGCTATCTGTTTTGTAAAGGATTCCACCAGAGCTTCCACCCCATAATCTGTGAGCATTGTAGTGTTGTAGATAAAGTTGCTATAGTTGTAATCCTGTCCTAAAATGTTAAAGTTGTCAGGCATGAGAGGATGCCAGTGATATAACTGGTTAAACTCAACAGCAATACGATTACGGTACTGGAACTGGACTCCAAACAGTAATTCTGGATCAAATTTCAACTTTAAGAAATATCCGCTGAGGTGTTGGACATAGTCTTCTATGACAATCTTAATGGTCTCTCCTACAAAGAGAAAAAATAAACACATTACAGACTTAAAGGATCCTGGTAGAATTACGTGGTTAAAATTGATTCTTTCCATAATTTTATTCAGAAGTTCTTTTTTGATAAATTAGTAAATGTCCACTCTTGAATATAATGGGCCTGAAATTATCTGTGAATTCATTTCTTAATATATTTTTATATTATAACATTTTTTCTTATACGGCGCTTCTATTCCCCTGCATAGCCATTTGGTTACATGATGAAATTGTTAGGAAAACGCCTGTTCCCTTAAGGTCGCTATGACAACCTTTCTAGCTTCTGGGCGGTTCTTCTTTTGTTTTGAGCCTACCTCTCTTCTCTCTCCTTCTGCCAATCAGCTGTGGTGTTGTATTTATAGCTGTTTTTTCTCTCCTGTCTTTGGTTATGAATTTTCCTATCTCCTGGTTTCTGATCAAGCTCCTGACTGCTCCTGCACTTCTGTTTTCTGGACCTTGGGTATACTGACCTCGGCTTATCTCTCGTTAACCCTCTGCTTACCAATTCGGATTATCCGCTCCTGGCTAGTTTTGACCGTGGCTTGTCCGATTACCTCTACTCCGTTTCTGGACTTTCAGTTAACCTATTAACTGTCTGGTTTCCAGCTCAGGTTTGCCTGCATTGCGCCTCTTTTCCAAAACTTCACTCTGTTAAGACAATCTGGGTTCTCAGCAGCAAAGTCCATCTCACCTTGCTGTCTGCTCTGGCGAACACCTTATAGTCGCCTCAGATACTGTCGATCAGAGTGGTTACGGATTTGAGGTTACGAGTTTACGTGCACGCTCTCTCCCGGTAGACTCCAGCAGCCTTGAGGTATTGTTGCACTTGCATTTCCATAACAGAAATTCTGGCTGCTTGCAGCCACCACTAGAGGGAGCTTAGGAGCTTACTGCATGTAGTTATACATAGGATTCAATAATAAAGCTGTATGCAGTAAGCTCCCTTTAGTGGCTTTCTATCGCTATGCGGGGGATTTGGAGCTCTATATCAGGAAAAATTTGCTTTGACCACTATTACTAGCACAGAATGTTAGACATAAAAATGACATAGTACAAGGGGCAGACATAGACCGCAGAGGACCCGATGCAAAACCAGTATATTGGCTTCTTGGTCTACAATAGTTCATTATAGAGCACCCCCTTGTGTCTCTCTAACAATCCACCAGTATTTGTGAGATATTAAATTCAGTAGCTCAGTCCCTTACAAGCAATCTAACAGGTTGCATATATGGTATGTCTGCCCCTGACATGGTGTTAAAAGTGGACATGCACTTTAAGATCTGATAAACACTAATGTCTCCATGCACCTCCTTGACTAGAAGCTAGCAATGCAAACGCAACCTCTTAGGATTTACATTAATTTCAACGTAAGTCACAGTCTGGCAGAAAATAACTATTAAATGGTAATTCCAACTTTTGCAACATTTATGCCGTTCAGGCCACTTTGCCAAAAATGAGGCGGGTCCACCAAAATTAGGACAAGTTTATTATATATTGCACCATAAATTGGCGTAAATTATAGCCCAATTCTATGCCAGCTCATGGCTGCAGTAGATTTGACTTTCTACCGTACAGATGGGCAGACATGTGCCTAATTTATTAAATGCTAATCGTAATAAATTTCCTCCCAATATTTCTTCCAGAAACAGCGCCACACCTGCTCATGGGTTGTGCCTGGTATTGCAGCTCAGTTCTAGAGAAATGAATGGGAATGCACTGCAATATTGCACACAACATATTGGAAGAAAGCAGCCATGTTTTTTTCTAATCCTGGACAACCAATTTAAACCCTGTACTGATATCAATGGTGACGGAAACGGAAGCTGTGGTTTCCGTTTGACTTTCCGTTGCGGAGTTCACCCGACGGAAACCTCTGACGGAACCCCAGAACGGAAAGCCAACGCTGATGTGAACAGGCCCTGAAAGCCCTGTACTCTGCACTTTTATAGGTGTAAAAAAACAAACAAACGGATAACTAACATAACGGATGACTAATATAACGGATGCAATTAAAAATCCCATTGATTTCAATGGAATTTTTAACGGATCCGTTTTTATCCTTATTCTGATCTTGAAATGGATTAGCGTAACGGATTATACAACAAAAGTGTGAACTTAGCCTTATTTTTATTACTGGTGTTAAGGTAAAACGGATACAAATGAATTGTAGTCCGTTTGCATCCTGTATTTTGAAACCATCCGCTGATCTAAAAACGGAACAGAGTAATGGATTATACAAGGCGAGTGTGAACTTAGCCTGAGCCAGGAAGCAGGTGATGCTTGTTGCTAAAGAATATTTTTGTTTATTTCAAAAATATTCATATATAAACTGTCATTTTGGTAACAGTAGAGGCGGCAAATAAACAAATGGCATAGGTGGCAAGTGAAATGTAAATTCTGGCTTGCAGATTCCAATGTATACCAGCATATAAAGCTCCGTCAGCAAGGTCAGGCCCTTGATGGAGCACAGAAAATCAATAAAAAGGAAGGAGATTGCTTTGTTTTACTTGCAATGGCGCAGTGGGATGGGCCAAATATAAACGTTACATCACATAAGCGCAACTTCTATGATGTGGCCGGAATATGGTTTACTGCAGCCACAACGGTTTACCTGAGCCAATGCAAATCATGTAAATCGGGAAGAATTAAAACAAAAATAATATTTGTAAGAGGCGTGACAGGTGTGTGACATGTGTAGGAAAGGGACCGACCCTCAAGGCCGTTCTCAAACTTGGCGTAAACGCATTGTATTTCTACAGCGTAAAAATATGTGTGAACGCACCCTAAAACAGATACACTGTATTATACTTTCTGAGGGGCTCAAGGGGCGGTGCATGACTTCTATTTTTGGTGTTTTTGTACCCATCACCCCCACCCTCCTCCACAGGCCCTACACTAGGCATGAGACAGTATCAGTTTTTCTTGCTACCGGAGAGTAAAATACTGAACAAAAAATGTGGTGTTTCTCTCCGGGACTAATATGGCTGCCTGGAGAGCAGCTAGATTTTTTTTTTTTTCAATAGCTGTTGATTTAGGATAAAAAATGAAAACGTTTTTTCAATTACCTTTTTTTTTTACCCTCAGGGGCACATTCAGACGTGGCGGAATTGCTGTTGAATTCCGTTGCAGACAGTCTGCAGTGGAAATCTGCAGCAGCCGTTTTTTTCATTGGTTTCTATAAATTTTTAGGAAAGTTAGTTCAGACGTTGCAGAAAATAACTGTGCGGAATTTAGGCTGCGGTGCAGAATTTTCCCTCCGCAGCATGCACTGTCTGTTGCGGAGAAGCAGCGGA
Organism: Rhinoderma darwinii; assembly: GCF_050947455.1. NCBI lineage: Eukaryota > Metazoa > Chordata > Amphibia > Anura > Rhinodermatidae > Rhinoderma > Rhinoderma darwinii. Next base: position 27,233,760 of record NC_134694.1, on the reverse strand, counting down.
ATTTCACTGCGGATTTCAGCCTTTGCAATGCAAAGGCTAAAATCTGTGGCAAGTCCGCTGTGATATCTGCAACGTCTGAATTACCTGTCAAATATGCAAATGTTGCTGCAAATTCGTTGCGAATTTGCAGCAACATTTGCAGCGGAAAAATTTCGCCATGTCTAAACATGCCCTTAGGGTGTATTTGGTCATTTCTATTCAGGTTTGGTTAAAACCGCAATGAAAAACTGCATACGTTTTTATTGCGATTTGGTGCATTTTCCTACATGGTTGCAGTAAAAAGTGAAACCAAAACACACCAAATTGCTGTAAACACGCATTCGTTTTTTATGCGGTTTTAGACGCACCTCAACCGCAATGTCCAAATATACCATTAGGCCCTGTTCACACGGCAGAATTTTCATGCTAATACTGACGCATTTTCTACGTTGTAATCAGCATAAAAAAAAACCCTGGTAAAAAACCTCCCATTGTCTTCAATGGTAAACTGGACAATTTTTTTTTTTATACGGGTGAGAAATTTTCAGCGGGTGGAATTGAAATCCGCCTTACTGAAAAAAAAAGAAGTGATAATCACTTTTTGTGCTGCGTATTCCACCGCAAAAATAGCGTTATTGACTGTGGCTAATACATGCGGAGAAACACAGCTGGTTTAACTGCAAATCCCCGGCAGAAATCCGAGGATTAGCCTCAGATATCTGCTGCAGATACTCGGCCAATTCCACGTCGGAAATATCCTTAGGAAAAAAACGGTAGTGTGAACATCGCCTTATTCACACGGTGTAGATTTTAAATGTATTTTTTAAGTTAAAACTGGGAACGGAACCTAAACAGAAGTAATATATAAAGGAAGGCATTATAGGTCTGCTCTCCTGGATCTAATTCTGGCTTAAAAAAATGCATGCAAAATCTGCATCGTGTGAACAAGGCCTTAGTATCACTAGCTGCTGAGAAACACATTCACAATCATCATTTAAGTCTAGAAAAAAATAAAAACTAATTTCTCCATGTAGTCACCTCCCTTCACATTTTTCAGGATTACTCTTGCGCTGTGCCAATGCTCTGGAAATCTCTCACCCATGCCACCTAAATAATGGCGGAGTCTCTCTCAAGTACACAACTTGGTAGAATTGTTGCATTTTTTTCCGCAGTGAATCCTCAGCAAAATCAGCGCAGATTTGCTACATTGAAAGGATGAAATTGGCAGTGAACATCCAGAACAGAATGCCCGCAGCATGCCCTGATGTCCATGCGGAAAATGTTTCACAGCATGTGGATGACATGGCTGGGACTGTAATCCGCTACAGATTTTCCACATGGAACATCCGCACAGAAAATGTTCAGCATTTCAGTCCCGTGTGGACCTGGCCTTAAAGGGGTTTTCCGTTTTTTCACAGTATAACTTGTTATACAACTTTCTAATATACTTTGGGGGCAATATATTTGGACCTGCGTTTCATACACCAGTCTTAATAAAAATAAAAATTGGAGAAGAGTGTGACATTTATCAAGAGGCAAAATCGGGGGCCCTCTGGGTTCCCGCAATGCTCCAGCGCGGCCCATACAAGGTCCTGAATGTTAGATATATGTTAAAAGCGTCAGGGCCTTATTTTCGACGCAGCACTTTAACGTCATCAGTGCTTTGTCGCATACAACGTCCTGACGCTGCCCGGTGTAATAACATTGTATAAGCCACGCTGGAGCGATGACAGGAGAAGAGGAGCGGTGAGGTCAGTATAATATTTTTCTCTTATCATTTATCCCCCTTTTCCCCGAAGTTACGTCTTCTTTCCAACTTGTGACTTTTGGACCCTTATGTAACTTTTCCACGCCAGAAAACTGTCGTAGAAACGTTGATAAATTTGTGTTTCAATTCTTTACCATTTTCAAGATATCTATATATATTTAATTGAATCTCATTTACCGCTTTCACTCTTAGGATATATTCAGACGTTGCGGCTAAGGTGCGGTAAAAAACGCATTTAAAAAAAAAAAAGCATTAAAAAAGTGTTTTCTCTTTGATTTGATGCGTTGTTTTAATGTGTTTGCATTTTTTTTTTACCTCAACCTCATCTAAAAACGCCTTAAATTGCGGTAATAGCACATGCTTTTTCGGATGAGATTTTTTGTTATTGCAGTTTTAACCGCACCTCAGGCACTACGTCTGAATATACCCCCGTATATTTATATTCTGTCTCATTTCTCCTTGCCGAGATTTTATTAATTCCTCCCAAAAGTCAAATTTTTTTGTCTGACGGTCCTGCTACAGGACCCCCAAAGATGGGGAAGGTTTTTCTAGGCAGTTTTAGGGGCGTTCCTGATGTGAATAATTTGAGGCTTAAAATATCTTGCGATTGGGATTCATATGTTGGAGAGTATGTTTTAATTGATATGTAGTTTCTAGATCATTATGATTATTGATATTCATATTATGGCAGTGCTAATATATAATAATGATGTTATATATGATATTAATAAAATAACCTTACAATTGTGGAATATTCTCCATATTTGCTTACCTATGAGGATAAGTCTTGCAGTTTGAAATAACTGTTCATCATCCCAAACAGGGTGCTCCTTTTTTAACACATCACACACCCGATTGTGTTCACGTAGCCAAATGGTCGCATACATCATCAGTCCAGGGAGAAGACCAAAAACCTCCTGTCCCATAGCAAATCTCTTTTCATTGGGGATTTTCTCCGGGTAGATCATGTGAACTGGAGCATCGACCACAGTTGGTGGATACATATCTCCATTTATTATCTGAAGTACAAACAGACCCGTGAAGAAAAGCTTTTTTTTAGATCTATGTTAGAATGAAATTGGCTATTTTTTTTTATAAATATAATAAAAACACTGCAATATGTATTTAATAGAAAAAGCGCTGTCATAACAGGGTACCTCAGACGAGGGATACATGGCGATAAAACGTGCACGATTATCACAAGTTCGCATTCCCGCTAAATCACATTGTTATGCAATATCGCATGTAATGTATGTCAATAGGATCGCATGACATTGCGCACACAATATCGCAATGGTAATTTCCAGTGATGAATTTTCTATAATAAACACAAACAAATTGTAATGACAGGGATAGGGAAACAGACAAGTGAGCCCTAATCTACCCGCCACTCAGTCCCTGCCTACTTGCAACGACCCGCCCTAGGCGATGGGGTACAACTGGGCGACGGTCCCTACACTCAGTAAGTGCACGACAGACAACCAGACAAGGAAACACAGAACAAAGGGAAACGGGGCAGTTGCCCACGGCAACACCGTGAGCAACAAGAGTAGTAAACGAGCCGAGTCAAACCAGGAGAGTACGAGGTGCCAAACACAGAGCAGGAGAGTAGTGAACAAGCCGAGTCAAACCAGGAGTGTACGAGGTACCAAACGCAGAGCAGAAGAGTAGTCAGTAAGCCAGGGTCAATACGAAACAGGGACAAGTAGTTCAAGAAGCTGCAGCAGGGCCAGGAAACCAACAGAGAAGAATCACAAGCAAGGAGGAACAGGAAAGGCAGGTATAAATAGACAGAGGGCGGGAGCTAGCTCCGTCTGGCCAGGCTGTGATAGGCTCTCCCACTCCTAAGCCTGCCATCCTGAGTGGTGGAAGATGGAGTCAGTCTCACAGACATAGAAGCAGGTGCAGACTGATTACCTATGGGCGTGGATACAGAAGCTGTGCCTGGCAAATAAGTTGAATTAAAGGGGTTGTCCAAGAGTAGAAAACATGGCTGCTTTATTTAAGTGCCACATCTGTCCATGGGTTGTGTCTGGTATTGCAGCTCCGCTTTATTGAAGTGAATGTAGATCAGCTGCAATACCACACACAACCTGTGGACAGGACTGTTTTTGAACTAAATCAGGCATGTTTTTCTAATCTTAGACAATCCCTTTCAGGCTGGGTTCACACGACCTATTTTCAGACGTAAACGAGGCGTATTATGCCTCGTTTTACGTCTGAAAATAGGGCTGCAATACGTCGGCAAACATCTGCCCATTCATTTGAATGGGTTTGCCGACGTACTGTGCAGACAACCTGTAATTTACGCGTCGTCGTTTGACAGCTGTCAAACGACGATGCGTAAATGAACTGCCTCGGCAAAGAAGTGCAGGGCACTTCTTTGCCACGTAATTTGAGCTGTTCTTCATTGAACTCAATGAAGCACAGCTCAAGATTTACGAGCGTCTCAGACGCCTCGTAAATTACGAGGAGGAGCATTTACGTGTGAAACGAGGCAGCTGTAAACAGTCTGTCTTTTCACACGTAAATGCCTCTCATCGTGTGAACATACCCTAAGGATGGACTTTCACATCGAGGTCAAAATACATTTTCTGCCACAATCCGCAGCAAAATCATAAAAAATTCATAATTAGAAAATGTCTCCATTAACAAAGATAATTTAATTTTACGTACCTGATACTTCAATTTGCCGTCTTTGAAGAGTCGCAGAGTATGCTGGCGCTCCAAATGATCTCCATATACATGGCTGAGGTCAACCTAGAAAAGATTGATAAGTGTTTCATCATATTGATGCAACTAATTAGAAGGAAAGACACAACATTCTGCTCCATTAGACTTTCTGTTAATGAGGATAAAACCGCCAAATATATCAACTTCTGTCAAGCAAAATATCTATACAGAAGAGCGATCACATATAAAACAGATGAACTTTCAGGATCACTGACTATGAAATATTTATCTATAAACCAGGATGAAATGTGTGTGGCCTTCATAACACGTAATACAGTCTGCAACAGTCTGAACATCTTGACGGATAGTGTAGACGTTATACAACTTCCCAATGTCTAGATGTGAATAGTACCCCCGCTCTGATTACATAGTATACAATAAATATAGTCTTTATAGTGGTTAGAACACCAATCCTCCGATACCAAGCTCCGAATATGCTGCACAGAGTTTAAGAGTAAGGGTATGTTCACACGGCAAACAAAAAACGGCTGTAAAATATGAACTTTCAGCCGTTTTTGAAACCACAAACATTTTTTGAGGCTTTTTTATGGCCGTTTTTGAAGCTGTTTTTCTATTGAGACAATGAAAAACGGCTCCAAAAAAGGCTCAAGAAGTGACAGGGCATTATTTTACGCACCGTTTTTACAAACGGCTGTGTGAAAAAACGCCCCGTGGGAACATAACACAGTTTTTCCCCTTGAAATCAATAAGCAGATGTTTGGAGATGTACAGCCCCCATATTTACAGCAATTTTTCGGGGCATTTACACCCTTAAAAATGGCTGAAAATAAGCCGTGTGAACATACCCTCACATGTTAGAGTGACATGTCAGAAGTCTTGATCAGTGGGGGTCCAGGTGCTGAGACCCCCACCGATCACTGAAACGAAGTCGCAGAAGCGCTCAGCCGAGCGCAGTTCCCCTTTCAGCTGTAAGGGAACACTTTGGCCGAGGAGACCAGAAGTTATACTATTAGGCCGTATTCAGAGTTTTAGTACAGTTTTTTGGTGCAGATCGTAAAGGAAGGGAGAGTATATAGGAATGATTTCACCCCACGGTTTTTAAGATCTCTGCTTGTTGTCATTCCATAGGAACATTCACTGTTTACTTCCAGTGGCCACAATTCTGTCCATGGTCATGGACACACAGGTGCTGGGATCGTTACAGTATGTGTATCAGAGCTGTGTTCTCTAGCGATCCCAGAACCTGTGTGTCCATCACATGACCATGACTACTAAATTAGCAGATCTTGAAAACTGTGATGAATTCATATAGATGGTATATTTGAAAATGATATAACTTTTAATTATACAAAAAAAAACACATTAATTTGCTGAAACCGGACGACCCCTTTAGTAATAACACAGTATGCAGAAGGCTCCCAAGCGTCCCCTAGTGGTGGTTTTAGGCAGCCAGAATGTTATTATTTATCTATGTCTATGCAGGTGGTTTTGAGCTACTGTATGTATCAACAAAATGGAGCTCCGACTGATATAAAGATGTTAATCAGCACAGAATGTGACCTAAAAATTACATGATGGCAAGTCGGATATTCACTTTAAGGCATGGCCATATTAATATGGCACCCAAAGAGATGCATGAAGCATGAAGTGTCGGGACTGTGAATAGACATTGCGTCCTGGCTGGAGGTGATGACTATTCATTGTCAAGACACTTCAGTAAAGTTAATGTAGGTGTATGTGACAGCACAGCGAGATCATGCTGTGCGGAGTACAAATGGACATGAATGGAGAGAAGTGTATGACGTTGATTGGTCAGCGTCATACACTTCTCTTTACAACGCCCACTTGGTCAAAAGGTGAAAAACACCCAGTTGGGCATTAAGAAACTAATTAGCATAAATCTAAAATTGCTCATAACTTGCTAAAAAATGATCATTTTTCAAAATAAAGAACAGTGTTGTTATCTACATTACAGCGCCGATCACAGTATGTAGGAGATAGGGCACTTATAATGTGGTGACACAGCCTCTTTTACTGCTATACATAGCGATTGGTACATTTCTAATTATAAAATGGTTAAATTAGCATGGAGATGCATCTTGTTATTCAATCACAGGATATTTCTAATATAGTACATGGAACATACTATTATATAGTGGCATCAACTTCCATAGCGATTTACATAAAACATAATTGGCCTTAAAATTACAAGAGACCGTGTGGTACAGACAAATGAAACATGTTTACAATATACATTCGGCAGGAGCTCTGCCCATACAGGATTACAATCTATAGAGAATAGATATAAGGGCTCAGGGAAAGGAATAAGCAGCTCTAGACAAACTTAGTTTGAGGCAGTGTTGCAATACTGCTTGAGGGGCACTTGGGCAATGTTATATGCTTACCAAAAGAGATGAGTGATCAGTGAACGTTGGAGAATGTTGGATGGAGTGGGGGCAGGCATTCCAGAAGAGAGGGGAAGCACAGGAGAAGTCTTGAATGCAATAGTGTGGATAGGTGATGAGAGTGGTAGAGAGGATTCTCACACTTTTTAACTTTAAGAGTTTATTCTTGTAGGCGGCCCTTGTGCGAGTTAGGATTCATAAATCAAGGAGTGAGAGGGCTCTACGCCTAAGAGCTAGATATTTTTATTTTATCTGATGGTAAACCAAGTAGAACATGCCAGACTTTTAACTTGTAATTACCGCTGGCAGATATTACCACACCCTTAAAATCAGGATGGTACTGGAACGGTATACACAGGGCACTCACAGAGAGGTCTGTGGGGTAAGTGGTGTCAAAACTCCGCTCTCGTTATTAATTACTGTCTAAAATAAGTTGCACAACTTACCCCATGACCGAATCCTTTAATGAAGCCTCGTCCCATCCTTCCAAAAGTCTTAAAAAACTGATGAGTAAAATGTTGAGCAAAGAAGGCGAACATTAGGTTGGTGTTTTGTGGATCAGGAATGAACTTCTCCCTTTTTAGAAAGGTCTCGACCATCAAAGTGGCATTCGGCAGTTCAAGTTTTCCTGCATGTAAAGATGTAAATAGTGAAAATAATATTTATACAGTGTTAATATAAGAGTATGTTCACATGGAACAGATTTGTTGCAGAATTTTCTTCAAAAATCCATTCCATACATCTGAAGTTTCTGCTGCATGTGTTTCGATTTTTACAAACCAGATGTCCTAGAAATTCTGCCAAGTGTGAACAAATCCTAGGAAAGCGGTGGGGGAGGGGAAAGCAAATTAAAACCAGAAAGCTAAGATCTGCATGTCACGTTGTAGAAACAAACCTGCAATATTGTGTGATATAACTTAGAGGGCCTTTTACATCGGCTGATAAGCGGCCAGTGCAGTGACCACCAATCAACGAGACATTGTTGATCGGCACTCGTTTGCTCTTGTCACAAGGAGCTATGTATAAGGACGAGCGGTCATTACTCCGATCTCTCGTCCCCATACATTATTATCATGTCGGAAGTGCATCTCTGTTTACACAGGGAGACGTGCTGCCAACAACGATAATATTTAACTTTTTTAAAACTATACGACCAGCAGATGATCGAGCGTTTGATCGTTCATCTGCTGATCGTTCCTCTGTTTACACAGGGCAATTATCGGCAATTAGCGTTTTATGAACGCTCGTCTGCAAGATAATCGCCCAGTGTAAAAAGAAAAAGTGCTTATAGTGAATATCTAACTTTTTAACACACCATATCTTTCACAGACCTTCCGGAGGGATTTGATTGGTGATGTAATCCTGTAGTTTGCAGGAAGTCAGACCCACAGGAGAAACTGACCTCCTGTCTACACATGAGAGCATGGGCTGATCTGGTGGTCAGACTGAGATCACATGTCACAGCTGCCCATAATGAAAGGGGTCAAAATGTCTCAGCATCTAAGCACATACAGCCGTTGGAAAGAGCGGGGTAACACCCTCTGCTGTCCCCTCGTCATGTGATAGCGGTGTGCCGATGGTTGTCGCTTCAGTCTGGGGGCCTAATGAAGGCACCCAGGACTGCCATCTTTGTACTCTTATTAGGACCTGGCAGAGGCAGGGCTTAATAGAAGCCTGTCAAAATCACGATATTCTGCAATACATTAATAGTATTGCAGTATATTGTGCAAGCGATCCAAGGATCGCTCGTTTAAGTCTTCTAGGGAGATTAATAAAAAAAGTAAAAAAAACTTAAAGGGCTTTTTAATGTACAAAATATTAAAAAGTTAAAAAAAAATACTCTTTTCCGATTTTCCACCTAAAGAATTGTAAAAAATAAAAAATAAACATAATTGTGATTGCCGCATCTGTAAAAGTCTGACCTATTACAATATAACATTATCGAACCCGCACGGTGTTAAAAAGTGAAAACACCAGAAACGCTGTTTTCTGGTCACCTCCCATAAAAATTGTAATAAAAAATGATCAAACATCTTATTTACCCCAAAATGGTACCAATAAAAACGACAGCTCGCCCCTCAAAAAAACAAGTCCTAACACCGCTCAATCGATGGTAAAATAAAAAAAGATATGACTCTCGGAATATGGTGACACAAAACTAATTTTATTTTTAACATGAAGTAAAACAAAAAAATCAGATTGCCGTAATCAGATTGAACCACAGAATGTCATTTTTATCGTCGTAAAACCAAAACCCAAAAAACAATGGAGGAATCCCTGTTTTTTTCCGACTTCAGTTTCCCGATACATTATATGGTACTATAAAAATCAAGCCCTCAAACTACTTTATCAACGGAAAAATTAAAAAGTTATGGCTTTTGGAAGATGGAGAGGAAAAAGTTAAACTGAAAATAAAAAAAAATGGCTGCGGCGGGAAGGGGTTAATGTCTAATGGTCCATTGTACTGATATAGAGCTTCACAGTCAGTGCATCTCCCTGCAGTCACCACTAGGTGGCGCTTACTGTGAGTGTGTTATATATTTTACTGTATATATTTATTTGTGGTTGAAGTAAAACAGACTTTATGAAGGTCAAAGCAGGAGATTTAGAAATTAATCTGCACAGAATTCTTTAGATAAAAAAACTAAATGGTTTTCAAGATTGTTAGATGGATCCCTTGATGGTAACATAGAAACATAGAAGATTGATGGCAGGAAAGGACCACAAGGTCCATCTAGTCTGCCCTTATTATTTCCTTTTTATTTTTTATCTTCGGATAGATATACGTTTATTCCAGGCATGTTTAAGTTCCTTTACTGTTTATTTTCCAATCACATCTGCTGGAAGTTTGTTCCAAGTATCTGATAAAAAAAGTGGATGAAATTCAAAAACAAAAAAACAAATACTCAGCTGTTCGATTCCCTGCCGTTCCAGCGCCGCCAATTCGCTGGTCGCCTCTATTTTTTTTTACTACTGCAGCGATGACGTGCCAATCACTATGGTTTAAGACCAGTAAACAAACCAAGAAGTGGCGTCATTTTGAGAAAAGTGTCAAGATGCGCCAAATCTATCACACAGCGTGCGCCACTGTGATGAAATTTCTGCCTGTCTCCTCTGGGTTTGTGCTGCCTTTATTTTAGACAATATTAATAAATCTGCCCCCGTATTCCCAATGGGGGAATCTCCCTCTTTCTACTGGTTATACAGACTATTATAAACTCACCTTGAAGCTGTCAGAAAACAGTTCCCCTGAATTCTTCACTTCTGAAGTCCTGGATAACACAGAACTGCCAATATGATACTCCATACAAAAAACAAGGAAAATGTTGGAAAAAATGTTAAGCGCTCAGACTGGAATTTGTAACCTAAATAATATTAAATTCTATAATTTATTTAAAAATTCATATTTCTCTAAAAAAGAAGGTAAAAATTCTAGGTGTTGAGAGGAGGAGACTAGGACAGGATCCTTCTGCAGAAGAAGGCAATGTGGGTTTATATTCTGGGATTATTTAAAGCGGAGAACAACTTTAATTCTTTCCTTCAACCATCCCCCGCTTCTCTCAGTCTCATCTTCATCCATCAATGAATGGGAACCCGAGTGCGCATCTACTCTGAGGAAGTCCGCTTAGGACAAAACGCGTCAGATGAACTTTATTTGGTGCGTGACAATCCTTGTTCTATTCTCTGTGCTACTGCACAGATGCTGTATGTTCCAATATTTGTAGCGTGCCAATGTTGATGTCTTGCTTTTAAAGTGGCGGGTATTTGGATTTTATCGCTAAATGGCAACTGTCTGTTGTGATTGTGATTCTGTCTGATGGCTGATGTGATTTGCGCCACTGCTTTGTGCAAATATTTGCACACTGTCTCTTTAAACATCTACTCTACACTGTCTTTTTCAATACTCTATACAGGAGGCTGAATAAAGCAGTATGACACATTGTTACTGTACCTTTAACCGACTTCCTTGCCGATATCTCCCTCTTGTAACCTCAAAAGGCCCCTATATCCTATAAAGCAGTGATCCCCAACCAATACCAGGCCGTGGATCATTTGGTATCGGGCCGCAGTATCTGCCCCGGTGGCCGCAGTGAATTCCGGGCGAAAAAAACGCACAAAATTGTGGTGTAGTCGTCCGGAATGTCCGCTGCAGAAAACGGCTGAGCGTTCAACCGGCCTGCTAGCAGGCCTGCCTCCTGGGATAATGTTGCAGCCTTTGATTGGCTACAGCGGCAGCCACTTGGGATGAAGCATTATCCCAGGAGGCCGACCTCTGACGTCATCCAGGCCAGCCTCACGGGATAATGTTTCATCCCATGTGACCGCTGCTACAGTTTGTGATTGGCTGCAGTGATCACATGGGATGAATCATGATCCCAGGAGACCGGCCTGGAGGAAGAAACAGACTTCTGAGTAAGTATAAAAAAAATATTTTTTCTGAGTTGCGTATTTTGCGGCGGAATCCGCCGCAATAAACGCAGCAACTGCTATTTGTTGTGGGTTTTACCTCCCCATTGAATTCAATGGGGAAAACCTGCAGCAAATAAGCAGCTTTTACGCAAATACAATTGACATGCTGCGGAATAAAACTCTGCACCGCAGGTCAATTTCTGAGCGGTTTTTTTCACTCACTATTTACGCAGCGTGTGGATGAGATTTGTTTTATCTCATCCACTTTGCTGCTACTGCATTATGCTATGGATTTTTACCGTTACGGAAAATCTGCAGTATTTACGCATCGCGTGAACTGACCCGAAACCCCGAAATCCCCCCCTTGCCGGTCTGTGGAAAAATTGTCTTGCATGAAACTCGTCCTTGGTTAAAAAAAAAAAGGTTGTGAACCGCTGCTATAAAGGACATACAGTATATTAATGAATTTGTGTACCTTGTGCAATCATTTATTACATGAATCTTGTAATTACTTACTATGATGGATATATACGTATGTTTGAATTGCTGTACATGGTACTTTGTATATTAACTTATTATATGAATAACACTTACTGGCCACTTAGTGGGTTGCTCACATTTCGAGTGGTAAAATAAATAATGCATTAAATATGTAATTTTTAGACCTACTTTTTTAAAGAAATATGAATTTTAAAATAAATTGATATATTTTATTATTTACGTTATTCGAGTGCGTAACATTTTTTACAACATTTTCTTTTTTCTTTTTGTATTGTTATTGCTGGTTGGGTGTGGAGCACAGATAAAGGATTTTTCTGTACAGTATATTATTGACTGGACCATTAGTCATCATATTGACAGAGGATTCTTTCTTCCCCAGTGCATTATTTGGAAACATTCAATTACAGTTTCCATTGTTTTTACTATTTTTCCAGTAAATCTAAATCATTTTCCATGTTACAGACATCTCCAGGAATATCAACCCTGAGAAAGAAAGAATAGGACCTAGTACACAACCTTGTGGTCCACCACATGCAACTTGTTTCTGTTCAGAATGCACACCAGTCACGGCCGTGGTCACGGACCGCCGCCGTTCCTTACCTGGCGACGCGTGCGACCACAGTCTGTTGTCTTCCTGCCGGCGTCTCCCTCCTAGGAGACGCCAGCACTTGCGGCCGGCTGGTCCTGCTCTCACTGGTAAGGTACGTGCGCGGCCCCCGGCCTTAAAGGGCCAGCGCGTGCACATGCTTAAAGTTCCCTAACCAACCCCTGCCCATCCTGGACTATAAGAAGGGATCCGCCCTTCCACTCCCTGGGTCATCATTGTTGTACTTTTCCCATGTCTGTATTGCAATTGGTCCCTTAGTGTTTTCCTTCTCCCAGTGTTCCCTTTATCTGCCTCCTGTATCCTGTGCTGTGCCTTGTTCCGAGCCTGTATAGTACCTGAGCCGTACCTTGCCTCGCCTGCTGGAATACTCCACGTCGGCTATCGTCTGTCATTCTGGATACCATACAATGACAGGTAACACTTCTATTATAAAACTGGAGGCAGGATACACTAGATCCACCATTCAGAAAAGGTGATGGTCACTTCTCCCACCTCCTCATTGCTCAAAATCAGTTTTTATGTTAAACCATAAATATTGGTGGGTCTTTGACCTTATGCAGAATCTGCCAGTTGACCCTTGCACAACTGACACAAACAGAAACCATTTGCACCGGATCCGTGACCATGGAAATCAATAGTGATGCAAACGGAAACCTATGGTTTTCGTTTGTTTAAGTCAGGGTCCCGTTCTGATGGGAAGCTCCGACGGAACGTCAGAACGGAACCCTGACGCAGATGTGAACGAAGCCTAATGGAGGCAGACTGCCATCTAAACCCAATGTGTTGTGTATGAAGTGTTATGGAGGAGGTGGCATCAGATGGTTCCACGGCTGCAATGGAATTAAGACAAACCTTGTTTTAAATTGTGCTCATGGTGATTTAGTAATGGTGTTGGTTGTCATTAAAATGTTTACAAGCATTAGACCTGCGCTGATTTGTCAAGGATCTTAAAATCCCACACACCATGCAGGTGCCAGCATACCCTGCAGCCGTGCCCAGATTATTCATTCAGATAAAGCAGTTTAATGGTCGCAAGCATGCGTGGATTGCATAAATGCTTCCCATTCAGGCACCGACAAGTATCACTACAGGCAGGAACTGAACTGTAATTCTATCATTTATGCAATGCTCCCGACTTTTAAAATGGGAAAGACCGATATGTGCAGCAGATATTTCAGAGCTAAAAGGCGTGTTCACCTACTAGCATAAAATGAAAATGTATATATAGATGTGATCTATAAAAAATGTTGAATAACTTTGTAGAAATATTCCTTCACTGATTTTGTACAGGTCTTCATCTAAAGCCTGTATATGGCTCTGTTCACATCTGCATCAGAGGCTCAGTCACGAGCTTCCATTGCAGAATCAGTTTGATTTGATGGAAAAAAAATAGCGCTGCAAACTACGGAATTCAACGAACCCCATTATAAGCTAATGTGGTCTGTTGGCCGCCGTTGGTATCTGGTGTATGACAGATGTGGCGGCACTGCATAGTGGATTTCATTATAAAAGGAAACCATGACACAGATGTGAACTAAGCCTTTTACTTCAGAGCTGCATTCACAGTTCTGCTGATCAATATTGGTAACCGTCAACAAGCTCGTAGATGCCACCTCTCATTTTTCAAAGGCCCTGTGGAAAATGAAAGAAGAGACCTGATTGGTTGTCATGGGTGACCACTTCAATTTTATGTTTCTATAGTATTGATCTCCCATTGAATCAACAGTGAATACTGAGGGGATTCCTCCTTGGAGCCTGCATATTGCAGCTCTATACTATAATGCATTCAAGGCTCTTTTTACATCTGCCTCAGGGGTTCCATTAGGAGCCTCTGTCGCACATTCCGTAGTTTCTTGACGGACAAAGTAGCGCATCATGCTGTGCTATTTTGTCCGGCACAATGACAGACACCATGACGGAAACCCGATGAAACCAATTAAAGTCATGTGACAGATTTGGCTCCTCCGGTTTTTCGCTGTTCTGCTCCTTTGACGGAGCAAAACAGCAGAAAACCTGAATGCAGGTGTGAACGAAGAATTAGGCCACGTTCAGACGTGGCGAAAATTCCAATGCGGACAGTCCGCAGTGGAATTCTGCAGCAGCCATTTTTTTTGTTTGTTTCTATACATTTTTAGGAAAGTTAGTTCAGACGTTGCAGAAAATAACTGTGCGGAAATTAGGCTGCGGTGCAGAATTTTCCCTCCGCAGCATGCTTATTACGTGCGGGGAAGAAGCGGAATTTCACTGCGGATTTCAGCCTTTGCAATGCAAAAACTGGAACCTGTGGCAAGTCCGCTGTGATATCTGTAACGTCTGAATTACCTGTCAAATATGCAAATGTTGCTGCAGATAGTTGCGTAATTGCCCCGAATCTGCAACAACATTCTGCCACGTGTGAACGTGGCATAACAAACCTGAATGCAGGTGTGAACGAAGAATTACAAACCTCAATGCAGGTGTGAACAATGTATTACAAAGTTATTGAACTGTTACTGTTTAAATATAGAATTCATCTAAATAAAAAGTGTGTTAAAAAAAAGTGAACATAGACTATAAAGGGGATGTCCACCCTTTAAAAATGTTCTCATTCTGAAAATTCCTCAAACATAAACTGAAGTTGTCCAGCTGCTCTGAGGCTGATCAGCTGTTGTCTGTGGGAAACTGGCCAGCAAGTGTTCAATTCCCATGCAGTGCCACCACAGGGCAAAGAAAGTATTACATGGTGCCACTCGAAATGAATAGGCTGTCCATGCATTGGTCTTCCAGAGAGAGATGCTCATTGTAGCCATTCTTTGTTTCGACTAGTTGATGTAGGTCCTGAACTAGAGACCCCCTCCCCCTCTTTTAACTCAGAATTCCCTAATAGGGTATTTTAAAATGTTTTTTTTATAAGCCAGACAACCCCTTGAAGTGCCCAGCCTATTCTGAAATGCATAGTATAATGGAACAGGGTAACATAATGTTAAAACTCTGGTCTATAGAGGCACACTAATATTTCATGATATTGAATTTTTCTCCGCTCACAGTAGTACTATATTGATTTTAGGAGTGTACTGCATACTGTTCTATTGGGTTCAATGTATAATGGTTTGCAGTAAACGCCCCAGCTCACTCTATTGTTGGCTGTAGATAGCCAAAATGTTATTTATTTAAAAGTCTATGCAGAGCATTTGGGTTGGGGGGTATTTATTTATTTATTTATTTAGATCAAGGACCATAAACTTGATCTTGCATATGTCAGGCTTCTATGAGAATAATCTAAAGAATTATTAGAGAAATCTATAGACAGGTCCTAAATCCACTCGGGACCTGCTAAATGACTCTACAGATGCCAACACTAGATGTAGAAACTATTTTACAGGCTACTATGAAACTCAATGCCTGTAAGATATGTCACTATTGATCTGCCATAGAGTCTATATAATACCTTACCTAAAATCCAAGATGTCTATTACTAAAACATCTACTTGCAGTAGAAAAACGGAGGTCCAACCGTTATAAAGCTATAGTAAAGGGTAACTAAACGTTGAACAAACTTCAGATACGTGTGGGCGCTTAGCCACTTTGTTTCTGTTCTGCTTTTTCCAGAAAGCCGATGTATATCTATATATATATATATATATATATATATATATATATATATATATATATACTTTCTATTGAGCCCGTAAAAAAATAAAAAAATGGTGTTGAAGGTAGGAAATTCACTTAAAAGTATTAATTTTGGCGTTGTCTTCCTGCGGTGATCTTTTATATCCTTGGGATTTACAATTACTAACAATAATGGTCCATATAACAGTTCCCATGGGAGTTTTGAGCCAGCTGTCCAAAAACCCTGAATGCCATACATTATTATGCAAAATTAATTTTGACACAGATTTACTGTTCATATCACCCTTTACATTGCAGAGGGTAAATTCGGCATGAAAATCCAAAACAGAATTGGCATGCTGCAGATTTGAAAATCCACAGCATGCCTTGAATTCCCTGGGGATTTTTTCTATCCACATGTATTCTTCTGTATTAGTTGCAGATTTTTAGTGCAGAAGTGAACATGTGAATACACCCTAAGGCCTTATTCACACAAACGTGTTATACGTCCGTGATACGCACGTGATTTTCACGCGCGTCGCACGGACCTATGTTAGTGAATGGGGACGTTCAGACTGTCAGTGATTTTCACGCAGCGTATGTGCGCTGCGTAAAACTCACGACATGTCCTATACTTGCCCGTGTTTCGCGCAGCACGCACACATTGAAGTCAATGGGTGCGTGCAAATCGTGCACGGCACACGGAAGCACTACTGGGTGACGCGCGTGATTCTCGCTACAGCTGGTAAAGAAGAGAAGGGAAACATAAAATCCCCTCCTTTACTGTGTCGTCACACAAAAAGGGAGTGTCATAATGATGCCGGCTGCGCGAAAATCACGCAGCCACACACCATATACACATGTCACACTGAACATTTGCGCGCGCAAAACACAGTGTTTTTTGTGTGCGCAAAATGGACACGTTCGTGTGAATAAGGCCTTATACATTGCCTGTGTATCAAAATAGTTCTAACAGTTCTTTAGCTTTGTCATTAAAAATAATTTTCACTTTTGAGATACAGCTTCTATGTATCATGAATACATAGAAGCTTTATATACCTGAATCCGTCACGTCAGCGGGACTGACAGTTTCGGTGACAGCAGACACGCAGCATCCACCTGTTATCGATCACATCTAAGTTATGAACTTAGATGTGATCATTAACAGCTGGATCCTCCGTGTCAGAGACACGCAGGACCCACTTTCACTGAACCCGTCAGTCGCGCAGGATACAGCTGCTGTGTATCCAGGATACATAGAAGCTGTATCTGAAAAAGTAAAAATAATTTTTACTGAAAACAAATTACAAAGTTGCACAAAACAGTGTTTTAGTGGAGAGAAAATACATCTTCAAAGGTTTTGAAAACCTTTAACTTTTTTTATGTTTTAGTTGATTGATTACTCAACTATATTTTCCATGGCAGATTCTTTACATAGGCTCTCAAGTCATTGCCTAATTTCCTACACCTTGTAGAGGGGGAATGCAGAGTACAAGTATCTGCAGATTCCTGGGCTGCTGCAAGATCAACAAACTGTTATATGATAACAAGATAATAAATGGAGAAGTAGAAACCTCCCATTCAGAATGAACATCGCATTATTCACCCATTGCATCATGCTTGGATAGTCAGGAAATGTTATCCACATATGCAGGAAAGAATTAACCGCCCACAGAAGTGAACTGTATGATGTATAAACACCAGTTGGCGTCCTCTTAAGCTTCTGTCTGGAAGCGCACACAATATCGGAAGACACTGCTCTAACCAATATATTTATTACTATCAATATTTTTCTTCTAAATTTATATCAGGTATATCTAGCAAGGCTAGTTGAAGGTAGAATAAAAATTAGAACGCCTGTCCAATTCTCCAAAACTATGTTAAATAGCAAATTCTAAAAATTATTTGATATGCTTTGAAAGCTGGACAAGAGCGTATGTACCCTAGAAACAGGCCATGTGGCTGCTATGGGGCCCATGGAGAGAGAACACCCCGGTTATCGCATTTCCTTTACTACTGGGTGGTAAGAACCCGTGCAGGACCCTCTCTAGAGAAACTACGTTGTTCACAGACGAGAGTTGGGGAATTGACCTGAGGGACATTGAAAGAGCATAGGGTGGGGGGGGGGGGACGACTACTATCAAGCCCTTTTGTCCCTGGTGGCAAAACCTGGCACCATAATGTAAAGCCCATTTTGATATTTGCCCCATCTTCAATGTACACCACTTTAAATGGATGCTGTATGCCCCATGAAACACTGAACTGTTTACAATTATTAGTGTAATAGTTGCCCTGCCAATACTACCAGATTTTCATCTTGGAAACCTTTAGCCCAAGTTCAGACACAGCAGATTTACAGCGCGGATTCCGCACATAAAAATCTGCAGCAAAGTAGAGAACATGTGTATGGGGTATCAAAACCCCATCCACCAGCAGCGGCCAAAATCCAGGGCAAAATTGAGGTCAAACTGTGGATTTTCAAATTAGCAGCATGTTAATTATGTCGTGGATTTGTCGCAGATTTTGACTGCGGATTTCACCCCTTAGGATCAATGCACACAATGTGTATTACGTACAGCGAAACCGCAGCATAGTGCAGTACCAGCATAGTCAATGAGATTCCAGGAAATCTCATGTCCACGCTGCAGTATTTTTCCGCACATAAATTGACCTGCAGTGCGGATTTTAAAATCCGCAGCCTGTCAATTTATCTTCAGTTTCCGCTTGCAAATTGTATCTGCCTAGCGCTGAGGAAAATTGCACCAAAACCCGCAGCATAAAAATGCGCTGTAAAAACCGCACCGAAAAACGCACGATTAGGTGCGGTGTTTACCTGCAATTTTCCTTAATGTACGGCGTTAAATCTGCAGTGAATTCGCAGCATAATCCGCATGTAACATACGCCACGGACTGACATGAAATCCGTGGTGGATTTATTCCGCTATGTGGGAACGTACCCTTAAGCAGAGGATGATTGCCACCTTATTCTCCAGCCATTTGTATTCCCCAGACATTCGGTAAGCAGGCTAGGGTTATATATCTTGTGATTTATATGGAGAATATTATATTTTCGAGTTACCATACTACTTATTATAATACGTCATTATATATTTACAGAATATCTCAAATTTCCTCTTGATGACTACTGTTAATACCATTTTCCTTTTAATGATGTAGGGTGACTCACAATGGGGCTTGCCATGTTTGTACAGACATGCACATTTCACTTTCTAGTTTTGTCTACCTTTTTATTATGTCAATTGCTTGCCCTTTAGGACATGGAAATGACGAATAAATACTCTACATTTCCCAATCTTAAAGTAACAGTCCAAGCTACTACAACGAAACAACAAAGGCAAAACAAAACCTAAACACATACAATAAGACGTGTACATTTGTGATTCTTACCTTTTGTACCCATTGGTGTTGGGCAATCGTCCGGCACCGGTGGGAGCACTCTTGTGAAGTAGCTGACATTAGAATAGGCTTCCCAGCTAATGTAACCATATGCTGAATTGTAGGTCGGAGGACTCGGTATCAAATTGGATCGCACTAGAATAAAAAATATTTCATTAAATAAAATTACAAAAATTTGTTTGAATTATTGCTAGTGTTAGATTTTATGCTCAAATATTCTTCAGAAGGTCTATATTATAGGAGTTGCTGATACTTCTTCGCTGTTGTTAGGAAAAACTTCACATACCTTTGCTCCAACCTTTTTTTTAAAAAAAATTTCAACCACAAATTTTACTTTTACTAGCAATTGCCACATACCTATATTTACCAATGAATCCGCTACGCTATTATACTCCCAACAAAATATTTTTATTACTAGCACTTGGATACGGTTTGTTTGTCCCCCAAGGGTCAATTTGCAGATGTTCATGGTATAAAATGATGAATCAGATCTTACCTGTTAAAACAAGCCTTACAATTGTATCACGGATAAATGTGTTATTTATTATATCCCAAAACCATTTAAACCGGGTCAGTATGTAGTGGTAAAAAGCAGGGCTTGGACGCACAATATCTCGAATTCTTGACAATAATTCAGCTGAAAGTAAAATGAAATAATAGATGTTAATACATAAAGCATGTAAGTGGCATTAACACAAGTAACTGTGAATTTACTATACGTTCTGCAGCAGAGGCGGATCTGAGGGTGTACGATCACTCACGCTAGTGTCATGGTTAGGGCAGGCAGTGAGTAGTGTCAACACGGAAAGCATCATGGCTCTATGCCAGATGTGTTCCTGTAGCCAAATGTAAAATATACTAGGGGGGAGTACAATAGCGATTCACCTTCCTAATAAATAACAATGTTGACATTTAAGGTATGTTCACACGCAGAGTTTTCAGGCGTATTTCGGAGCCTTAAAAAAATGCTTGCTAAACGCTTACAAACATTTGGCAATTGAATTTAATGGAAAAAACGGCATTTAGTTCAGACGGGGCGTTTTTTTTACACCGCTGTTTTAAAAAATGCTGTGTAAAAAGATGGCCCATAAAAATAAGGAGCATGTCACTTCTTTAGCCGTTTTTGGAGCTGTTTTTCATGGTGTTAATGGAAAAGCAGCTCAATAAAATGTTTTGGGCTAAAAAAAAACGGCTGAAAATCAGAGGCTGTTTTCGATTGAAAACAGCTCCGTCATTTTAACCCGTTTTTGATTTTGCGTGTGAACATACCCTTAGGGTTGAAGTGCAGAAGCAGTAACAAAGTCTACTAGGATCCACACTCCAGGTAAATATACAGGACAAGGGGTCAGCAAGTTAAGTGCCCTGTGGAGCAATTCTAAGTTGAGGTGGAGGCACAAATTTAACGAATTATTTTCTAACTTATTGAAATGTCAGCCACAATGTTGCGTTACTCCTCGTAGTTGAAGGAAAGTGTTGACTGAACACAGTCTGTTCCTAGATGCCATTACATCATAGAGTCTGGCCGATGCCAGATATGGGTAATCATATCAGGAAGGAAGGAAGTGTCCGCGATGGCGGCTTCAGGAGTAATATAGAAAAAAAGTCTAAAACCTTCATTTAATACACACAGAGATTTTGGCTTATATGACCAATACTGATCACTCATCCAGAGAAGATTTATGATATTAATAACAGAATATTCAGGACAGTTTCTCAAGGCAGATTATTATTACAATTCAACCAGACAACGATAATTGACCTATGTGAAACAACTAAAATGTTAGCATTTATTTATTACTATGTTGGATCAAAAATATTCAATTGCAAAATCAACTAACAAAAAAGAAAAATAATCAACGCGTTGGATCAGGGAAAAATTTGGCGTCTTGTGACCTGTGTCCAGTTTTTCATGGAAATAATTATACTATAGAACAGTTCTAAAACACGTAACCTGCGGTCACGAAAGTTTTTCTAATAGCCTCTGGATATCTTTAATCCGAAAAATCAAGGCAGGGAACAAAATGTCTCTTTGCTGATGTCATTTGCCTAATTTTTGGCTCATGGCATGGATTGTCTCTGAAATCGTGGTCTAGATGATGTCTTGGGTTGCATTAGTGGCAGTTATCACTATCTGTTTGCTTTACAACCTACAATGTGGGCACCTGTGACATCATGTTAGGGACAAGCTATGTTCTCAGGAGGCCTGTCCTGTCATGGCTGGTCTGCTGCTGCAGCTGTAAGGCATAGGCCAAATTCTGACCAACTGGTAGTAAGACATTGTACCACTAATTACCATAGACAAAATACTGTATATACGTGCCGATTGCCAACATTTCCTTGGGGCACATATGCTTTTCTTAGTACTATCACAGAACAGCACAGCTTGGCACAGGTCATGATTTGCATGACATGAATTTGCATTGGACTTAAAGAGGCTCTGTCACCACATTATAAGTGGCCTATCTTGTACATAATGTGATCGGTGCTGTAATGTAGATTACAGCAGTGTTTTTTATTTAGAAAAGGACACTTCAGTAACGTTAATATGTGTGTATGTGGCTGCACATAGTGATCTAGTAAGATCACTATGTCCTGTGTAAATGAATGGGGAGAAGTGTATGACGCTGATTGGTCACTGATTGGTCAGCGTCATACACTTCTCTCCACAACGCCCACATGGTCAAAAAGTAAAACACGCCCATTGGGCATTAAGAAAGTCATTAGCATAAAGCTAAAATAGGTCATAACTCAGTCAAAAATGATCGTTTTCTAAATAAAAAAAACACTGCTGTAACCTACATTACAGCGCCGATCACATCATGTACAATATAGGCCACTTATAATGTGGTGACAGAGCCTCTTTAAACTCCTTCCCCTGTTGCTTGTTCGTCTATTGAAACATTTCATATGTTAGAAGTACAGGTCCCCACTATGCATAGATGGGGTTTAGATGTCCTTGCTGCTAGATGCCATTGCTGATCATTGAGCATAAATGTTATTACTTCTTGTAGACATTTCTGCTAGGCAGTCGTGAGCGATATGTTCTATGAAGAGCAAATCAGCTGATCAAGACAAAGAGACCTTCACATTGTTGTGTCCATATACCATTTATTTATATCCACCTCTCAAGTGCGTACGTTCCGTTCCATAGAGCCAGACAACGGGGCTTCTATGGAACGTGGCCTCCACGTGAAGCCCCTTCATAAAGCGAGCCCAGACGAGGTTGGCTCGTCTGGGCTTATTATAATGGGTGGTCAGAATCTGTGCAGGGATCGCTTCTCCGGGGGTCCTTCACACAAGTTGTGGGGAATTAATCCAAGGATTCTGGTGAGGAGATTAGTGCAAACAAGTCTTCCTATCCCAGGTGGCAAGGGGTGTAGTTGTGTTCAGATCAAGTGAAAGATATTTGAGATGAGGGTTTTATTGCGTTGTTTCAAAGTTCAGTGAGAGAATAATTTCCCATTAAAATGCTCAATTCAGGGCTCCCTCAGGAACATAATGAATGGTTAAAAATTTCACAACATATTAAAAAGAGAAAACTGGCAGGTTTGACAACTTTTTATTATATTTGGAAAAGAAAGTTACCTCATGAACTTATGTACACTACTCCACATAGTTGTTTTAACTGTGCGATTTCCAAATCTGCAGCATTTCTCAAGAATGTATTATCATCTCATTAAGGAAACAAGTGTTCGATATGATGAAAACTTTTGTTTCATAACTTACGGATTGTGCAGTTTCTCCCATAATACCCAGTGCGAGTGCAGTCACATTCATATTGGTCCGGTTCATATCTCACGCACACACCTTTGTGCTGGCATGGAAAGTAGCAGCATGGATTCACTAGAATAAAAATGATAGAACATTTCAGGGCTAAATCACATTACTGTTTTCTGTCATAGGTCCACTACAATAGGGCTAAGCCTCATGCACATCGCCATATTAAAGCTACATACAACTTCCAAGTTGTACATGAGGCCTTCCTTGTACCCCTATATGCCTCGAATTTTATATGGAGGCGCACATTGTTTTTTTGCCAAATTCCATATGAGTTTTGCCAAATATGGCATGGTCCATCGGATGCTGTATTATAGAGGTGTTCTCTCCTAGAAGCATTGCTTCTAGGAGAGAATATCTCTCTAAAATATGTTGCCGTTCTGAGCACCATATATTGGCACACGGAGTGCACACAGCTCTCTATTATGGAGTAACACATTTAATTCACAGATATATAGCAGTTGAACCAAAGTTCGAATGTAGCATGCTATACCATTGCCATTCCTAAAATGTAACCAAGCATATATAAAGGGTGTTGACCCAAAACGTTGCTACTACAATTTTATTCTACACAGTGGAGTTTTGTCTAACATTGACGTCTAATAAATGCATTTGTGAAGGATATCACCTATAGTGCTGACCCTTTCTTTGACTTTGGTTCATCTGTATTGGTGGTACATGTTTCGGCCATCCGAGCTTGTGCACCTATTGTAACACGAGCCAATCATTTCAGAGAGTGCTGCCTGGCTTCCCCTATTTCTGATTAATAGCAGTTGTCACTCTGCCGTTACCGGGATGTATCATGTATTTAAGTCTGTTGAAGAGGTATAAACTGTTTATTACTAAATGTTGGAGCTATGTATTTTTGGTATTAAGAAAACTTTCTGGGCACAGCCATGGACCCTGTAGATAGGTTAAAATGTCAATCTTGACACTACCCCTTTAACTCCTATTCACTAGAGCAGCCGTAAAGCATATACACCCTGCTGTATGGACTATACCGGCAATGCAGAAAGGATGTGTGTGCTTTATGGCTGCTGTAGTGAATAGGAGTTAAAGGGGCTGAGTCCACCGAGCTGGTGATAAATGTCTTATTGCTGTAACCTCCACCGATCCCTAGAACTCCCATATCTAGTAAGTGGTGGAGGCCCCAGTTCATGATCGCAGTAAATGGGAAGTTTGAATAGAGCGACAGTCAGTGGGGTCGCTAGTGATCAGGTATTTATCACCTACCATGTGGATAGACGATAAGTTTTGATCTTAGCACAACCCCATTAATGGACAGAATTGTGCATAGACTAATACAGTCTCCAAGAAGGGATGGAGTACAGCCACGTCCAATGAAGGACTGGGATTTGCAGCAAAACTGCTTTCAGAGTATTATCTGTTCATGTAGGGTAGAATATTGTTATCCTGCCATATCTAGGCTGCCAAGAGTACAATAAAGCTGTCATCTGTCATTACCTACCTCTCTAACGATATGAGTTGACTCTGCTGTGCCTACCACAGTCTACACTGCAAAGCAGAAAAGTGAGCTGCACAGAACAGAAATTGTCAGTCTAATGTGTGTGCTCAAGTGGCTAGTGTGAAACTGGAATTTATAAAAAAAATTATACGTATAGTCATATGAAAAGTAAAAAATAAACACCACTAAATTTGTTTTAAAAATGTTTTATAATAAAAACCTGATTTAAATAATGTAATGTTCTGTTGATACATTCCCTTTAAAATACTACAGTGCTGTTTCATTTATACTTTAAAATGTGAACCACATCATGGTCCAGATGGAATAGTATGAATTGTCTCTTGGGTGGATGAGCTGGACATTGTTTAGCTAATAATACAAAAAAGTAATTAGAATATGTTTGGACTGAGGATGCTTCATTATTGTAGGTATGCATGACGCCATTATAGCGTGCAATATCATAAATCATTGCAAACAATAATGTAACACATAGACTTGTGTATTATAATACAAACTATTTGTCAAAGTACGCAGCACCATTTCCTGTAACAACAGCTGCTAGAAGCGGCTGTAAACCTTATAGTCATACAACACAAACGTAAATTTTTCATCCTCCTAATCCATTCAAAATCAAAATGTATATGCAGGTTCCCGGAACACTAAATCTTTCCTTGGCAGGATGGAGCTGGATGGGTATAGTCTACAATTTATTTCTCGAATGTGGCCCATAATACACCTTTGCATTTAAGTGTAAGTAACTAGGACCCTTTTAATAAGCAATATAGATATACAAGACAAATCTAGTTAAATAATTTGTGAAAGATTAAAATCTGTGTAGCAGACCATATGCCACCTTAACTGTTGCACTGTTATGGAGAACATTAAACCCTTGCTGCTGCAGCAAGTTTTTGCCTTCCTGACTGAGCCCCATTTTTCAAATCTGACATATGGTTATAACTTTGGAATGCTTTTACTTATCCAAGCGATTTTGAGATTGCTTTTTCGTGACACATTGTACTTTATGTTAGGGGTTAATTTACAATACACGATTACAGTACGGGACAGTTGTCCCGCAGCGAGGCAGTGACACATAGCGTCATAGATAACTATGATGCTAGGAGCTCGGCTCCCTGCAGTGTGTTCGGTCCGGGAAATGCGGCCGACATGCGGACCGTATATCACAGACCAAACACGCTCGTGTGTGGGAGGCCTAAGACATATAATAATACTACACAAAATAGTTACTGATTAACATTTCCCATGTGTCTACTTCATGGTGATATCATTTTTTAAACCTTTTAATTTTGAAGGACTTTTGGAGGCTTATAAGTTTAGAAGTAATTTTTCACATTTTCAAGAAAATTTCCAAAACCTATTTTTTTTATGGGACCAATTCAGTTGTGAAATGGTTTTGAGGAGTCTATATTGTAGAAACCCCCTATAAATCACCCCATTTAAAAATGCACCCCCAAAGTATTCAAGATAGCATTTTGGAAGTTTCTTAACCCTTTAGGCATTTAACAGGATTTAAAGGAAATTGAAACCTTTGAAGCCTTTTTTTTTTTTTTTTTTTACTAAAACAATGTATTAAAGTGTTTGGTGCAACTCTTTAATTGGTTTTTATTAAAAAATTTTAACTTTTTGAGATACAGCTGCTATGTATCCTGGATACATAGAAGTTGTACATATCTAGCGCAGAATCCAGAATCCGTCAGATCGGCGGGTCTGACGGATTCAGGGCAGGGGGCCAGCGTCTCTGACAAGCAGGATTTAGCTGTTATCGATCACATCTAAATTCCTGACTTAAATGTGATCGATATCAGGTGGATCCTGCGTGTCAGAGACATGCAGGACCCACTGTCACTGAAGCCGTCAGTCCCGCGGACCTAAACGATTCAGAGTTTCAGTGCAAAATACAGCTTCTATGTATCCGGGATACATAGAAGCTGTATCTCAAAAAGTAACTGTTATTAAAAATAAAAATAAATTAAAAAGTTGCACTAGAAGACCTTCTACTTGTTAGATTGGAAGGGTTTTGGTTCTGAGGAGAGGTCTTGGGAGCCCGAGGTGAATGTGGATGCTGCAGCTCTCATCAAAATATTCCTCTTGGCTCTGGACAAAAGAAGAGGGGCGTAAGGTGGGTACTGTAGTGCCGCATCCGGTGTCCTTCCCAAGTCCAGTGTCCAAGACGACTGCACTATCCATGTCCGTTGTCTGATCCAAGTCCAGTATACGAGGGGTTAAGCTGCCATCGCCAGCCTGCTACACAATAGCGGCCGGCGATGGTGACTATGGCAACCGGACACCAAACAATGGCGTCTGGCTATGCCATCGACGGAAGCCTAGTGGGTCCTGACGAAGCTGACAGCTCTAATACACTGCACTACGCATGTAGTGCAGTGTATTAGAATAGCGATCAGGGCCTCCTGCCCTCAAGTCCCCTAATGGGACAAAGTAATAAAGTAAAAAAAAAGTTAAAAAAAGATGTGTAAAAATAAGAAAATAAAAGATTTAAAAGTAATAAAAGTAAAAATCCCCCCTCTTCCCTTATCAGTCCTTTATTATTAATAAAAATATATAAACAAACAAATAAACTATACATAATTGGTATCGCCGCGTCCGTATCGGCCTGAACGACAAAATTATTTCGTTATTTATCCCGCACGGTGAACGCCGTAAAAGAAAATAATAATAAACCGTACCAGAATCACAATTGTTTGGTCACTTCACCTCCCAAAAAATGGAATAAAAAGAGATCAAAAAGTCGCATGTACCTAAAAATGGTACAGATCGAAACTACAGTTCGTTACGCAAAAAATAAGTCCTCGCACGGCTTTATTGATGGAAAAATAAAAAAGTTCTGGCTCTTAGAATAAGGTAACACAAAAAGTGAATGATTTTTTAACAAAACGTATTTTATTGTGCAAACGCCATAAGACATAAAAAAAACTATAAACATCTGGTATCGCCGTAACCGTATCGCCCCGCAGAATAAAGTGAATATGTCATTTATAGTGCACGGTGAACGCTGTAAAAAAAATCTACTAAAAAAACAATAGTAGAATTGCTGTTTTTTAGTCACCACGCCACCTAAAAATAGAATAAAAACTGATCAAAAAGTCGCATGCACCCCATGAAAACTGCAATGAATCCCTCAAGGGGTCTAGTTTCCAAAATGGGGTCACTTTTGGGGGGTTTCCACTGTTTTGGCACCACAAGACCTCTTCAAACCGGACATGGTGCCTAATAAAAAAGAGGCCTCTAAATCCACTAGGTGCTCCTTTGATTCGGAGGCCGATGCTTCAGTCCATTACCGCACTAGGGCCACATGTGGGATATTTCTCAAAACTTCAGAATCTGGGCAATAAGTATTAAGTTGCGTTTCTCTGATAAAACTTTTTGTGTTATAAAAAAAATGGTATAAAGAGGATTTTCTGACAAAAAAAAAAAATGTACATTTCACCTCTACTTTTCTCTAAATTTCTGTGAAACACCTAAAGGGTTCATAAACTTTCTAAATGCTGTTGTGAATACTTTGAGGGGTCTAGTTTCTAAAATGGGGTGTTTGATAGGGGTTTCTAATATATGGGCCCCTCAAAGCAACTTCAGAACTGAACTGTAACCTAAAAAAATAAATAAATTAGGCAATACTTCGCTTCTTACATTATACTGATAATGAGCCGTGCCCACCCCGAGATGACCCCAGTTTTGACCGTTTGTATAAACGGAGACCCCTATTAGACCGTTTCAGTGCCCGGTTTTCCCAAGCATACACCCCCGAGAAGTGTATTTCTATTGATGAGTCCTTGGTACATTTTAAAGGAAGGCTTCAATTCCGCCAGTACCTGCCGGGTAGGAGGGTAGGTATGGTGTGAAGATGTATAAGCTGTGTGAGAGTGCATCAGGGTATACGTACAAATTTAGGATATATGAAGGGAAGGACACCAGTATTCAGGCCCCAGAATGCCCCCCTTACTGGGAGTTAATGCAAAAATTGTGTGGGATTTGGTGAACCCACTGCTGGACCAGGGTCACCACCTCTACCTGGATAATTTTTATACCAGCGTCCCACTCTTCAAGTGCCTCGCTTCCAGAAGTACTGTGGCATACGGCACTGCTAGAAAAAAAAATCTGAGAGGCCTCCCTAAGACTCTGCTTCGGCAAACAAGAAGGGGTGGGAGCAGGGCACATTCTAGCAGCAACATATTGTGTGTCAAGTACAAGGACAAGAGACATGTCCTTGTATTGACAACAATACATGGCCACACCAGTACCCATGTACCAGTACGAGGTACCAGTACAGAGACCCCCAAACCAGACTGCATCCTGGACTACAATAGGTACATGGGAGGGGTGGACTTGTCAGATCAAGTCCTGAAGCCCTACAGCGCCATGCGGTGTGGTATAAGAAGCTGGCCGTGCACATCATACCGATGGCTTTGAAGAATGTGTACGTGCTACGTCGATGTGCAGGCCAGAGTGGAACTTTCCTGGAATTTCAAGAGGTGATTATCAAGAACCTAATCTTTAGGGACCAAGAAGGGGGGGCACCCAGTACTTCTGGAAGCGAGGCCACACGCATCGTACCAGGGCAACACTTTCCAGGAGAAGTTCCCCAAACTGGCAAGAAGGGAAAAAGTCAAAAGAGGTGCAAAGTCTGCTATAAGAGGGGGATAAGGGAGGACAAAATATATCAATGTGACACGTGTCCCGAAAAACCAGAGCTCTATGAAAGAGTGTTTTAAAATTTATCATACATCCCTTGGTTTATAATTTACCCCAATTTTACTTACCCTAATGTACTCTGCACAGCTTATCCCCCCTCGTCTTTCCCCTCTGGGCCCTGCTGTGTGCCCAGGCAGCTGATAACAGCCACATGTAGGGTATTGCCGTACTCAGGAGAACCCACATTACAGTTTATGGGGTGTATGTCTCCGGTCAAAATGCTCACTACACCTTTAGATGAATGCCTTAAGGGTGTAGTTTTTAAAACGGGGTCACTTTTTGCGGGTTTCAACTGTACTGGTACCGCAGGGGCTTCTGCATACATGACTTCGCACCAGAAAATCCCCAGTAGGCCAAATGGTGGTATTTTCCTTCTGAGCCCTCCCATGGGCCCAAACGGCAGTTTATCACCACAAATGGGGTATTGCGGCACTCAGAACAAATTGCGCAACAGAATGGGGTATTTTGTTTCTTGTGAAAATAAGACATTTTCAGCCAAAACTACATATTATTGAAAAAAATTAATTTTGTTTTAATTCCCAGCCCAATTCAATTAAGTTCTGTGAAAAAACTATGGGGTCAAAATGGTCACAACACCCATAAATGAATTCCTTGAGGGGTCTAGTTTCCAAAATGGGGTCACTTCTGGTGGGTTTCCATTGCTTTGATACCTCTGGGGCTCTGCAAATGCGACATGGCCCCTGAAAACCAATCCAGCAAAATCTGGACTCCATAGAACAAATAGCGCTCCTTTCCTTCTGAGCCCTCCCATGGGCCCAAACGGCAGTTTATCACCACAAATGGGGTATTGCCGCACTCAGGACAAATTGGGCAACAAAATGGAGTATTTTATTTCTTGTGAAAAGTTGAATTTTTGAGCTAAAACGACATATTATTGGAAAAAATATATAGTTTTTTAATTCCCAGCCCAATTCAAATAAGTTCTGTGAAGAACCTATGGGGTCTAAATGGTCACATTACCCATAAAGGAAACAAGCATATATCAGCAGCACTGGACAAAAGGATATAGGTTGGGTGCAAGCCTCTTAGGTCAGAGTCCAATGACCCTTCAATATACGTAAAAAGGAAAGTGAGGCAGCACTACCAAATTTGTGAAAATAATGATCCGTTTATTCCACTCGTGTGCGACGTTTCAGCTCAGTGTGAGCCTTTCTCAAGCATTACACATAAATGAATTCCTTGAGGGGTGTAGTTTCCAAAATGGGGTCACTTCTGGTGGGTTTCCATTGCTTTGATACCTCTGGGGCTCTGCAAATGCGACATGGCACCTGAAAACCAATCCAGCAAAATCTGCACTCCAAAGAACACACAGCGCTTCCTTCCCTTCTGAGTCCTCCCATGGGCCCAAACGGCAGTTTATCGCCACAAATGGGGTATTGCTGCACTCAGGAGAAATTGGGCAACAAAATGGGGTATTTTGTTCCCTGTGAAAATAAGAAATTTTGATAAAAAAGGACATCTTATTGGAAAAAATGAATTTTTTTTTATTTCACAGCCCAATTCAAATAGGTGCTGTTAAAAAACTGTGCTGTCAAAATTGTAACAACAACGATATTTGAATTCCTTGAGGGGTGTAGTTTCCAAAATGGGGTCACTTATGGTGGGTTTCCATTGCTTTGATACCTCTGGGGCTCTGCAAATGCGACATGGCACCCGAAAACAAATCCAGATAATCTGGACTCCAACAAACACATAGCGCTCCTTTCCTTCTGAGCCCTCCCATGGGCCCAAACGGCAGTTTATCACCACAAATGAGGTATTGCCGCACTAAGGACAAATTGGGCAACAAAAAGGGGTATTTTGTTCCCTGTGAAAATAAGACATTTTGATCACAAATGACATCTTATTGGAAAAAAAATTCATTTTTTAATTTTACAGCCCAATACAAATAGGTGCTGTGAAAAAACTGTGCAGTCAAAATGGTAACAATAACCATAAATGAATTCCTTGAGAGGTGTAGTTTCCAAAATGGGGTCACTATTGGGAGATTCCTACTGTTTTGGAACCTCAACACCTTTTCAAACCTGGCATGCTGCCTAAAATATATTCTAATAAAAAAGAGGCCTCAAAATGCACTAGGTGCTTCTTTGCTTCTAGGGCTTGTGTTTTATTCCACGAGCGCACTAGAGACACATGTGGGACATTTCTAAAAATTGCAGAATCTGGACAATACATATTTAGTAGTGTTTCTCTGGTAAACCCTTCTGTGTTACAGAAAAAAAAATTTAATAAAATTGAAATTCAGCAAGAAAAATTTAATTTGCAAATTTCACCTCCACTTTGCTTTAATTCCTGTGAAATGCCTGAAGGGTTAAAAAAACTTTCTAAATGCTGTTTTGAATACTTTGAGGGGTCTAGTTTTTAAAATTGGGTGTTTTATCAGGGTTTCTAATACATAGGCCCCTCAAAGCCACTTCAGAACTCAAGAGGTACCTTAAAAAAAAGGCTTTTGAAATTTTCTTAAAAATATGAGAAATTGCTGTTTATGTTCTCAGCCTTGTAACGTCCAAGAAAAATAAAAGAATGTTCAAAAAACGATGCCAATCTAAAGTAGACATATGGAAAATGTGAACTAGTAACTATTTTGGGTGGTATAACCGTCTGTTTTACAAGCAGATGCATTTAAATTCTGAAAAATTCTATTTTTTCAACATTTTCTCTAAATTTTGCAATTTTTCACCAATAAACACTGAATATATCGACCAAATTTTACCACGAACATGAAGCCCAATGTGTCACGAGAAAACATTCTCAGAATCGCTTGGATAGGTTTAAGCATTCCGACGTTATTACCACATAAAGTGAAATATGTAAGATTTGAAAAATGGGCTAGAGGCTCTGTCACCAGATTCTGAAATCCCTACCTCCTATTGCATGTGATCGGCGCTGCAATGTAGATAACAGTAACGTTTTGTTTTTTTAAAAAACTTTCATTTTTGGCCAAGTTATGAGCTATTTTATATATATATATGCAAATGAGGTTTGAAATGGACAACTGGGCGTTTTTTTTTTCGTTATGTCCAACTGGGCGTGTATTGTGTTTTTAACTGGGCGTGTTTACGTGTATGATGCTGACCAATCAGTGACCAGTCAGCATCATACACTCATCTCCATTGATTTACACAGCAGCGATGTGCAGCCACATAAACAGAGATTAACGTTACTGCAGTGTCCTGATAATGAATACACATGATCATCCAGCCTGGACGTCATGTGTATTCATTATCAGGACACTTCTGAATCTTTTCTGTGAGATTTGCAGCAAGGGAAACGAAATCTCGTTTATCTCCGAAATCTCGCGAGATTTTGTTTCCCGTGCTAGAAATCTCAAAGAAAAGATTCAGAAGTGTCAGGATTCTGAATACACATGACGTCCAGGCTGGATTTCATGTGTATTCATTATCAGGACACTTGTGTATCTGGCTGCACATCGTTCTAGTAAGAACACTATGTGCAGTGTAAATGAATGGAGAGGAGTGTATGACGCTGACTGGTCACGGATTGGTCAGCGTCATACACGTAAACACGCCCAGTTGGACATAACGGAAAAAAAACGCCCAGTTGTCCATTTCAAACCTCATTTGCATATATATATAAAATAGCTCATAACTTGGCCAAAAATGAACGTTTTTAAAAAAAACAAAACGTTACTGTTATCTACATTGCAGCGCCGATCACATGCAATAGTAGATAGGGATTTCAGAATCTGGTAACAGAGCCTCTTTAAGGCCCAAACTAGGCTGCGTCCTTAAGGGGTTAAAGAACTCTTGAGTGTAACCCATCTGGTCCCGGAGCCTTGTGCACATTTATTTTATTTAACTTAGCTTGCACCATATCTATATTCAGCCAATTCAGTATATTAATTGATGTATTGACATCACTGGCATCGGCTACATCAGCTGCTCTTTCTTCTAATATAAATACAGAGCTAAAGAACCCATTTAGTAACTCTGTCTTCTCTTGATGCCCTGTGACCAACTCCCCATTACCACTATTTACGGGTCCTACATGTTCGGACCTTGGCTTTTTTGCAATTATATACTTAAATAATTTTTTGGGATTTAATTTTGCTAACTTCCGCTACCTACCTTTCATTTTGTATTTTTTGCATATTTTATTACTTTTTTGCAGATTTTATAATTTATAAAGGCTCTTTGTAATTTATAAAGGCTACAGCAGTACCCTCAGATTTATATTTTTCAAATGCCGTTTTTTTTTAATCAAATGTCAAATGAAGCTCCATTTTTACAGAAGGTGTAAGCCATGTGGGGGTTAACTTTAGTGGTTTATACTTGTTGCCTATAGGAATAAATTTTGCACTATAATTACCCAAAGTAGATTTTAAGTTTTCCCATTTATAATTTGTACCTTTATTTGACGTCAGTTGTTCCCAGTCTATATCCTGAATTGCAGCCCTCATCCTGGGGAAATTGGCTTTCTTAAAATGAAGTGATTTTACCCTCCCACCCGGTGTTTGTTTTTTACAGTATAGGTAAAATATAACTATATTGTGGTCACTGTTACCAAGGTTTTCACGAACAGCGACATTGCCAACCAGCTCTGCATTATTAGAAATGACCAGATCCAACAGAGCTTCACCTCTAGTCGGGTCTTCCACACACTGGGCCATAACATTTTCCTGCAACAGGTTGAAGAGATTTCTCCCCTTTGCAGTTGTCGCAAAACCATGACCCCAATTAATATCTGGGTAATTAAAATCTCCCATTATCACTACAGTACCCGCCTGTGCAGCCCGCTCCATCTGTTTATATAGCTGACCTTCCATCTCCTCAGTTATATTGGGGGGTCTATGGATTACACCAAAAATATTTTTTTCAATGTTCACAAGATTTACAGCCGAGTCATGTGAAGAATCTAACCATGTTTCAGCAACACCAACTATATCTATATGTTCCTCCAGTACCAACTCCTTAAACTCTCCAATTTTGCTTACTAGACTTCTGGCATTTGTGAACATACACTTTAACTTTCCTTCCAATTTTTCACATTCAGTATCAGAAATCTGATTTTTTTTTAAATGTGGGCATATCCAAAGATCTCATCAATATGCCATATATGTTTGTAGTGGGAATGAACTTTTCCTATTCTACCGATAGTGAATGTGAGTGATCGGATTTACATATAGCATTTTTGTGTATTTGCCGGGCACCTGATCAGTGCTGTATTCATTTATCTGGTCTGCACTGTGGTAATGATCTGTAGACCACCTCTATGGTACATGTATTTATGCACTGTCTGGTGGTATTATTTGATCACTATATGCAGTTTTGGACTGGGGGTTTCTTTGGGCCCATCACAAGAAATTATTCTTTGGGTCTTTGTAGAACATGTACACTTTTAAATGCTTTGTGATCTTTGTTGTTATCATTGCACACACAGGACATATTAATAAGGTCCACTACGCTTTTTGTGAATAAATCCCAGTGATAAGTGATTGACTCCAAATATCTTAAAATTTGATTGTCTTTTGCTAGACTTCTGGGAAATATTCTAGTGTCAGAGCTTGGGCCCTCCCTGGAATCCTCTGGTACTCTGGGCGATTCTGACTGTATGGCAGCTTTATTGTATGCAAGTGTTATCTATTCCTCCAAGTGGCTGTGATGGGATGGGCAAGTTATTTGTGTGTGGGATACAGGTGTGGCTTATACCTTAAAATAACACTAATTATTGTCTTTTTGTATCACTCCCGTTTTCTCCAATTTTTATACCGCCATATTGTACAGAGATTTGGCCATAATCATTAAAAAAACAAACTATAATATTGGAATGTATATGTTTAAACCACATACATGCAAAGATATTTTCCAAATATTTCAACACTTTATTATCAACCCAATCATGGCTACCTTCACAAATAACTGGTAATTTGGTTGGTGGATAGTAGAGTAGACCTTAAATGAATAGCCTTTTAATTTTTAGACAAAATTGCTGAATGATTCAGCCTACAGCCTAAGTCCTCAGACCCTTACACTTTTTTCACATTTTGTCATGTTGCAGCCGTGTGCTAAAATAAAAAAAATTCAAGTCTTTCCCCATAATTCTGCACTCAATACGCTATAATGACAAAGTTAAAAATGAAAAACTCAAATTTTGCATGGACATAAGTATTCAGACCCTTTGCTATGACACTTGAAATTTAGCTCTGGGGGCCTCCCATTTCTCTAGATTGAGCAGAGCACCAAATATCCAGTGTGCAGATGGGAGAAACATCCAGAAAGTCACCAATCACTGCAGCACTCCACCAATCTGGGGTTTATGGCAGAGTGGCTGGAAAGAAGCCTTTCCTCAATAAAAGACACATGAAAGCCCACCTGGAGTTTGCCAAAAAGCACCTTAAAGGACTCTCAGACTCAGAGAAACAAGAATCTGTGGTCTGATGAGACCAAGATTGAACTTTTTGGCCTCAATTCTAAGCGTCATGTCTGGAGGAAACCAGGCACAGCTCATCACCTGCCAAATACCATCCCTACCGTGAAGCATGGTAGTGGCAGCATCATGCTGTGGGGGTGTTTTTCAGCACCTGGAACAGAGAGACTGGCCAGGGTTGAGTAAAAGTTGTATGGAGCAAAGTGCAGAGATAGTCTTAATGAAGACCTGATCCAGAGTTCTCCGGACCTCAGATTAGGCTAAAGGTTCACCTTCCAACAAGACAATGACCATAAGTACACAGCCAGGAGTGGCTTAGGGACAACTATGTGAATGTTCTAGAGTGTCCCAGCCAGAGCCTTGACTTGAACCCAATCGAATATCTCTGTGGGGACCTGAAAATGGCTGTCCACCGATGGTCCCCATCCAACCTGACAGAGCTTGAGAGGATCTGCATAGGAGAATGGCAGAAAATGCCTAAATCCTGGTATGCAAGCCTTGTGGCATCATATCCAAGAAGACTGGAGGCTGTTATCACTGCCAAAGGTGCTTCAACTAAGTCCTGAGTAAAGGGTCTGAATACTTATGTCAATGCAATATTTTAGTTTATCCTTTTCAATAAATTAGCAAAGATCAATAACATTCTGTTTTCACTTTGTCATTATGGGGTATTGAGTGCAGAATGATGGGGAAAAACTTTAATTTTTCTTGTTTTTAGCACAAGGCCTGAACATAACAAAATGTGCAAAAATTGAAAGGGTCTGAATAAAAATTTTGTACTGACTCATATTTAAACCTTCACAGAATAAATAATCTTCTGCCATGTTCCTGGAATTCACATTACACTAAAGACCACTGCAGACAGCAACAGGAAATGAATATGGCGTCAGAGAAACACATGACAAGATTCACTCACAAAAAGATTATGAGCATTTCCACTGCCAGTAAGTTCTTAGTCAACTAGCTGACTTTCCTTCTGAAATTCATGTTTGGCTTCAACCAGACTACTGCACAACTCTCAAACCCAAAGACCTACTGTGTCTGACACCTATTGAATGGTTGCACTGCATCGCGTTCACCCTTTGTTAAATTCTGAAATTCAAGACTTTCAAGTGCCAAATTTTGAGACATAAAACATGTTAGAGGATCGGTAACAACCTATGCCAATGAACATACGTTTTTGACCTTCTATCTCGACATTACCATACCAGCAGAACATACTCAAATGTCCACACTATACAATGTCCACACAAGTGACCAACCCTGACAAACTTCCATTTATTTACGGGGAACCTGTCAATAATATATGACATATATGAATATGACGTAATATCTGGACGCAGCATGTTATAGAGAAGGAGGAGATGAGCAAATTAATGTATCGTTTAGTGCAAAAAAATTAAGGATAACCTTTAATTTATTTAAGCCCATGCTCACTGTGGGCTTAAGAGTCCTGTGGGCAGTCTCAGTCTTTCCTGTATAAATATACAGAAATAGCTGCCAATCACTGAATGGGACCGCCCACTGGACTCTTAAGCCCAGAGTTAGTGATTTAAAACCATAAATTACAGGTCATGCTATCTGTTGATATTATGAAGACACTTCATTTTGATAAGGCACCACAAAACGAACATTTATTTAGTACCATATGGTGAAAGTCAAAAGATTATGGATGATGAACAGAGCTATGTAATACATTTCATGGACCATTTCTAGATTTTAGTTAGTATTTTCATTAATCATTGTTCACAATTTAGTGTCACGACAAGCCAACACTGAAGATTCAGTCTACAAATTTACGTTGACCTAAACAGCATTGCTTTGGAGTTCCTCTCTGTCTTATCCCTGTGGCCTGGAGTATAATTGGAGTGGGGGAAGCAGTCTCTTTGGAATTTTTGCATGTAGCGCTCTGTAACTCTGGCTAAAGCTGAATTTATACTTTAAACAAGCTTTTTGCCTAAGGGCACCACCCTCTTACAAAGCTTCATAATGAATTGTGCTCGGAGACTCTACCTTCCTAGATTGGACCTATTCTCCTTTTGTCACAAGGTATAAGTAAGTGATGTGTGCTTTTACAAATTATAACATTATGCCTAGCAAATTACTGTCAAACTAATGTCATGTAATAATTCCTCATAGTTGTTTCACAGATACTTTGATTTACGACACCTTGGATAAGGGACAGGATGCCGTAAATGTCTCCTGCACACAAATCAACAGGGCAAAGCAGGAAATTCCTAATTGCCACTAGGCTTGCTGCTTATTATTGAATTACTCTCATGGCTAAAGGAAAATTTCAGATGGTGGTGATGATAAAAATAATAGGGAATGTACCTTTTAAAGATCTGCATAGTCATCTGAATTTTGATGTGGACTTCTTCCACTGGTGGGATACAGCTGGAAAAAGCACCGACTTGACTACTTTATTTTTATGGAAATTGTAATCTTCTCTTGAATTCATATAAATAGAAAGATTATTTTGTTTCTTAGATGAACAATTAAGACAAATTAATTTTCTGGCAAAGGCTCCGAATTTCGGAAGACTGGGACTGCTGCCCAGGATAGTATAAATATACTTACTGTGGGGATGTTTTACAGATCAGATATTTGACATTTTGAATTTCTAAATGGAAAGTGATGGTAATCTTTCTGATAGGTAATACATCCCAAGATCTTTATGACCAATTTAGATAAAACCCAAAGTTTGTAAATGTAACAACTGCTTAAAAACAGGGTGCTAAAGTTTAGGATTGAGCTGAAAGTCATGGATCTGGTATTTGGACAGTAAAAAAAAGTGCTAGACTAGTCATATGTGGATCATAGGCAAAATATGTCTCTTTAATCGAAATTTCAGCAAAATCATAGAGATTGGAAGGTAGACTAAAGGGGGTTGTACACTGGACGATTAACGTGCAGACGAGCGTTAATATAACCCTCGTCGCCGATAATCGCCCTGTGTAAACAGGGGAATGATCAGCAGATGGTCGTACTGTTTTAAAAAAGTAAAAGATTATCGTTGCTGGCAGGACATCTCCCTGTGGACAGGAAGACGCGCTGCCGACCTGATAATAATGGATGGGGACGAGCGATCGGAGTAACGACCGCTCATCCCCATCCATAGCTTCGTGTGACAGGAGCAAGCGAGCGCCGATCAACAATGTTTTGTTGATCGGTGCTCGCTGCACCGGCCGCTTATTGGCCAGTGTAAAAGTCCTTTAAACTGTATGTAGAAATAATTATTACCTTTTAAAAATAAACAAAAGCACATGGTGGTCCTTAACATATCAATCGTAAATTGGAGAGAAGATAGTCCTACTTCTACACTATGTACAATTACAGTGGTAATCCCATCTGAGACATTTTATAGAATATACACAGCATATATGCTATCCACATTTTATAGGTGAGAGTTCCACCTCTGGCTTGCTTAGCTTTTATCTTAAAGTGTACCTCCTGATAAGCACCTCAGTATGTCAATTTAAGTTTCTAATCTAGAATTAAGAAATTGGTTCTCTTTGCTGTCTGGTAGTCTCATTAACATGCATGCTGCATACTCCATTCATTTCAATATGCAGAATAGTAGGAGTAGACTTTAATTGCTGCAACCTTTACTTCCACCCTGCAGATAGATAAGATTAGATACATAGAATAGATAGACAGACAGACAGACAGACAGATCGATCGATAGATAGATTTGTAAGGCTTGTAGAGATAGTGACTAGTGACTGGTTTGCAGCTCCACTCTGTAACTTGGCAGACAACAAAAAGTTTCTGTTAGTGAATAAGGTGGTATAAAGCACAAATAGTTTAGGGCCTGTTCACATCAGCGTGGGGTCCCGTTTCGATTTTCTGTTCATCCATTCCGTCAGAGGAACAGATGAACGGAAAGCTAAACGGAAACAATAGCTTCCATTTGGATTACCATTGATTTCATTGGTAATGCTTCCGTTGCAGTTGGTTTCCGTTTGTTTCCATTCTGTAAAGTTTCCATTTTTTTCATGGAAAACAATATTGTAGTCGACTACGCTATTGTCTCCATTAAAAAACTGAAAATTTACAGAACTAAAACAAACGGAAACCAACTGCAACAGAAGCATTAGCATTAGTTTCCGTTTGGCTTTTCGTTCATCTGTTCCTCTGACGGAATAGATGAACAGAAATCCCAAACAAAACCTGACGCTGATGTGAACAGGCCCCTAGCTTTGAAGAGAAAGGCTTCATATATTTACTGTACAAGAGGATGTAAGAGCACTTTAAAATTTTTTGTTTTTTTCTTTTTCCCACCATAGGAATTCTTTAACCCATAGACTTGAAAGGAGAGAGAAAGGCACAGTGGCGTAGCTATAGGGGTCGCAGCGGTCGCACTTGCTACCGGGCCCCTAAGCCTGGGGGGCCCACGGGCCCCCGTTGCCATACAGCACGCTTCCTAAAGAAATCTTCTGTGCCAAGCCGGCACTTCCTGGTTACGGTCACATGGTACACTTAGTGTACCATGTGACCGTGTTGTCACGTGACACGGCTTCCAGACAGTGGAATGGAAGAGTCGGTGCGGAGGACTCCAGGTGAGCTGCAGTCTGGAATGTAATGTATTGTGATGTAATGTCTTGTGTTGTAATGTAATGTCTTGTAATGTATTGTGTTGTATTGTGCTGCTTGCGGTGGAGGGGGGGGGCGTTAAATCACAGCCCCCCTCCTCTCTCCACCGCAAACTGCAAAATCCAACACAATACAGTATAGTACACATGAATGTATGAGAGTGGAGGTGCGGCTGTGAGATACAGTCACTGCCCCGCTCCTGAGTCCTGACATGTGCGCGCCGTCAGGATGATGTGATGCGGCCGGCGCTGCACTAATGATCTGCGGCACTGAAGACAGAACATGGCGGGTGCACTGCAAAACACCCCCATGTTCTGTCTTCAGTGCCTGAATCGCCGCTCATTAGTGCAGCGCCGGCCGCATCTCCTCATGCTGACCGCGCACGCACTTCCTGTCAGGAGCGGGGCAATGGCTGTATTACACATCCGCAGCCCCGCTCTATAACAGCGGAGATCAGAGAAACCTCTCATCTCCGCCGCTATTCTCCTGAATGCTGCAATCACAGTGGACTGCAGCATTCAGGGGAAAATGAGAAGGGGAGATGCCCCTGGATCGTGTCACAGGGAATTCCTGTGACGCGATCGAGGGCCATACCATATATGGGCAGACAGCCCAGGGTCCATTGAAGGACCCCAGGGCTGTCTTACCATATTTCCTGTTGTTAAGGCACACTTAGGTATGTTCTAACAACTGCCTGTGTGCTATCCGTCCACAGGCTAATGTACTGGCATATATCGGATATATGTCAGTACATTAAAGAGGCTCTGTCACCAGATTTTGCAACCCCTATCTGCTATTGCAGCAGATCGGCGCTGCAATGTAGATTACAGTAACGTTTTTATTTTAAAAAAACGAGCATTTTTGGCCAAGTTATGACCATTTTTGTAGTTATGCAAATGAGGCTTGCAAAAGTCCAAGTGGGTGTGTTTAAAAGTAAAAGTCCAAGTGGGTGTGTATTATGTGCGTACATCGGGGCGTTTTTAATACTTTCACTAGCTGGGCGCTCTGATGAGAAGTAACATCCTCTTCTCTTCAGAACGCCCAGCTTGTGACAGTGCAGATCTGTGACGTCACTCACAGGTCCTGCATCGTGACGGCCACATCGGCACCAGAGGCTACAGTTGATTCTGCAGCAGCAACAGCGTTTGCAGGTAAGTCGATCTTACCTGCAAACGCTGATGCTGCTGCAGAATCAACTGTAGCCTCTGCTGCCGATGTGGCCGTCACGATGCAGGACCTGTGAGTGACGTCACAGATCTGCACTGTCACAAGCTGGGCGTTCTGAAGAGAAGAGGATGTTACTTCTCTTCACAGCGCCCAGCTAGTAAAAGTAGTAAAAACGCCGCGATGTACGCACCTAATACACGCCCACTTGGACTTTTACTTTTAAACACACCCACTTGGACTTTTGCAAGCCTCATTTGCATAATTACAAAA
The DNA here is from genome assembly GCF_050947455.1 of Rhinoderma darwinii. Taxonomy (NCBI): domain Eukaryota; kingdom Metazoa; phylum Chordata; class Amphibia; order Anura; family Rhinodermatidae; genus Rhinoderma; species Rhinoderma darwinii. Next base: position 27,191,980 of record NC_134694.1, on the reverse strand, counting down.
ATGGTCATAACTTGGCCAAAAATGCTCGTTTTTTAAAAATAAAAACGTTACTGTAATCTACATTGCAGCGCCTATCTGCTGCAATAGCAGATAGGGGTTGCAAAATCTGGTGACAGAGCCTCTTTAAAGTTTAAAAATAAAGTAAAAACAAAGTAAAGTTAAATAAAAAAAATACACATTCACCTTTTTTACAATAAACATTAAAATAAGTCTCAATACATAAAACATACACATAATCAGTATTGGCGCAGCCGTAATAACCTGCACAACATTTTTTTTTTGCATCATTTATGATGTGTGTGCTGTAAAAAAAATTAAATAAAAACTGCTTTCTATCACTTATTGTGGGGCACGAAGTGCGATGATGAATTTAACCTCTATGTTCCTCACATTCAGGGCTCATTTACATGAGCGTGTTATACGTCCGTGCGACGCGCATGATTTTCACGCACGTCTCAGGGACCTATATTAGTCCATGGGGCCGTGCAGACAGGTGCGTGATTTTCACGCAGCATATGTCCGCTGCGTGAAATGCACGACATGTCCTATATTTGTGCGCTGTTCGCGCATCACGCACCCATTGAAGTCAATGGGTGCGTGAAAATCACGCATGCCTCACGGAAGCACTTCCGTGTGACGTGTGTGATTCGCGCTACAGCACTGTAAAGGATGAATGAAAACAGAAAAGCACCACGTCAAAAAAGGAGAAGGGGTATGTAAGGCAGCTGATGTCCTCCCCATCCCGCTTGATGTAGACATATTTGTCCCCAATATACCCATGTTCTTTCCCGCTGTCAGGGGTGCAGCAAGAGCACTGGTAGTGAACATGGTAGGTAAAGCAAAGGAGGAAGTAGAGGAGGGCGCCAGGGCAGGTGCTCTTAATGTATTCTCTTGTCCTGTTGGACCAGGACATGTTTGTCTATTTCCCTTTGATGGAAAAAAAGTTCTTTTAGGGGGATTAAATCTCTTATTATTGGTTTTACGCTTAGTCCCTAATCTTTTATCATCAAAAGAAGATCTAGAGTCGTCAGTACCGGAGACGTCAGAAAAAATCTAAGAGAGTACCTTGTGCACAGTCATTTTTCCAAACCATCCTTTGCAAAAAGCACTTGGCTGCCTCCTCCCACTAAAGGCTCTCATCCATGTGGCAGATGTTCGTTTTGCCCTCTGATGCCAACCACCAAGTCCTTTATCAATCCCGTTGATGGTAAATCCTATACCATTAGACAATTTATCAACTGCCAAAGCAGTGGAGTTGTTTATGCCATACAATGCCCCTGTCCGAAATTATATGTAGGTAAAACCATACAGCAACTACGAAGACGTATTTCAAAACATTTAAGTACAGTTGTTAATGATGAGGACACTCCACTCGCCAGACACATCAGATCCATACATGATGGAAATACCAAGAATCTCCAAATTTGGGGTATCACCCAATTACAATTGGGACCCAGAGCTGGTAATCTTGATAGGAAATTACTTCAAGAAGAAGCCCGTTGGATCCATAGGCTGAGCTCATTGAGCCCCCTTGGTCTTAATGAAGGCTTCAATTACACAGCTTTTCTTTAATAGGTACTATACCTTCTATTTAATATTTACTTCATTCTGGGAAAAATTCCCTTCAGATCGCCACTTTACACAGTTTTATTTATATTTGTGACTCTATAGTTAAGAAATACTGATACTCATGAATTAATACTCTGACAACTTGGACATTTTTCTTAAATAAATTTATTTACTTATTTATACGGCGTATTTTATATGCTACTAAGCTTTATGTATCATTTACAATGTTCCGTTTCTCAACCTTAGTCATTTTCATTATTTCATGTTTAATTTTATTTTCATTATCATCTGATTTTACTTTTAGCACTATTATTAATTAAATTTTTTATATTCAAATGTCTTTTTGCTCATGCCAGCAATAAATCCATTGTATTCCTTTAGGACCATATATTTACAATACACGATACTTTATCCCCCCCCCCCTTTTTTCATATATTCACTTCATGTCCTCACTCCAGCCACCTCATCCCTTTATTCCCCAGTACTGCACATTATTATCATTTCCCTAGTATATACCATATATCATGGTTCTCTCTCCCTCTCCCCTCCCTCTCACTTTTTTCATTTTTCACCTTAGCCACATAATTTCTGTCATGTTTATATATATATGATAGTCATTTCTTACTCACACCTTTAACGTTTTTTAATATCCTTTCAGCGCTCACAGTTATAATACTCTAATCTTTCACATTCACACTTTGAACTATCCTTATCTACTATATGGTCCCTCCTATACATCTCCTAGACACATAGGGAATGCACCTTCTCGTTCACTTCTTGCTAAATGCTCCGCTGACAATCAGTATTTACTTTTCGATCTTCTAAGTGTGGTGACATGCGCAGTCGCGTTTCCCCACACTTAGTCTAATTTTCCTTCATCGCATCTTAACATAAATCACGCAGGCGCGCTTGCCCCTGCGTGATTGGTGCATTCTTTTCTAACTACTGTATGGCTGACCTGGATGTCAGTCATACACATCACGGCCAGACTGTGTTGACCTCTCCAATTGGTCCCTTATTGGCCACGCCCACTGTCATGGCGGCCCGAGGGCTTAAGAGGGACGGACCTTCCACGCGCCGTCAGATGCCCCATTTGAACCCCTGAAGACGCTGCGTATGCAGCGAAACATGTCGGGGGGGCCTCCACATTACTTTTAACCTCAGAGTCTTCACTGACTAAGATATATACGCCACTCAATTGTGTCGCCCGGTGTTCTGCAGATGCCGCAGGAGACACAAAGGCAGACAGTTTACACTACACACTGATTGTATCTGATCGATACAAATCCACCTGTCAGTGAACTCTGGCTAAATTTTAGATTTAGATTTTTGTCTTTGTTCTAATTATATTTAATCCTAACCATTAAAAGTTATATTTTATTTACATATACATTACATATTACTATAGCTTGACTGGAAATAAAGGCATCCATTTTGCTTCATTGCAAATTTGTATCTTTTTGTGACAAATTTTGGTATCGTGACATCCCTACACTGTGGGTCGCGTCCCCCTGGGGGTTCGTGTGAAGACCTCCGGGAGGTCGCGAGTCACTCACCGAGGTCCCGGTTCCATTCAATCCTGGAGCAAGGAGCTGACATCTCCTTAATCCAGCATTCCCTGTGCCCTGAGCGGCTCGACACAGGCTGGCTGGATGTAGCGACATCATCGCGCCTATCTGCGCGAGTCACTCATAGTACACACCGGAGGAGGCGAAGGATCCTCCACCCGACGTGGGTACGGGGATAGGTAAGTAATTATGCTATTTTTCTATTATGCACATATTGGGGCATTATACTGTATGGGGAGCATTATACGGTATGGGGCTGTTATGGGGGGGCATTATACGTTATGGGGCATAATACTGTGTGGGGGCATTATACTATGGGGGCTGTTGGGCAAGGCGTCTGGGCATAGGCGTGCGCAGGGGTCTGATGATGATGGTGGTGTTGGGGAGTGGTATGGGGGCCCAAGCTGAATTCTTGCACCCCGGCCCATGAGCCTTTAGCTACGCCCCTGGCAAGGCACATGTGCAGGTTGTAAAAGATTAGGAGAGCTTTTCATTTGTCTATACGCTGTGTCTGATATAGTAGCTGTCATCAAGTTGTGGACTTTTTACCCTTTATCACTTTTACTGCAGAATTATTTCTATTACACTGTAATTTGTGTACAGGCAAATATGCTTATGTTAGGCACTGTGTGTGTTTTTTCCTATTCTTTGATCTTAAGCAATTATTTTGCCATACAGTGTGAAATGTGATTCTAACACCTCATTAATAGGAGAAATTATTATCTACAGGAAAATGATTAAATTAATTATAAGAATACGCCTATCTCAGAACTAGTGGTAAAGGTATCGTCTAGATTATAGAAGACATTAGGTTTCTAGTGTTTTGCAATCAAAGATTTCATGAATTGAATAAAATTCCAGTTATAACATGCTGGAAAAAACAAAAACTTGAAAAGGCCCTCTTCACATTGCGCTTTTGCCTCTCATTCGAGGTATACGCCAACATATATCTCTGACAGAAGGCTGCAATGTAGTCCACTGTATGACATACAGTATGATACTGTATGACATACAGTGGGATACGTCACCCGAACAGCCTTGTCCCAGTGCTCAGGAAATCTGGCACTGGGGAAGCACCTGAAGTCACTGTCTAAATATGGACTGCAATGTCAGGAGCTTCCTCAGGGCGGGAGTCCCCAGGCAGAGCTTTTCCTGATGCACTATCCGAGGACTCCATCCTTAGGGAAGATCCTGACGTCACTGTCCATACATGGCGCTTCCCTAGGGCTGATGTCCCTAGGCAGAGAAAGCATCAGGAAGTGCTCTGCCCAGGGACCACGGCCTTGGGGAAGCTTCTGACATCAATGTCCATATATGGACATAGAAGTCAGGAGCCTACCCCAGGGCCAGAGACCCCGGGCAGAGTTATTACTGATGCTCTACCCATGGACACCGGCACTGGGGAAGCTTCTGACGTCACTGTCCATATATGGACAGTTATGTCGCTGGAGTGTCCCGACATGCACGTTCAGCAATGGCATCTCTCACCCATAGGCTCCCATGTTAAAAGCACATATACCACGCGGTACGCTTTTCTTGCAGGATGTCTCAGGATGGAATAACCTAGTCTACTACGCTATTTCATCCTTAAAAAAAAAAGGTAAACCGACATATGCCAGCCCCACAAAGGCCAAAAGGGGTCACATAGTTTTACAGAGAAGGGAAACTTAGATCATTTAAAATATAATGGAAGAAGTAGACACAATTAAAGATAATATGAGGTATATGCAATAAAAAAAATGTTTTTTTTTGTACTGAAACTTCTGAGATTATAACACAAATGACTGAAATACAGGGGACAAAAAATGTTGTCAAATGGGGATAAGATGTTGTGTCTTGTCATGGTTTATTTTAGAAAAATATATATACTAATGCATCTAGGTATTTGAAAACCACCTCAGATAAGGTTTCACAGTTCTTTATCAGTTATAGGCTATACCATACTTCTAGCCTAAACATTTTGGTATTCGATACTCAGCAGAATGCCCAAGTGCTAGGGAGATAATGCAGATTTAACCCACATGTGGTGGAGATGCTCTAAATTGCATATCTTCTGGCAATGTTTTGCAAATAATGGGTGAAATATATAGAAAAGATTTTAATGAAAAAACTACAGCTGGTGTCCTAGGAGACCTGAGGGACACAGGTACATCCGGATCTATTCGGGAAGCCATCTATAAACAATTTTCTGTTGCCAGCAATTGCTAAAAGTGGATTGCAGCTAACTTCTCAAATAAAGATATGTGGAAAACTGAGATAAATAGGATGAAGAATTATGAACACTTCTGTGTAAAAGAAAACAAGAAGTAAATTACGGAGGAATCCTCCAGCTTACCGATCCTATGTCCGAGCCCGGTGGCACACGATGAAGATCAAAGCAGAAAAAGAGAAACTTGATCCAGCACTGGGTTTAAAAGGAAGCAATATTCCAACATTATTCCAAATATATTAAAAAGTCCATATATATATATGGGTGGATGCATCAGATAGCAGGCCTACGCATTTCTGAAAAATCGCTTGTCCTTACTCATGGCGCATATACTATAAGATACAGCTTGCATTTATATACAGTGAGTTCACCAAAATGTGGGAGTTTCTTTTTGGTGAACTCACTGTATATAAATGCAAGCTGTATCTTATAATATATGCAACACGCCATGAGTAAGGACAAGCGATATGTCTGAAACGCGTAGGCATGCTATCTGTTGAATCCACCCCTATGTATATGGACTTTTTAATATATTTGGAATAAAGTTGGAATATTACTTCCTTTTAAACCCAGCGCTGGATCAAGTTTCTCTTTTTCTGCTTTAAAAGAAAACAACTTAGTCTCAATAGAATTAAGCAGATAGAGGAACCATGGATAAAATATTGGAAGGTGGGAGAAATTAGTTCTTGATTTAGGCCTCTTGCACAGGACCGTATTTTTGTGGCTGCAATTTATTTGCATCTTTGCAGATAAATTGCGAGCACATTCATTTCTATGGCCCCATGCACATGACTGTGATTTACACAGATCCGTGCGGGGGGGGGGGGTGTGAATCCAGACTGCAAAAACTTATGACAAGTCTTTTTACAATCCGGATTTACGGATTCACCAATACTGATGAATTGTTGTGGATCTGTGAGTCTGAATAACACTCGGATGCACAACAAGGGTTTTTTTTTCAAAACCAATATGATCGTGTGCATGGGGCCTTGTTTTTATAATAAAAATGTTTTCCCTTTCTCTTTTCTTTCTGTAATGTTTTTTCCCATGCACCCTATCCTCAATAACTAAGGGAGAGCTTCCCACGTCCGTTCTTTCAATCTCTGGTGTCTCTCCTACACAAATTTATCTGGGTCGGGGAAACCTGCGCGTATTGCCCGTTCCATGCTTTTTCGTGCGAAGTGTGAGGGGGGTGTTTGTCTACCGGACTTTGTTTCCTACCACCATGCCTCCCACTTGATACGAATTCTAGACTGGTTTAGACAAAGCGAGATTAAGGAGTGGGTGTCCATGGAACAGGCTTCTCTGGCAGTCCCTCTGCAGGCCTTACCGTGGTTGGCTAGACATACTCCCTTGGTCGCGCGGTCACACCGACGATCGGGCCCACCCTGGCAGCGGCTGTACGGCTCTTTCCTAGGACAGAGATCTCTCCGTCCCCCTCCCCTCTGTACCCGATTTTGGGCTACCCTGCATTTCCACCAGGGCGGGAAGGAGGTCCTTTCCTGCATTGGTTGAAGGCAGGTAAGGGACGTGCAGTACACTTTTTGCAGGAGGAGAGATGGATGTCGGGCACGCAGTTACAGTCTCTGTCGGACCCTGTCCCCTTTTCTGCATGGCAGGTTACCCAGCTACGACATTATCTGGTGTCCTTAGCTAATCCGGCGGCGTACTCGCGTGAGGGCTCCCCATTTGAACTTTTATGCACAGGTACGGGCACTGTGCGCCATTCATTGTCTAAACTCTACGATCTTCTGATCTCGCCCTCCAATCTGCCTACCCCATCTTACCTGCTTAGTTGGGAAAGCGATTTGGGTCCATCATTTACTCTCGAACAAAAAGAGCGCCTGCTTACCATGACACATAAATCCTCAATGGCCAGTAGATATCAGGAGGCAGGGTTCAAGATTCTGTCTCGTTGGTATAGGGTGCCTTCCAGATTGCATGCAATAATTCCGGCGGTTTCGCCTCTGTGCTGGAGATGTGGTGACCATGTGGGTACGATCTTGCATATTTTTTTGGACTGCTCACTCCTGACTGATTTCTGTTCCGAGGTTTCGCGCATTTCCTCAAAATTCACGGTTTTCCCCCTCCCGAGGTCGCCAGACCTTTTCCTGCTCCATCTGTGTGAGATACCGTTGTCCATGTATAGGCGCTCAGTTGTTCGCCACTTGGTGAATGCGGCTAGAGCATGTGTTCCCGCGCTGTGGAGACAACCCTGTCCCCCGTCAGTGGGCATGTGGTGTGGCAAGATCCAGGAGATTATGAGAATGGAGGACCTCACGGCATCAATGAAAGGGTCCCATGCCTCCTTCCTCAGAACCTGGCGTGAATGGATCCGTTTTCAAACCTCTGCGGAATACAAGGCCATCATGGCCTCTTGACTTCTTCCCTAGAACCAATTATGTCAGGTTCGTTCCTCTCCCTCTCTCTCTCCCCTTCTGACCCCCTTTTTCTTTCTTTTTACTGTATCTCTGCTCGACTAAGGAGTATTATGCACCGCTGCGGGTTCAGGGTGTATATCTGCATTTCTTCCAATAATATTCTGAGCGGTATACTGCCTTCCATTGTAAATTTTATGCACTTTTGTTATGCAAGTTACTGGCCTGTGGCCGATGTCAATACCGACCTGGTGTGTACTGAGTATATTGTCTGTTTTTCTTTGCTTTGAAAACAAAATAAAAGAATTGATAAAAAAAAACTAAAAACTAAGGGAGAGCTAGGTAGCGGGAGGGGGGTAAAAGGGCTTAGGGTAAGGCCACACGGAGCATCACTGACCCGGCCACTGTACGGCCAACAACCGCGCCGGCAACAAGTTCCGCGCGGCTGTCAAATAGCCTGTTAATGGCCGTGCGTTATTGTGGGTAAAACAGCCCTTTACCTACAAAATTGTGTGTCCATTAATGGATACACCCTTTATAGCCGCATGATTTTGCGGGTAAAGGGCCGTTTTACCCGCAACAACGCACGGCCATTAACAGGATATTTGACAGCTGCACCGACATGGTGCCGGCGCAGTTGTTGGCCATATTGTGGCCTTGCCATTATATGTTAAATGATATAAGCATGATTAAAAAAAAAAATCAATCATACTGTCATTAAGTTTAGGAATATACTTTTTTCCCTTTATTACCTGTACTGCATTCAGGGTTTACAATGATTTATTTATTTATTTTTACACTGAATTTTGTGCACAGGCAATATGCTTTTTGTAGGCACTGTATATGTGTGGGGTTTTCTTTTGTATTCTTTGATCTTAATCAAGAATTTTGGCACGCAGTGTGAAATGTGATTATAATAATGGTCTGTCTCTTCCTCCTATTCATTGCAGTCACTTTCGTCAGAAGATTCACACTTTCTTACCATGTATGCAGTCAATGTATAAACAAACACATTTGTGCAAATAAATGACCAACCAACATTTCACACACTATACTGTAAAAAAAAAACAAATGAAAAACACACTTAAAAAGCAAAAGCGAAAAAAGTTAAAAAGAAAAAAAAAACAATTTGGTGCCAAGAAGTTACAATATACAACATTTAGTTATTCCACTGATAGATGCATAGGGTAACAGTGCACAACAAGACTTCCTCACAGCCCAGTGTGCTTTATTCTTGGAACGCTCCTACGTAAGGGAGTTGTTTGGAGATTTAAAATATATTAGGGAATTGCTGTTTATGAAATTTTTCATTTACAACTATAGGATTCCCAAAGATGAACCTAGACTCTAAGTTCTACTAGTACCTGCTCCCCAAAAATTATTATATCCTAAAAACTATTTTTTTCTTACCCTAAACAAAAATGGTCAAATATCAGTAAATTAGAAGTTAGAGCAGTAGACAACGTTTTTGTTAGTTATGTTGGTTGCCATATGGCTGCCATGACAAAGCAGAAAGCTCCAAATAGAAATAATTACCACACAAAATATTCTTCCGGTGACGGCTTCCCTTAAGGCCTCATTTACACGAGCGTAATATACGCGCGTGCGACGCGCGTGCTTTTCACGCACGTCGTACGCACCTATATTACTCTATGGGGGCATGCAGACAGTCCGTGAGTTTTGCTCAGCGTGAGTGCGCTGATAAAAACTCACGACATGTTCTATAAATCTGCGTTTTTCGCGCATCACGCACCCATTGAAGTCAATGGGTGCGTGAAAACCACGAAGGTCGCACGGAAGCACTTCCGTGCGAACTGCTTGATTCGCGCAAGAGCTGTCAAACTGAATGTAAACAGAAAAGCACCACGTGCTTTTCTGTTTACAAACATCCGACCGGAGTGTCTTACAAATGACCGAACTGAACTTTACCGGGTTCGGCCGAACTCATTTTGACCGAACCCGGCAGGAGACAGTCACTGTGCAGGGTGCTGAAAGAGTTAAACTGGTTCAGCACCCTGGACAGTGACTTCCGATCCCCAATATACATGAACGTGTAAAAAAAAAAAAAAGTTCTGACTTACCGATAACTCCCGGCTTCTTCCTCCAGTCTGACCTCCTGGGATGACAATTCAGTCCAAGTGACAGCTGCAGCCAATCACAAGCCAAGCACAGGCTGCAGCAGTCACATGGACTGCCGCGTCACCCAGGGAGGTGGGACCAGATGTCAAGAGAGGCGCGTCACCAAGGACGCGTCACCAAGGACGCGTCACCAAGGCAACGGCCGGGAAGTTCTCGGTAAGTACGAACCTCTTTTTTTTTAAACAGGTTACTCGATATGGTGATCGGAATGCACTGTCAAGGGTGCTGAAAGAGTTACTGCCGATCAGTTAACTCTTTCAGCACCATGGACAGTGACTGACGTCGGCTAACCTCATCTCTATGATGGCGGCTGCTCGAAAATCACGCAGCCGCGCATCATACACGGATAACACACGGAGCTGTCAAGTGCCTTTTGCGCACGCAAAATGCTTCGTTTTTTTACGCGCGCAAAACGCACACGCTCGTTTAAATGAGGCCTAAGAATAATGAAATCACCGACAACCTCTTTCATAATAAAGCCATAATGGAGGGCACATCTGGCAAGTGGTCAATTTTGCAGAGGAAGCTGCGACCAGCCTGACTTTTATACTGCATGGGTTGCCGAATAGCTGCCTATGTACAACATGGACAACTGAAGTCCAGCAAAGCAAAGCGGGAACCGTTTTAACAAAGCAGCTCTCTGCTATGGTTCATAGTGGGGCCGAGCGTGGGACCCCCTCTATGACATTCAAATACCCTTAGGAAATAGGAAGCTGCCACCTATCCAAACTTTTGCCACTCAGGAGCAAACAAAGGATTTTTAGAGGGGGGGGGGGGGTTCCAAATGCATACTTTTTAAACCGTTATTTTAATCACACTCCCGCTATCTCTGGCTTTTACGCTACGAGTATTGGTCTGCACGTATACAACAGCCTAGCACTTTATATTACAGGCTCTAATAAAAAAGGGCTAGGTTAGTGGATATGTGCTGACCACTACTCGTAGCATAAAAATCAGCGTAGATAGTGCCACCCTGCCCCCTGTAGATTGTGCCACAGTGCCCCCTGTAAATATTGCCCACGCCACAACAAGCACACTCAGCTGTCCATGTTCAGACGCCATCCACCAGCGATGCAGACCAGGTCTATTCTGACCAGGCCTGCTCTGGTGGAACGATGCAGGCAGCGCGATGGTGTCATCACGCCACCTATATGACAAGAAAGCCCCGAATGACGGCAAACGGAACCTATGATTTCCTTGCCTTGGCGACGCTGTCAATTGTATCTGTGTCCTAAGGATGCAGATACAATTGAGTCCAAATGTATGTGAGGCTCCCACGGCCAGTGGGACTCGCCGGGGGCCTCCCTGTGCCAGGGGGATAGCAGGGCCTGTAACTCCATTGATGATCAGGCCCTGGTCACATGGGGGTTTTCTTGCAACTGGAAACCCCCTCTGCGTGTGCTCCTTCAACTGAGTAATGCCAAACGGGCAGTCTGTCCATAAGCAGTAATAGTTCGTCCTTTAATATACTGGTTGTTAAGTAATACTCTTTTAGCTGTAAGGCACCTGCTAGCAGTCTACAAGTATTATCTATGGAAATACATTACATTAGCAAGATGCATTCCATACATTGCAGAGAATTACGTACCAGGTACAGCGTGGTATTGCACACAGGGGGAAAGGCAGCAAGAACTGTTTAGAGTTCTATAGGGTATGGATGACGGAATAAGTAGATTAAGAAATTCCAGCCACGAATCTATTTTCCAGTGTGGATTTACAACCTCTGGTTCACTGCTCATTCTGTTGCTCCGTGATCAGCTGATGGCTGTGGGTGAACGCCTCGAAGTTTTGTTCAACTATACATTTCACCAGTAGCGACCACAGCAAGAGAATGACCGACCATATAAAACATGGATGGACCGCTTGTGCCATAGAGGGAGACCCTTTTGCTTAGCAGTTCTCTGCTCTGGGTCAGAGAGCCGGGTCCTGAACTATGACATCAATATGTTCTGGTAGGGCATAAGAACAATGGTTGTCTTTAGGAAACAACCTCTCTCACTGAATATTATTTTTCATTACATGACTATAACAATCATCCAGATCAGCATATTACATTTCACTGAGCACTCCCAGTTCTGTAACCTGCAGATATTGTGGAGAGGTAGAAACCTGATATGTAGGATGGACACGGACCTTGAACACACATTCCTATGCACAATGGAAACAAGACCCTAAAAGTTGGCCCCACACTTTTAGATGGACCCGTCTGAATGATTTTGCATGTTATATCAATAGTAGCGTTCCCAGAGCTGCTTATTTCTGGGGGAAACAATAGGGTCAGGTATCAAAATCCAACCTGTCTGTTCCATGTTTCCACCTGCCTCCTGCATTACATTGTCAGGAGATCCCTATTACACACATGTAATGTCTATTGGCAGATATTATTATAGGGTCACATTTCTGACTTAATGCAGCCCTTAAAACATGAACAATTATTGTGTACCCATTGGTCCATGTTTATCAAAAGTGGCATAATTTTAGCCAATGTTAAAGCGAGACTTCTTTATTGAGATTTATTGTGACATATTTATGACTGCCTGTGCCTTCTCTGATAAATCTCCCACATCTCTCACACCTATCACTGCTGAGGATAGCGCTTTCTCTACACCCTGATCTGTGTGGACCAGAGATTTTTTTTTAGGATTTGCGACTAAATTTGTGTCTAAATCTTGGCCAAAAAAAAGCTCGGCCCACTTTCCTACGCAATTTTATGAAATGATCTGCATGACATACATGTCTCTAAATTCTCACACAAATTATTAATAAAAAATGTCACAGAGTAGACTAGACTAATTTCAACGTAAAATACACCAAAAAAAAGGCGCAAATACATTTATAAATGTGGGTCATTTAAGTTCTGTAAATTGGTGATATTTTTAAAGGTGCCTCCAGCCTATTGATCCTTTAGTAAAATGGGTATTCCCATCTCGGACATTTATGGCATATCCTGTGGATATGCCATAAATATCCAATAAATGAGGGTCCTACCTCTATGAGCCACAACTATCTCTAGGACGGGGCCTCCTGGCCCACTTTCTGCCGCTGTTGCTGGGCTTTACAGAAACAGCCGAGAGAATTTTTCTATGCTGTTTCCGCAATTCCTGTAAAAGTGAATGGAAGTTACAGAAATGGCGTATCACATCAAGCTAAACTGTTTCCATTGCTACCGGGTTACAGAAATAGCGTAGAACGCTTTGCTACGCTTTTTCCCTTAACTCCCATTCACTTCTATGGGAGTTGCGGAAACAGTATAGCAAAATGCGCTTTGCTCTTTCTGGAAAATCTGGGCACCTGGTCAGCCAGTGGCCGGAACCCAGTAACAGCGGCAGAAAGTAGGACAAAGGTTAGGGGACCCCATTCTAGACATAGATGTAGGTCCCAGAGGTGGGACCCTCATCTATCAGACATTTATGGCATATCCATATGATATGCAGTAAGTGTCTGAGACGGGAAAATCCCTACAAATTCTTAATAGGAGCTGAATACAGAAAAATAAGGCTCTGGTCACACTAGCATTATTGCTTCCATTCTTAAACGAGTAACGACAGCTTTGATGGATCCATTTAAACAGGTCTCAACAGAACCTTACCAAACCTATTGACTTTAAATGGGTCTTTCATCTCCTATTTTTTTTATATGTGTGTATGTATATATATATATATATATATGTATATATATATATATATATATATACAGGGTGGGCAATTTATATGGATACACCTAAATAAAATGGGAATGGTTTGGTGATATTAACTTCCTGTTTGTGGCACATTAGTATATGGGAGGGGGGAAACTTTTCAAGCTGGGTGTTGACCATGGTGGCCATTTTGAAGTCGGCCATTTTGTATCCAACTTTAGTTTTTTCAATGGGAAGAGGGTCATGTGACACATCAAACTTATCGAGAATTTCACAAGAAAAACAATGGGGTGCTTGGTTTTAATGTTACTTTATTCTTTCATGACTTATTTACAAGTTTCTGACCACTTATAAAATGTGTTCAAAGTGCTCCCCATTGTGTTGGATTGTCAATGCAACCCTCTTCTCCCACTCTTCACACACTGATAGCAACACCGCAGAAGAAATGCTAGCACAGGCTTCCAGTATCCATAGTTTCAGTTGCTGCACATCTCGTATCTTCACAGCATAGACAATTGCCTTCAGATGACCCCAAAGATAAAAGTCTAAGGGGTCAGATCGGGAGGCATTTCTTCTGCGGTGTTGCTATCAGTGTGTGAAAAGTGGGAGAAGAGTGTTGCATTGACAATCCAACACAATGGGCAGCACTTTGAACACATTTTATAAGTGGTCAGAAACTTGTAAATAACTTGTAAGAATGAAAGAATAAAGTAACGTTAAAACCAAGCACACTATTAATTTTTCTTGTGAAATTGTCGATAAGTTTGATGTGTCACATGACCCTCTTCCCATTGAAAAGAACTAAAGTTGGATACAAAATGGCCGACTTCAAAATGGCCACCATGGTCAACACCCAGCTTGAAAAGTTTCCCCCCTCCCATATGCTAATGTGCCACAAACAGGAAGTTAATATCACCAACCATTCCCATTTTATTTAGGTGTATCCATATAAATGGCCCACCCTATATATATATATATATATATATACGGCAAGACTATCACATTAGGCTGTGCAACGAAAAAACAAACGAATAGAGATTAGCGCTGGTGTGAGCAATGCCTAACAAAGTTTTTATGTGCCTGCGGAAACATGACATCACAGCTCCATAGCAAAAGAATGGCGCTCCAATCCCTGTTAAAAGTTATTGAATTTAATAGAATATAGAATAGAGTAAAAAGCACGTAGTAATGTAAAAAATGGTACAATTATGTATTTGAAAGGTGAAAAAGAAAATGACAATTTAAAGTATGGTCTAGCACCTATCATCTAATCATACAGGATTAATGTCCTTTTATTCTAAGCCGTTATCTTGCAATAACTAACCCAATATCACTTGAGGTATAATAAAATAAAATGTAAAAAAATTACTTTATACAGTCTTTTTTTTAAATACCTATATATTCCCTGTAATATTAGCAGTAGAGGAGCGTGGGCAGGACTATTCACCACCTTATCCGATCACGCAGATGTTTCTCTAGTCAGGTAAAGGGGAAGGTTTTGAGAAAACGGCAAATGAAGTTACAATAATGTGACAAATCTGGCCCTATTTCCAGTACAGCGCACTACCCTAACGTAGACTAATACCACCCTTTCTCCTGCCTAGATGCCGTCGCTTCTTTTGTGCACTAGACAGTACAGTATATACATGTTCGTAAGTATTCCTTATGTATATATGTGTTCATGAGGCTATATGTATTAATGTCACTGTTTTTTGTTTGTTTTTTTCGCTTTTACATGAACTCGTCCTTGTGTAAATGTTTCACAAGCTGAGACAGGCTGCTCAACACATTGTGGCCAGTTGTGCATTGGGGTATGCGGCTTCCGTATTGTGTTTGAGGTATTGAATGTCTTACACATTTGTCTTATATTACACTTTCCCAGATTTTATAGCCATTTCTACAGCTCCCTTGAAAACCAAAAGTTTGAATTACTATCCATGGGGACAAATATGTCTTCTATCTGACCCCACACTTCTGCAAAACTTCTAATAGAACATTTATATAGGAGCTGAGAATCATTCTAAAGAAAGGCGCAGATAGAAGGAATTACAAAGCAGAAAATAGAAATAATTTGCTGGCAGTCAACGGTATTTCTATAAGCAAATTCTATTTTTTTTATAAAGGAGTATTAAAGACTTGTACAGACGGCTGCTAATATCCTTCACACAGATGTATGTTTAATGTATATCGGAGGTTTTCAGAACTGGAGATATGTAAAATAAAATAGTGATCAAGAAGAGGCTGGACGCAGCTGCAGGCTTGAGGGAAGCCGACATGACCGTCCTGGTAGGGAAAGGGTTAATGTTAAGAGGTGAGGGAAAGGTGAAGAAGCTGAAGGAGGGACGGGGAGGAGCTAGGGGGGACGGGGGGGCCGTTGCTGCGCTTCCCGCTGTTTCTCGGCATTGAGCCGGAAGCAGCGGGAGGAGTAGTACACAAGAAGCAAAGCTCCCCGTTGCCCGGCTTTTTAGTATGGCAGAGGCCCTGATTTTAGAGCGGCTGCGTGCCGCTGCTGTGCACCACGGTCCCGGATGGCTGGAGGAGACCGTGGCTGCATTAACGCGGATCCCGGACGCCGTTTCGCCACGTCGGGCACGGCGTTCGGGGTCTGTTGTAAGGGACAGGCTCCCCTCCCCCGGCCCCCCTACGAGCATGGCTATGGCGGCGGGGGGGGAGTCGGCAACAACCGCTCCTGCGCTGGGCAGGCAGAGAGCGGTAGCAGGGGTGACGGCGATGCAGGCTGTGTCGACCCGTCCCTCTCGGCGGTCCCGACCTCCAGAGCGCCTTAGTCCGGAGGTAGTCCCGCGGACACGGCGTCGCAGAGGGAGCCCGATCCCGGACGCTGCAGGCCAGGCAGCTGGGAGGACCGCCCCTTCCCAGGCCCTGCGTCCTGGCAGGAATCCCAGGCCGCGACGGGGTCCGGCGGTAAGCAGGGAGTCGCAGGCCGGGCTCCCTGTCACCCCTCCCCCATCAGATGGAAGATGTCGAGAGCAAGGTACGGCCGCCCCGCATGGTGATGTTCCGGCCAGGGGGCAGGCTTCGTCAGGATCGTCTAGACGGACGACTAGATCTGCAGCGACGTCGAGGCAACAGGTCCGGTCGGAAGTCTGGGTCCCGGCGGTCGGGCGGCAGGTTGCCGGCCCATCGGTCAGCGCGTCCTCATCCCCTTTCCGAAGAGGTCGTTGGGAGGGACAGTCGTCGGCGAGAGAAGAACTGGAGGAAGGTGAACTGGACGTCTATCGTCGAGGTCAGGATGGTCCGGCTGACGGGAACACAGCGCCTGTGCAGCCCGGTGAGTGTATAACTCCTTTATTGTCTTATCCAGCGATTTTTATGTCGGGTGTCGGCGGGGGGGCTGCTAGCATAGCATCGGGGGCCGGTAGTGGCGCGGGCGGACGCGACGGAGCGGGTTTGGCAGATTTAGTGGGTTGCTTACGGGAGCTGGTGGGGCGCCTGGATAGGGCCGCGGCGCCGGTAGTAACGGAAGTGTCCCCTGCGGTAGTTTGGGAAGGCCCCAGGGAAGTGGGATCGTTGCAGGCGCGTCCTGTGGTGGCGGTTAGAGAGGCGGTCGCGGTGTCGGTGCAGACTGAGGCACAGAAGGACGGCGATCGAGTGCGCATGGACGATCGTGCTCGGGGGGAGGTGTATGTTTGTTTTGAGGGTCCGTTGGGGGCGCATTTAAAGCAGGAGGTGCGTGATCGGATCTGGAAAGATGAATATGTTGAAATTTTTTCTCTCTTGCCGCTGGCTAAATTCAATTTGGATAAGAGCAAGCGGGATGAGAGTAAAAAGGACGAGGAGGAACGGCGGCGGTATAGGCTTATCCCGCAGACGTTCGTTAATTGGTCGCAGGCGTTCGCCATATTGGCTAGTGTGATAGGGGAAAAGGCGCCGGAAAATTGTTCGGCGTTATTTTGTTATTTTGATGCTATTGGGGAGGCTCATAGGGCGTATGGGGGTCAGGCGTGGCTGCGATATGATGAGCAATTCCGTCAGCGGAAGGCAGTTCGGCCGGCGATTCGGTGGGACCAGAAGGATATTGCTCTCTGGTTACGGGTTACGGTTCCGGTTAGGCAGCCCTTTCCCGGGAGCGGTGGCCAGGGAGGCCAGACTAGTCAGAGTGGAACAAGCGGCGGGGGAAAGGCGGGGTTTTGCTGGCAATTCAATGAAGGCCAGTGTAAGTTCGGGGCCACGTGCAAGTTCAAGCACGTGTGCTCCGAGTGTAATGGTGCATCACACGGGGCGGCAAAATGTCTGCGTAAAAAGAGGTCCGGGAACCAGCACGGGGCTGGTCAAGGGGGTGTCGCCGGTGAGGGTGGAAAGGATGGCCCCTTATCTAAATGAGTATCCGGATAGGGCGGCGGCTAAGTTGCTTTATGAAGGGTTTAGTGTTGGTTTTGTTATTCCTCCGCCTCCTTATGAGGTTCCGGTTACGCGGAGAAATTTAAAATCGGCTTACGTGCATGCGGAAGTCGTGTCGGAAAAGTTGTTAAAAGAAGTTTCGTTGGGGCGCATGTCGGGGCCATTTGTGGAGTCGCCGGTGAAAGATTTAGTTGTGTCCCCTTTGGGTATTGTCCCTAAACGCGAGCCCGGAAAGTTTCGTTTGATTCAACATTTATCGTATCCCAAAGGTTCGTCGGTAAACGACGGGATTGATCACGAGTTGTGTTCCGTAGTTTATACCTCATTCGATAAGGCGGTGGGGTTAGTGCGGGCTGCGGGTCCGGGGGCGCTGCTAGCAAAAACCGACATCGAGGCGGCGTTCAGGTTGTTGCCGGTGCATCCAGAAAGCCAACGGCTGTTGGGCTGTTTTTGGAATGGGGCCTTTTACGTGGATCGGTGCCTTCCGATGGGGTGTTCTCTTTCTTGTGCATACTTCGAGGCGTTTAGTAGCTTCGTGGAGTGGGTAACGAGGGGAGTATCCGGGGTCGATTCGTTGATCCATTACTTAGATGATTTTTTGTGCGTTGGCCCGGGGGGTTCGCCGGTTTGCGGTAACTTGCTTCATGCCCTGCAGAAGGTGGCGAGGGATTTTGGGATCCCTTTGGCGCCGGAAAAAACGGAGGGCCCGGTAGCGACGATTTGTTTCTTGGGAATCGAAATTGACTCGGTGGCAATGGAGTGTCGGCTCCCGGCGGATAAGCTGGGTGCTTTGAGGCTGGAGGTGCGACGGGCTTGTAGAAGGAAGAAAATGTCGTTGAGGGAGCTTCAGTCGCTGCTGGGGAAGTTGAATTTCGCCTGCCGGATTATGCCGATGGGGAGGGTGTTTGGTAGAAGGTTGGCGGCGGCAACGGCGGGAGTGCGGGCGCCGCATCATTTTGTGAGGCTCAAGGAGGAGCACCGAGCTGATCTTCAGGTTTGGGATGACTTCTTGGGCCAGTACAATGGTCGCTCGCTATGGATGGCCCCAGCGCAGGATACGAGTGATCTGAATATTTTCACGGATGCGGCTGGGGCGGGTGGCTTTGGAGCTTACGGGGGAGGTCCGTGGTGCGCAGGTCAATGGCCGGCTAGCTGGGTGTCCAGTGGATTGACGCGGAATCTGGCCCTGCTCGAGCTGTTTCCCATCGTGGTGGCGGCTACCATTTGGGGGGACAGGCTCAGGGATAAGAAGGTCCGTTTTTACTGCGACAACATGGGTGTGGTGCTTGCCATTAATAACATCACGGCGTCCTCTCCTCCGGTAGTTCAATTGTTGCGACATTTAGTGTTGGTGTGTTTGTCGCTGAACGCGTGGGTGGTGGCGGTGCATGTCCCGGGTGTACGGAATTGTGTTGCTGATGCTCTTTCTCGCTCGCAGTGGGACCGGTTTCGGCAATTGGCTCCGGGAGCGGAACGTATTGGTTTGGCGTGTCCGGATCATCTATGGGATCTGGTATCGGTCCCGTAGAGCAGCTGTTACAAAGGTCTTTGGCGGGCACGACGTGGAGGGCTTATGCTGCTTGTTGGAGGCAGTGGGAGGAGTGGGTAAGAGAGTTGGGTGATGTCAATACGGATAGAGACAGGTTGGTGGCACTTTTGTATTGGTTAGGGGATGCCTGGGAGGCGGGGTTTTCAGTAGCGAAGGTGAACCGGTTTATATCCGCGGTGGCGTTTGGGCTTAAGTTGCGGGGCTTGCGGGATGTATCGAAGGAATTTCTGGTATCGCAGGCTTTGAAGGGGTTGCGCAGAGGTAGGGTGGAGGCGGATAGTAGAAGGCCGGTGTCGTTTGCTTTGCTGGGCTTGTTGGGTGGTTCATTGGCATCGGTATGTCGTTCTTCAGATGAAATGGATTTGTTTCGGTTGGCTTTCTCGTTGGCGTTCTTCGGAGCATTTAGAATAGGTGAGTTGGTGTCGCCAAGTACTAAACAGGCAGGGGGGCTGAGATCTGGGGAGGTGAGCCTTTTTGCAGATCGGTTGGAGGTATGGTTGCGTAGATCAAAAACTGACCAATTAGGGAAGGGAAAACTGATAGTTTTGTTCGCTCTCCCGGGGTCGGTCATGTGCCCAGTAGAGTGCATGCGTGGTTTTACAAAAAACAGGGGGTCTCCAGATTTGCCTTTGTTATGTCATGTGGACGGGTCGTTCTTGTCCAGGTTTCAGTTTGGAGCTGTTTTTAAAAAATGTTTGACGGCGGTTGGGGTTGCGGCAGGCTCATATTCATCTCATTCCTTCCGGATTGGCGCAGCAACGGAAGCAGGGCGCTGGGGGTTGGATGATGAGGGGGTGAGGCGTATTGGTCGTTGGGAGTCTAAAAGGTTTAAGTCCTATGTCCGCCCCCATATGTTGTAATTTTGTTGTTTATGCTTGCAAATGTATATGGTGGTGCCTAACTGTGTTTTCCGTTTCAGATTCGCCTCCTTGTCTGGTGTGGTTGATGGGTCATTCGTACGTGCACTGGGGGGCTTTGAGGGCGGACGTCCGCCCGGATGGTCGCCAGTTGCGCATTCCGCGACAGGATGCGGTTGTGCATTGGCTGGGGTTTAGAGGTATGTCGTGGAACAGGGTGTTGGCGGAATTCCAGACATATGTGCGGCTTGATAGGGTTCCGGAGGTTTTAGTGTTGCACGTGGGTGGGAATGACTTAGGAGTCCGCCCTTTTCGTGAGTTGGTGCGGGATATCAAACATGATTTGTTGTGTTTGTGGGTATCTTATCCCAAGTTGGTGGTGGTGTGGTCGGACATAGTCCCAAGGAAGCATTGGCGGTTAGCTAGATCGGTGGAGAGAGTCAATAAGGCTCGGATAAAAGTTAACCGGGCGGTGTCCCGTTTTGTGGCAAAGAACGGGGGCATTTGCGTGAGGCATAGGGATTTGGAGTCAGGATTGGGGAATTTCTGGAGGAGTGACGGGGTTCATCTGACCGAGGTTGGCATTGATATTTGGAGCTTGGCTATAGCAGAAGGCATAGAAAGGGCGGTGGTGGTGTGGAGGAACTCACAGGCTTAAGGTGGTCAAGGCCTGTTTCGCGGTGGCGGGGGGAGTCCTTGAGGCCAGTCAGTACAAAATGGTGGGGGGGTCGCATCGGGGGTATGCGTCCCCCAAAAAAGGTACATGGTTGAAGACTTCATCGGGTGTTATCCCTTTGAAGTGGTCTTCTGGTAGAAGGTATGTCACTTGAAGGCTTCATCGGGTGTTATCCCTTTGAAGTGGACTTCTAGTGGTCGGTATATCACTTGAGGGCTTCAACGGGTGTTATCCCCTTGAAGTGGACTTCTAGTGGGTGGAGCCATCTGCAGAGGTGAACGGTGCTTCCGAGCTGGTTTACGGCTGGAGGTAATTAGTGGTTTGCAGATGGCTAATTCGGTGTGTTCTTGAAAGGAACATCTGAAGGGGCTTCAAGGACTTCCTCTGCTCGGGTTAATGTTAACGTTTAATGGTTATTTATGATTCTGACCCATGTTGGGTCATGTGAATTATTAGGAGGAATTCTCTGGTGGATTCCTAACTAGTTATCCGAATGTTTCGGATTTAAATTGTTTTATAAAACTGTGAAATTAATAAACGGCTGCTGTGGCCATTTCACATCCAACCTCGGTGTCATGTGTCGTTACTAAATGGGGGTGGGGGATAGTATGGTTTAAGGTTAACACACGACTCTACCTAGGCAGGTCATGGGGGCAGACATTTTTCTGCACGGTCGGTAATCCCATTGAATAACAACACATTTTCTTATATAACCATGAACACAATCTCATATTTAAAGGGTAAATAAACTTTTAAAAAACGTTTGACATGTCATAGTGTCATGTCAGAAGATTGGATTGGTGGGGGTCTGAGCACAGAGACTCCCACCGATTGCTAAAACTAAGCGGCAGAAGCGCTCGTGTGAGCTCTGTGCAGCTACGCTAGTGATCGGCTTTCTTTGAAAAGCCTAGCGAGCTGTATATGGACTCGTAGACTGTCTATTGAGCCCATACACCGCGCTGATAAATGCAGAGAAAGCCGATCAGAAACTAAGCGGCAGAGCACTCACTCAAGCTATTCTGCCGATTTACTTTAGCGGTAGGGGCAGGTCTTAGTGTTCGGACCCCCGCCGATCAAAACTTCTGTCACTAAGACATGTCAAAATATCAAAAGCTTTTAAAAAGTTTAGCTACCCTTTAAGTCCCATGCACACAAAGATATTTTTCATCCATAATTACGTACCGTAATTACGTACCGTAATTACGGACCCATTCATTTCTATGGGCTACGGACACCTTTCCGTATTTTTACGGATGGGTGTCTGTTCAGTAGAAATGATCTGTAAAATATAGAACATGTCCTATTCTTGTCTGTAATTATGGCACAGACTCCCCACAGAAGCCTATGGGCACTTCCAGAGTTACAGATGGCTACGGATGTGCACCTGTAGCCGTTCGTAATTACGGAAACGTTGCTAGGCGATGCCAGGTTTGCAGCTGTTGCACATCATTTGTGGTTTTCTCCTTTTTTCGGATCCGTATATACGGATACATTACGGATGCACTACGGACCGTATTTGCGGATATCGTTCCATATATGCGGATACGTTGCAGATGAATACGGATCTACCAGTCCCCTAGTAACATGGATCCCCTTCCCTCCTGCACTCCCTCTTTACTTTCAGCATTTGACCCAATAACAGAAGAAGTCTTCTCTAGGCCCCTTTCTTCTTCTCTAGAAAAAAAGTTGAAAAACACGGCGCCACATGGTGCAGGTCACAAAATGTAAAGGTAGAGCAAATGGCATATATTAAAAACTGCTCACCTATTGAAGGCCAGAATTTGTGTATAAGATGAAGCTGCAGCTAGGTTCAGAAGCCGGTCGCCTAAGCACAGGAACCGCTGAGTGAGAACTTGGGTATATGGAAAAAAGGTGAACCCAGAAATAGCGCTGCTAACATCCAAAGAAGGTCATCAGATTGTTCGTAATGTAAATCTATTTTTATTGTACAGACTACGCGTTTCTATGCCGGACCGACGTCTTCTTCAGGTGTATAAAAGATGGCTGGAAGTCACTACTGAACAAGCATTTTTCACATTTTGTCTCTCCCTTATTTGCCCATAGATTGTAAGCTCTTGTGAGCCGGGTCCTCACTCCTCTTGTTTGATTGTAAATTAGTTTTGTCACTATGTAATATCTGATATTGTCTGTACAATGTACCCTCTGAATTATAAAGTGCTGCAGAATATGTTGGCGCTATATAAATAAAGATTATTATTAGTATCCATATTTACAGACAGTATTTATGGATGGATGAAAATACGGTCGTGTGCATGGGTCCTAAAGGTAATTAATTACTTAATTATTTGATTACCTGATTTTAACGGATGTTCATATGGACCTGTTTTACAGCCTCAGCAGCAGTGTGATCAGCTATACCCACACCTAGCCACAGTATTGTGCCCGGGCCGCACAAATTTCAAATTTACCAGGTGAGCATATTGGGCATTCACCCTATGCAATCCGCTACTTCCCTGCCTATACAGTATTATACAGTATTTTTTTCATTTTAGTTGGTTATTCATATTTAAAGTAGTTGTCTGGTTTAGAAAACCCACTTTCAAATATTGTATTAGTGAATGTGGGTTGTCTGGTTCAGAATCCTCCTCTATTAGCCGGAGCGAATTAAAAAAAAAAAAAAAAAAAAGAAACTCTCACTGTGTAAGATTTTACATTGACGACCTATCCTTAGGATTGATTATAAATGCTCAATCAGTGAAGGTCCCACTCTAAGGATACTCCCTAATCAACAGAATGAGGGGGCAGCAGAGCACAGCAGCCACTTTATTGTAGTTCCTGTCACAGGGATGCCCATACGCGTTCATTCAAGTGATCGGGGCTGAGCTGCAGTACCAGACACTGTCACATGGACGCTTGAGCGAGGAAAGGATAAGCCATCAATGTAAAATACTGAAAACGTCAAATTGTAGTTATTCGAAGAGATGTTGGCCAAAACGCTGTGTCATCAGAATTCATTCTCAATACAGGAAACGTCAGAGGAAAGGAATAGAATGTGTCTGATGCGGGAACACTATTGAAAAATGCAATCTGAGAGGAAATCCCACCATTGTAATTCATTGCTTGCTATTTATAAAATATCAATATATTCCATAGCAATGTACAGAGAAGTCAAGCACACCCTGTCGCCGGCGGGGCTCACAATCTAACTTCCCTATACATACAGTATATATACCGTTAAGTCATTAAGCATCTGCTCTGAACTGTCAAGTCATGAACTTCACAAGACCTCTGAAGATGTCCTGTGTACTAAGGGGCCTAAGCCAACCCCTGGAAAACAACCCCATAGCATTATCCCCCCTCCATCAAACTTTACAGTTGGCACAATGCAGTCAGGCAGGTAACATTCTCTTTGCTTTTGCCAAACCCAGACTTGTCCATCAGACTGCCAGATAGAGAAGTGTGATTTGTCACTCCAGAGAACACGTATCCGATTCTCCAGAGTTCAGTGGCGGCGTGCTTTACACCACTTTATCCGACGCTTGGCATTGTACTTTGTAATGTAGGGCCTGCATACAGCTACTCAGCCAGGAAAACCTATGCCATGAAGCTCCCGGCGCACAGTTTTTGTGCAGATGTTAATGCCAGAGTTGGTGACTTTTATGCACTATGCGCCTCAGCACTTTTTGTTATTTTAATTAGTTTAATGCTGGTTCCTACCATCCCCTAGTATATGTAAGCTTAGTCCCAGTTCTGGGTGTATGTGCAGCATAGGGACCAACCTATAGATGATGCCTTGTCGTGGCAGGTGGGCTCACACAATTTGATCAAATTGTGCACTGAGAACCTCACTATTGTAAGTAGATTTAGCAGTAATGCATATTTATAGTGTTTAGGTGCCATTGGTGTTCGCAGAGTGCTGTCGCCATTTTCTTGTGTACAGCACTTGGTGACAAAGCTATGTAACTTTACGTGATCTGCCACTTTGTGGCTGAGTTGCTGTGGTTTCTAAACGCTTCCACTTTACAATAATATCACTCAGAGTTGGTCGTTGAATATCTAGGAGAGAAGAAGTTTCCACTAACTGACTTGTTGCAACAGTGCCATCCTATTACAGTACCACACTTTACAAATGTTTGTAAAGGCAGACTGCATGAGTAGGTGCATGGTTTTATACACCTGTGGCAATGGGACTGAATGAGACACATGAATTCAAAGATTAAGAAGTCTGTCCCAATACTTTTGTCCATATGGTATATCTGGTACTAAGGCTACATTCACACGACAGTGCGACGGCCATTTTCAGAACAACGGAGTTCAATGGGTGTATTCACATGGCCGTTTTTTAAAAGCGGCCGTCAAAAAATAAGACATGTCCTATTTTTGGCCGTTTTAAAGGCCCCACGGCTCCCATAGAAGTCAATGGTTCCGTTTATACCGGCTGTTTTTAAGGATTCAATCTTTGTAACAGCCGGTAAAAACTGATCCTGGCCGAGGATTCCCCGCACACAGCGCTACTTTGAGCGCTGAGCCCGGGGAAGCACTTGACATTACTGTCCATATATGGACAGTGATGTCGGGCTTTCTACTGTGGAGTCTCCGGCCAGAGCATCGCGAGATCTCTGGCCAAGGACTGCTGTCTCTCTCTGACCCTCCCTGTAGATAGTACCCCCCTGTAGATAGCGCCCCCCCCCATAGATGGCACTCCCCCTCCAGATAGCGCTGCTGTAGCTCCTTGTAGAAGCAGAATCCCCGGCCGACGCTCTGGCCAGGGGATTCCTCTACTGCAGAAGCCCCTGGCGTTACTGTCAATATATGAACAGTGACGTCACTGGATACCACTGGAATCCCCTGCCAGAGTGAAATCCCCGGCCGACGCTCCGGCCTGGGGATTTTGCTACTGGAGAAGCCCCTGGCGTCACTGTCCATATATGGACGGAGACATCAGGGGCTCCCCGACCAAAGGGATTCCGCTCCTACAGGGAGCTACAGTGGCGCTATCTACAGGGGGAAGGTGCCATTTACAGGGAGTCGGTGCTATCTACATGTGGGGGTGCTATCTACATGTGGGTGCTATCTACAGGGGGTGGTGTCGTTTATAGGGGGCTGCTTTCTACAGTGGGGGGGTGGTGCTCTCTACAGTGGGGGTGGTGCTAGCTACTGTGGGGGGTGGTGCTATCTACAGGGGGGTTGGTGCTATCTACAGGGGTGTGACACTACAGGGGACACTGTTGTGCTGTCTACGTGGGCAATGTGGCACTATGTGGGCACTGGCCCTATGTGGGCACTATCTACAGTGGGCACTATGGCACAATGAAGGCACTATCTACAGTGTGCACAATGGTCCTATCTACAGGGTCATTGCAGCACTATCTACATGGTAACTGTGGTGTTTTCAGGGGGTTTGGACAATAAAACAAACAAATTAAATTCATTCGTTTTTTTAACGGCCATGAAAAACGGATGGCAAACAGAGACAAACGGCCATGAAAAACGTACAAACGGACTGGAAATCGCTGAAAATTTGGAGACACACTGATGCAAAATGGCTATGAAGAACTGACAGTGCATCCGTTTTAATGGCCATTTTTATTCACTGTTGTGTGAATGTAGCCTTAGGCTCTGTCCACATCTGCGTTGGGGTCGCGTTCTGACGTTGCGTCGGAGCTTTCCATCAGAACGGGACCCTGAACAGACACAAACTGGCACGAACGGAAACCAGAGATTTCCGTTTCCATCACCATTGAATTCAATGGTGATGAATCCGGTGCCCATGGTTTCCGTTTGTCTCTGTTGTACACCGGATCCATCGTTTTGCCGGAAGCAATAGCGTAGTCATAACCTCTGGTTTCCGTTCGTGTCAGTTTGTGTCTGTTCAGGGTCCCGTTCTGACGGAAAGCTCCGACAGAACGGGACCCCAACACAGATGTGAACAAAGCCTTAGACATTAGAAGCAGATCATTTAGGTTCTAAAAGTCGCGAGGTGGGGCCTCCATGGATCAGACTGGTGTCTTTCAGTACATCCAACCGATGCACAATCCGATAGAGATTTGTGAAATTTAGAGGCCGAATAACACCTTGAAGTCTCGGATATGTTCCCTAAACCATTCCTGAACAATTTTTGCAGAAAGGCCACTGCCATGAGGGAATGCAGTTGCCATGAAGGGGTGTACTGGGTCTGCAACAATGTTTAGGTAGGTGGTTTGTGTCAAAGTGACATCCACAAGGTTTCCAAGCAGAATATAGCCCAGAGCATTCTGCATCCACATGCCTTCTATTCCCCAGGTATGTGTTGCATCCGACCATCCACATGATGTAAAATAAAACATGATTCGTTAGACGAGGCCACCTTCTTTCATTGCTCTATTGTCCAGTTTTAATTCTCACGTGCCCATTGTAGGCACTTTTGGCGGTGGATAGTGTCAGCATGGGCACTCCCCAAATGGAGGAAGCTGCAATGCACAGTGTGTTCTGACACGTTTCCATCATAGCCACCATTAAAGAATATCTATTACCTATCTACAGGATAGGTGATAAATGTCTGATTGGTTGGGGTTGTGAGCGTCGCCGAGTACCCTACAGGTATGTGAATGGAGCGGTACTGCACATGCTCGGCCACCGCTCCTCTCACTGTCTATGGGACTGCTGGAAATATCCTGGTGCTGTAATTGGCTATCAACGGCAATCCCATAGACAGTGAATGGAGCGGTGGTCGAGCATGCACAGTACCGCTCCATTGACATAGTGAACTCAGGAATTCTTGTTCTCGTAAGAAATTATCAGACATTTTTCACCTACCCTGCGGATAGATGATAAATGTTGTTTATGGGAAACACACTTTAACGCATAATATTCGTTACGTCTTCAATAATTTTATCCATTACCACTTTAGGCTGCCATAGTGCCGCTTAGTGAGTTAACCAGCAATAACTACAATTATTATCAGGACATCACAGAAAAAGTAATATTATAAAGATCACTTGCTTCATTCATCATGCAGCTTCCAGTCAGTGAATGAAATTCTGATGGCCTCAATCCCAGAGAGAACCTTATCATTAGAGAATCAGGTGATTAGTATGTATTTATGTCATTAAGTTCAAGAGCTAGAAGAGAATGAATACTTCTGTGTACATTGATTTATTGTCATGCCAAAAAACATGGCATGCCATCTGTGATATAATGTAAAATAGACTCTCCAATGTTAATGTTGCCCCCAGCTGCTTTGAGCTAATAACATATTTTGCTTCCTGAATTCCCTTTGCCGAAATAGTTTCCTGGAATCTCATGTTCGACAAACTTTTACATCTCCGAAGGGAGAGATTTTCTCCAACTACTCTTTTTCCCCCAAAAATGTTTGTGTTTTCAAATACAAATCTGATTTTAAATTGGTTGTGTATGCCAAGCCTCTCAGTTGTCCCACTGTCCCGGCGGCAGGTGGCATGTCCTGGTTTCAACTGTATCTGTGTTCTCAGGATGCAGATACAGTTGAATCCAATGGTGGAGCAGGGAGCCTTGACCAACAATTTATGCAAATGACGAAAACAGTCGAATACAGCACTCGGCTGTTAACGTCAGTCCCATAAACATTAAGTAGAGTGGCAGGCGCATGCTCAACCACCGCTTCATTCTAGCTCTTGCTCACTGTGGGCGATGCAGTGAGGAAGATCTGGGGACTCAGGACCCCAGTTCTCGCGAGCAAACAATTATTACTTAAGTGGATAGGCGATAATTGTCGATTCTGGGACAACTCCTGTAACTACATCATAGCAAGATGACCCAGGTTAATAAATTCTGTGTTGAATACTACAAATTCAGACAACCACTGAACCTTCCATTGAAGATGGAGACTGAATAACAATATGGATGCAGAGTCATAACTTGTAGTTCCTTGGTCCCAGTGCAAAATCTGGGCCCTCCACCTAATATGTACCATTTATAAAACTGGTCTTCGTGGCAGCAGGAACTTTGGTCCCCCTCACATACCAGGGCGCAGGTGTGACTCAGCACTCCCTATAGTTATAACCCTGTGTGGATGCGTTACAGTGTTGTATTATGTTGTCACATGATACTGGTTTCCATTATAATCTTAGATGAGCTTCATAGCGGAGTCGGAATGAGACCGCTCAGCTTGGGATTCACCTAGACACCTCTTCAATCAGTAAATGGCCATTACACTAATGAGTTTCCTCCGTATAAATAAAATAACTTCTATAGGACACATTTTTTTTACATAACACATTTTGCATTATTTACTATAGGACTTATTTAGTAAAAAGGAGTTGTTGCTGTTACATGAAGTTAAGAGACCACAAAGTCTGCAACATAGCCAATCACTAGCCACATTCATTCAATATATCTGCACACACAAAAAAAATCCCTAACAAACAGCTCCTGTATGAGCGAACAACTTTCATGTAGTACAGTTATCCTCCCTGATATCCTTAAAGGGGTTGTCTGGTCATATGGCAGTCTTTTAGACTGATGACCTATCCACAGGATAAGTATAAAAGAGTATCCAGCACACCAATTTTGAAACAAAAGGTATTTTTTATTTTGTTTTTAATGCCAGTGGCAGAGTGCGACGTTTCGGTCTAAGCGACATTCATCAGGCACTGAGCCATGCTGGAAAACTGCATAGACGAGCGCTTGTGGTGCTGATAGCGGCTGGCCAGGACTACATAGACCATTTATGGCCACCACCAGAGCGATTTAAGGTAGTACTGTACATCTGAGCAATCCAACATTCTGAAATCCTCAAGTTCTGAAGGTATGGGAACTTTATATATCATATGAATGGTAAAAGCAGCTTCAGTAGAGCAACTGGTGGTTTACAAGTCATTATTGAGTGCAGTCATGATGATTTTAGCTGCAGTCATATAGTATTTTTCTAGAATATCTTGTTTGCATCTTCAGGTTTTAAGTGATTGTAGCTATCCAATCTTTCTTTTTCTTTCTTTTCTATTTAACTCTTCCGAGCATAGATTTAATGCTTTCATTTATGTCTCAAGTAGGCGGTTAAGTGATGTAGTCAAGGATTCAGATATTTGCTTACATTTCTTTCCCTGATATTCCTAATTCTTCACCAATACCAAACGTCATCAACCATTTTTCTGTCCCAATTTCACGCTTATAAAGAGGAGCAAAAAATAAAATAAAAATCATAGTCTGGACCTTTCTGATGTTCGTTTTTATAGACATTACATTTAAAGAACTTTTGTCGGCATATGTGGCATAAGACCACCTCAGTCTCTAGGGCCCAGGTGTGACTGCTACCTCTGCATCCCTATAGTTACACCCCTGAATGATCCCCTAAAACCTTTCATGTTCAGAGCATTAAGCTTTTTATAGACTTGACCACAGCCCTTCCATTATAAGTGAACGAAAATGGGACATTAAAGGAGTTCTCCAGCCAGTAAAAATTGATAGGCCATCAATAGCTGATGGGTCGGGGTCCGAGTTCTGGGACCCCCGCAGATCTGCTGTTTTGAAGGGGGTGCAGCGCTCGTGCAGCGCTGACTTCATTGGGAGAAAAGGCAGCAATACCTGTGAATCGTCGCTAAATGTGTGTTGACTTTTCACAGTGAGCAAGTAGAAATGAAGGGGAAGCAGCGCTCGTACGAGCGTTGCACCACCTTCAAAACAGCTGATTGGCGAGGGTACCGGGAGTCGGACCACAACCCATCAGCTATTGATGGCCTATCCTGAGGATAGGCCGTCTATTTTTACTGGCTGGAAAACCTCTTTAATTTCTACTTTTCTAGTCAAGAATGAGCTCTCCTATCCCATGGGGTACAGGAAATGTGACATCCTTAGGAACTGGAGTTCACAGCAGAGACTGTGCGGGAATTTAACAATGTTTCTACACAAGTTTTATGCATTGAAATGCCGCAAACAGCCAAAAAGTTGCAAAAATATTGACTTCTGGGTCGGCAGCAGGTGTAAATTATAGCAAAAATTGACACAGTTCCTGGCTGGTGTAGATTTCATTCAGTGGCGTACGGATAGTCAAAGATGCAACAGATTCATTAAGAGGCGTATGCATTTGCTGCATCCTACTCCAGCTTGTTTCTTATTAGGACTGGCACATTCTAAATAAATCTCCCCCTATGTCGTAAATCAGACTCCTGTGATAGACTCTCAAAGCTGTTAATGTAAATAAATGCTTACATGGAATCTTTTTTGGGAATCTACGTACTGGTTCCCCTCCAGGGCTTGGATACAGAAACAGGACAAGAACCAGACTATTTAATGGAATTGCAACACCTTAAGACTACAAAGATCGCATAACAAAATGTACCCAAAATTAAACAGTGCCTTAGGGTAGCCATAAACCTTAGATAGCTGTTGGCTGAACACTCATATGGCTGACTAGTATTCCTCCCGACCCACCCATACACATACGGCTCGTAGGTGTAGAAAAATAGACGCAAGACTCATTTGTTCTAAACTTTTTATGCCACTTTATGGTAAATATTTCAGGTGCAACCTGGCATAGTTTAGTAGATGCCCTGTATTCTTCAATAGCACACGCCATCTCAACAATACAACTCTACACTGCAGTAACATACTAGCGTACCGTAGTATTAGTAATGTATCCCAACATGCTGTCAGTAAATTCAACTTGAAGGGGTTGTCTCACAAAGACACTTTCTAAAAAGAAGCCAGTCTGGCTTCTCTAACCTCCGGCGATCATTTGCTATCTCCAGGGCAGCCATATCTGAAAGCCCATGCAGGGGATATTTAGCATTACATGCAAGCCGTATAAATCATGGACAGGTCAGGTCCGCTAGAATGGCTCTTGGTTCTGACTCCTATATAAGGGGGTCCTTTATCTGATGTCCATATCCTTTTAACAACCCCTTTGTGTATATGCTTTGACTTGCCAATTGGAAAGACTCAGAAGAAGAAGGGCAGAGACTTGATATAATACACTCAGTAGTATTTAGGCTATGGCTACATAGTGGCCGGCTGTCACAGCATTAGGGCAATCTGGTTATTATCACAATGGGGCATTGAAGCGGGTATACTGTACAACATGCTACATTGGTTTTCATCTATTTGTAGGCAATGATGGTACAATGTCTAGTTATGAAATGACATCATGTGGCCTTGCTCAAACCTGACCATGTTATACATTTGTTTATTACATCAAAATGTTATTAGGAATCTGGCCCTCGGACCAAGGCCTCATGCACACGACAGTAACCATGTGCACGGCCGTGATTTTCAGGTTGGCCGGCAGCGGACTGTCAGTGCTTATTTAGACGAACGTGATATACGTCCGTGCAACGTGCGTGATTTTCACGCGCCTCGCATAGGCCTATGTTAGTCTATGGGGTCTGTGAGTTTCACGCAGCGTGAGTCCGCTGCGTAAAACTCGCAACATGTCCGATATTTGTGCGTTGTTCGCGCATCACGCACCCATTGAAGTCAATGGGGGCGTGAAAATCACGCGCAGCACACGGAAGCACTTCCGTGTGACGCGCGTGATTCGCACAACAGCAGTAAGAAGTATGAATGAAAACAGAAAAGCACCACCTGCTTTTCTGTTTACAAACATACAAACAGAGTGTCATAATGATGGCGGCTGCGCGAAAATCACGCAGCCACACATCATATGGTGATGACACACGGAGCTGTTAAGTGCCTTTTGCACGCGCAAAACGCAGCGTTTTTCGCGCACGCAAAACGCACACGCTCGTGTAAATCCGGCCTCAGTTGCGAGCCGCCTGCAAATCGCGGGCCATGCACATGGCCTCGGCCATTTTTTTCGGCTGCGGTCCGGGCTCCTTGGACATGCACGGACCGGGAAAACCACGGTTGCGTGCATGGCCCCATAGGAATGAATGGGGCCACAATTCTCCCGTGGATTTTCGGGGGAATTGCGGCTGCAAAAGCACGTTCATGTGCATGGAGCCTAAGAATATTTGTGCACACCTGTTTTAGAGCATGGCAAAATGTTTTTAGATCCATAAAATTTAATTGCTAACATTTCTAAAATGGAAAAGAAATACTATAAATCTAACAAGATGTTTGTTTCTTTGTGAACGATGGTTAGTGCATCTGAATGCTGTATTAAAAAAGCAATTCTGGCCAGTAATGCGTTGGAAACATCACAATCTGCCCCACCAGTAGGTGTATACTGAGCAGTATGGAAGTAGCTCACATATGTCTCTTAAAGGTTGTCGAGAGGCTTAGAAAAACATAGCTGCTTTCTTCCAGAAACAGCGCCACACCTGTCCATGGGTTGTGGCTAGTATTGCAGATCAGCTCCATTGAAGGGAATGGGGCTGAGCTGCAATACCATACACAACCTGAGTACTGTTTTGGGAATGTTTTTTGAAGAAATCAGCCTAGATTTTCTAATCCTGTACAACCCCTGTAGAAAGGGCTGGTAAGCCACTCCAGATAAAACCATAAATCCAGTCTATCATGGCGTGAGAGCTAATACTATGCTCCCATAAAGCTGTAAACTTAGTGTAAACACTGTCAAATTTCTGCAACGGAATTCTGAGCGGAAATTCCGCAGCATTTACAGTAGCATCAAAGTCAATGAGATTTAGTACATTTCAGGTACACTGTGCGGGAAAATAAATGCAGAAAAGTCGCGCAGGCAACTTTTAATTCAGCAACATGTCAATTTATGCTGCATGTTCTGCGTGAAGATGCTGCTGGTTTGGCCCATAAACTTCAATGGGGAGCAGAAATTCCACAACAAATTTGTTTTGTCGTGGTTTTTACAGGGTTTACGCAGCGGAAACGCAGAGAAACCAATGGAAATCCGCGGGTGTGCATATATTTTGCTATAATCAATGTTTAACACTAAATACGCATGTAATACGCGCAGCAAAAACTCACTATCTGCTGCGGATTTCTGGGACAGATTTATTTTTTATTCTGCTGCAGATTTTCTATTGCAGAAATTCCGTAGCAATTTGCGCTATGTGGAAACACAGCCCCTGTCTTACTGCAATCGTGGCCTCCATTGTTGGGATTTGAGGGGGTGCTCTGCCTGCAATGATGCCGGTTTGTAGTTAGACGGTTTTTGTGCCATCCTCTTACTTCGTAACCCCATAAGGCTCTTTTCACATCATGTTTGAGCCTTATGTTGAGGTATACATTATATATCTCCACATACGGTATACCTCCAATGGGAGGCTGTATGTCGCTGTATAGGCATACATTGACAATAGGTTCCCATTGGAGAAAAGAAACGTATACTGTGCGATATAATTTTATTTGCTGTTTCCCTGTGTATAGAATAGCATAGTCTACTACGCCACTCTATAAAGTTACCAGGTGTATGCCAAAAGAACACCTTTATGCACCAGGAGCCTTCACAACACATATGCCAAACGTAGTTCACCATTGTGATGTGAACAGAGCCTGACCTGTGTAAAGTATTCACTTTGCATCTGTACAGAATTTGCAATTTTGCCTGGAGTGTTCCTTTATATTTTACTGCTGATAGAGACAGCTAAGAAACCATACTCCACCCCACCCACCACCACAAAAAAAAAAAGGACCATTTCAATACATCCACATATAAAGTACCATCAAGAGTTAAAACTAAAAATACACAACATGCCTTGTGCACACTCACATTATGAGATCTGGCTTATTCCAATTTTTTATAAATTAATGGGCTTGCCCCAACTTGGTAAATGTTAGGGTATGTTCACACGGCAGCGTCCGTAACAGCCGAAATTACGGGGCTGTTTCCAGGAGAAAACAGCCCCGTCATTTCAGCTGTAACGGCATGTGCAGGCGCTTGAACGCCGCGTCCATTACGGACGTAACTGGAGCTGGTTTTCCATGGAGTCCATGGAAAACGGCTCCATTTATGTCTGAAGAAGTGACATGACACTTCTTTGGCGCGGGCGTCTATTTACGCGCCGTCTTTTGACAGCAACACGTAAATATACGCCTCGTGTGAACAGATAAACGTCAGCCCATTGCTTTCAATGGGCAGATGTTTGTCAACGCTTTCAAGCCGTATTCTCGGACGTAATTCCAGGCGTAAAACGCCCGAATTACGTCCGTAAATAAGCTGTGTGAACATACCCTTAAAAAGTTTAACGTTTGTTGAGCCTTCAGTTACAACAAGAGATAAGAGACAGGTCGGGAGTGTTTTATAATCTAGCTACATAGTCTGGTTGATAAAATTAACATGTCCATCAAGTTGAACCAGTCGAAGGGGAAAAAGGAATGTCGTATAATGTGGTTTTGAGTTCCTTTTCATGACATGATATTTTGATTAATTCTCCCACCTCCACCCCAGTTTTTGCCAACCTATAAGCATCAGGGTATGTTAACACGCTACAGTAAAAACGGCTGTAAAATACGGAGCTGTTTCAGCCTCTGATTTTCAGCTGTTTTTAAAGCATCAAACGTTTTTTGATGCGTTTTTTTGAGCCGTTTTTGGAGCTGTTTTTCTATTGACACAATGAAAAACGGCTCCAAAAACGGCTCAAGAAGTGACATATACTTCTTTTTACGGGGCAATTTTTTACGCGCCATTTTTTAAAACGCCTGCGTAAAAAAGAAACGCCCCGTCTGAACGAAACACTGTTTTTCCCATTGAAATCAATGGACAGATGATTGGAGGCGTTCAGCTTCTGTTTTGTTCAGCTGTTTTTCGAGGCGTATACGCCCCGAAAAATGGATGACAACACAGCCTGTGAGCATACCCTAAGACATTGGCAAACACTTTTTTGGATTGTATTTTAGAGACTTCATTCTAATTATTCAGAGTTTTAATCATAAAATAACATAATCTCCTAATTTAACAAATCCCAACCACAGCACATAAAGCTGATTCTGTATCTATACAAATAATAAAAGAAAAAGAGAACATATAAAAAAAAAAAACATTTATAACACTAAAATCTCTAACAAATAAAGAAAAAATAAACATTTACCAAAAGTCAATGTAATGTGTGTCTGATTATGAAGACCCAAACAGATTTTAGGGATTTAAGGGTTAAACGTGCAGTTCTAAAGTTATATATACAAAGCACCCAACACATATTAAACCAACATCCCGATCCACATTCTAATTACAAATAAGGCTAGGTTCACACTGTGTATGTGCCGGGAAATTCTCCCAATGTGTACGTCTAATGTGCCCATAGACTATCATTAGTCAAAATTATGCCAAGAGAGTCCGGTATTGAAAGTGTAGTTGACTACTCTTTTCAATGAGAGTTTTAGAGGAATATTCATTGAAGGAACACGTCTTTTTTAAATAGTTTCCATTATTTAGGAGGTTCTTATAATCCCAACTACGACCAAGGCACAAGCACCAATGCTATTCTGTAGCATGCACTAAAGTAAAGGTGTGAAACGAAGGAGATCAAGATTTCACTACAGTGCTGTGCAAGTTACAACGCTTCTCTGCTATGGAATGCACTCTTCAGAGGTATTACTATTACCTGCTGTTTATATAGCACCAACATATTCCTCAGTGCTGTACTGACTGGGCACCTACATCAGCCACTGTCCCCAGTGGAGCTTTCGCTGCCGCACTCACACTCTACGGCCAACTTCAGGGGAACCTAAACTTGTTCTTAGAGTGCGAGAGGAAGCCAGAAAAGTATAGAAAACTGTACTAACCTGTGTTAGACGTTTGTAATGAAGAGGAAATATTCAGAATGATCACTAAGAGCAGAAATAAGTATCCTCCTGGAATACAGAAAGAGTCCACATAAAGCACATATGTATCACACGTGTATCCAGAATAAGAGGTTGTAGAGTGAAGCTGGAGATACTTACCAGCCATCTCCACAGTTATGTTATTTCCTTCATAAAGAACGACCACTGTGGAACCTTCACACTTCAGGCCAGCAGCACACTGGTTTAACCCCTCCTCCACCCAGTTTCCAAACCGTCCCCCTGCAACAAGTAGGATTGGCATAGTGAAAACTAGGCTGGAAGTGAAATACTTTTTAGATATTCCTCTCCCGTACTGCTATATAGGACAGCAGGTTTTATTTCGTATTTTTATATTTTTAATATTGGGGTAAGTTTATCATTTGGTTGGTGTGACAGACAACATTTACTTGCTCTTCAATATTCCTGAACGTACCAGTCATAGTTCCACTTGTCTCTAATTTTTACTTAATATAAAGGCTCATACACATAGCCGTATTATGGATCTTTAATGAGGTGCCCATAACCTACTCTCGGCCCATGTTGTACCTCAGGGTGCAACGCATGTTGTATATACAGGTGTTCTCACAGGGGCATCGTACGGTCCTGTAAACAAACCTCTAGGGACTCTGCGTGCTGCTGTGTACGGTTCACGCACGCAGCTTTTCTGTGCACATGAGCCTCATTTACGCCGGCATAGCAAGATGCCAATTTTTCCTCCTCGTAGAATTTTATGGGCTTTCAGGCACTACGAATGATGTTACAATCTGAGCATTTTTCATGTATTTGCTGTCAATTAAATTTTTCGATAAAAAAAACTATGATTTTGCAAAAAAATAACTAAACTTGCCACGTGCTTTATTGCATTGAATCGCTCTAAATGATGTATAGTGTCACAAAGAGTCCCCATGGGCTCATATTTCAGACCCGTAGGACTCATATTATGTGTCAATGAGAATAATGGCATGATTATTTTTATTTTTTTCATATGGCATCTATCAGAAAAAACCTTCATGTGCCTCAGTTCCTGCAAGTCAAGGGCCTCATTCACACATAGTTTAGCTGCATTTCAGCACTGCAGCACAATGAGATCCTAAAACACATCAAAAAGCATAATTTGAAGTCAATAGGGATAAAAAATGTGAAGAATGTCGAATAGGGTATGCAGTGATGAGTTATTTTAGGTCTATGGATGATTGATTTTAGAAAATTTATGTTCATTACCAGTTGCAGAGCATAAAACATACTGCTACAAATATTTTAACAGAGAATTTAACATAAAGTGCATTATATTTGCTGTTAGTTTAGCAACATTCATGTAAAAATTAACGTTCCCTTTAACTATAAATTAGCGAATTGATTCTACACAAATCAAATTTGGTCTGAACTTTTTCCAAACTTTTTCCAAAAGATTTTTCAAAATCCGAGATTTCGGGGGTTTCCGGTGCATGAATCGCAAATAAAAAAAAAGTAAAAAACTACGTGCAACCTCATTGACTTCGCTAAGCTACTCCTTTCCCAGTGCTTAGCTATTTGTTTATAACATAACTCAGGGCCACTTATCCAGAGGCGTAGCTAGGTTCTCCCGCACCCGGGGCAAAGATTCAGTTTAGCCCCCCCCCCCAAACCTCTTTCCCGACATCTCCTTCCCCCTCGCCATGTTTGTTTTCCCTAAGGCTGGGTTCACACGACCTATTTTCAGACGTAAACGAGGCGTATTATGCCTCGTTTTACGTCTGAAAATAGGGCTGCAATACGTCGGCAAACATCTGCCCATTCATTTGAATGGGTTTGCCGACGTACTGTGCAGACAACCTGTAATTTACGCGTCATCGTTTGACAGCTGTCAAACGACGACGCGTAAATGGACTGCCTCGGCAAAGAAGTGCAGGGCACTTCTTTGCCACGTAATTTGAGCTGTTCTTCATTGAACTCAATGAAGCACAGCTCAAGATTTACGAGCGTCTCAGAGCGTCTCAGACGCCTCGTAAATTACGAGGAGGAGCATTTACATGTGAAACGAGGCAGCTGTTAACAGTCTGTCTTTTCACACGTAACTGCCTCTCATCGTGTGAACATACCCTAACAATCAATGAGGTGTCATTTTTTTCCAATTTTTTTTTATGTAACTCGAGCATAAAGCCATTTGTACATTTTACAAGCAATATAGTTCTATATACAGCACCAGAACAAAGCTCATTACATATATACAACACCAGAAAAAAAGCTAATTACATATATACAGCACCAGAACAAAGCTCAGTACATATATACAGCTCCAGAAACAAGATCAGTACATATATACAACACCAGAACCAAGCTCATTACATATATACAACACCAGAACCAAGCTCAGTACATAAATACAGCCCCAGAACCAAGCTCAGCACATAAATACAACACCAGCACGAATACAGCTCAATTTAGTGCAACCCCTACAGTATAGATTTGCACTAAATTGTATATAGCTCCCAGCATGGCCCAAACAATGATAAGGATATGCTGGGAGTTGCTGTTTCACCAAAAACAATTCATACCACCCATCATCTCGCTGCAGATGATACAGTGACTACAGTACTGATTAGAGGCAGAATAAACATTTACATTGGGACTCACCGGTGACTATCTCAGATTCTAGTTGTTCTTTTTCTCTCTTTTTCTCCATCTGGTCAAGACCTCTATGATGACTTCTCCCGGCCACAGCCCATTTCTGCAGTTTGCCGCTCAGATGTCTTCATCTTCTCACTGTTCAAACATTTTTGCACCTATAAACAAATCTAAAGTTATCATGGTGCCATACACTTAAATATACTTAAATATTATAGCACCATACACTGTACCTCTAATTATTATAGCACCATACACAGTCCCTGATTATAATAGCACCCTACACTCCACCTCTAATTATAATAGCACCATACACTGTGTCCGACACACACACACACACACACAGACACACACCATGCCCCCTGTAGATAGTGCCCCCCATAGAGCCCCATGTAGATAGTACCCTACATAGATCCCCCTGTAGATAGTGACCCTCATAGAGCCCCTGTAGATAGTGCCCCACATACAGCCACCCCTGTAGATAGTGCCCCACATATAGCCCCCCTGTAGATAGTGCTCCACATATAGCCCACCCCTGTAGATAGTGCCCTACATATATCTCCCCTATAAATAGTGCTCCACATGTAGCCCACCAATGTATATAGTGCCTCACATATAGCTCCCCCTATAGTGTTCCATATATAGCCTACCCCTGTATATAGCCCCCTGTAGATATAGCCCACCCCTGTATATAGTGTCCAACATATAGCCCACCCCTGTAGATAGTGCCCTACATATATCTCACCCTATAGTGCTGCACATATGTTCCCCTGTATATAGTGCCTCACATATAGCTCCCCCTATAGTGCTCCACATATAGCCCACACCTGTATATAGCCCCCCCTGTAGATAGTGCCGACATCTGTATATAGCCCCCCCTGTAGATAGAGCCGACCTCTGTACATAGCCCTCCCCCTGAAGATAGAGCCTGCCCTCTATTGGCAGGGCACTATGACTTGCCCTGTCAATCAGCACCTTTCAATGATGCAAGCGGCGCAAAGAGGTAATCTCGCCGCATAAGTCGTTGAAAGGCGCTGAATGGCCGGGCACGGAACGTACCCGGCCGTTCATCACCTACAGTGCAGGAGGTGGTGGAGGCGGCTGGTTTTAGTGGTGCCGCCACCCCCTCAGAGAGGCAGCAGACCGCTGTCATGGACGGTAAGCTTACTATGTCGACGTTGTAGCACGATTTGTTGCATTCAGTGCATTCTACACTTAGACTTCTAGAATGCTAGAAGATCTAATAGATTCATTGCTGTACGCCCCTTAAGATTTGCGGCAGAAATAGACACATATTCTTTATACATTGTATCATTTATCTAGAAGAGGCTGGACGGCAGCACGGAGGGCTTAACGGGAAGCCTCCATGACTGCCATAGGAGGGACAGCCAATAGGGGAACAGAGGGTTAGTTGAGGCAGGGAGAGGGAGGAGATGGAGTGGGGAGGAGCCGGGGGTGTTTCTGTTCTTACCGCTGTTTTCGGCATTGAGCCGGAAGCAGCGGGAGGAGCAGCAAGTAAAATAATCAGCTCCCCTGCTCCGGCTTACCTGATCGCTGGCCCGGATCTTTCAGGCGGGCCCGTCTTCGCGCCGAGCCCGGCGCTCTGTGTCCCGCAGGGATGCGCTCCCCTCCCCCGCCCCTGTCTCAGACGCTGGTCACAGGGCGGTGGGGGGAGAGGTGAGGATCACTGCCCCTGCTCCGATAAAGCAGGGGGTGTCAGGGGAGCGGCGGTAGCTCAGGCTAGGTCACCCCGCCGCTCCCGGAGGTCCCGCCACCTGATCGGGGGAGTCTGGATGTGGCCCCCGCGGGCCCGCGTCGCAATGGGAGCCCTTAGGGACGCTGCAGGCCAGGCTGCTGGGACGGGCGCCTCCTCCCAGGGCCTGCGTCCTGGCAGGAATCCCCAGCCGCGACGGAGCTCGGCGGTTAACAGGGAGTCGCAGGCCGGGCTCCCTGTCACACTTCCACAATCAGAGGCAGTTTTTCGGCATGCAGTCCACGGCCGCCCCGCATGGTGATGTTCCGGCCAGGGGGCAGGCTTCCTCAAGACCATCGGTGAGGACGTCAAGATCGGGGACGACGACGCGGCAACAGGTTCGGTCGGGACTCTGGGTCCCTGAGGTCGGGCGGCAGGTTGTCGGCTCATCTGCCAGGGTGCCTGGATCCCTGTGCGGAGATGTCGGTGCGAGTACCAATCGGCAGCAAGAGATGATCTGGGAGATGGGGGAGCTGGATGAGTCGCAACGCGGTCAGAATTTTCCGGCTGGCGGGAACACAGCGCCTGGGCAGCCTGGTGAGTGTATAACTCTTACTCTACCGTATTCAGCAATTTTCATGTCGGGCGCGCGATGCATAACAGTTTTAGTGGGGTGTCGGGCGATTGGATAGGGCAGCGGCGCCTGTAGTTCCAGCGGGGTCCCCGGGGGAGGTCCGTGACCGGATTTGGAGGACAATGTGGTAATTTTCTTTTCTGCCGCTTGCTAAAGTCATTTTGGAATGGCAAGCGGGATGAGAGTAAGAAGGGGGAAGAGGAACGTCGGCGGTATAGGCTTATCCCGCAGACGTTCGTCAATTGGTCCCAAGTTTTGCTATTTGGCAAGCGTGATCGGAGGAAAGGTGCCAAAAAATTGCTCGGCGTTGTTTTATTATTGGTATGCCATCGGGTTGGCCTATCGGGCGTACGGGGGGAAAGTAGATTGTTCAGGGGCATTGTACGGTGTACGTCGCTACCAAAAAACATGACAGTCTCCACTTCTCGGTGTTGTCTTTTTGTCCTAGAGGTTGACTGGCCTCTATCCCCTTTTGTTAGGCTTGGTTGCGGTCCGGTCGGCGATCAGGGGATCAAAAAGGATATTGCGCGGTGGTTACGAGTTGCGGCCCGGTTAAGCAGTCCTTTCCCGGGAGCGTGGGCAAGGTGGTCAGTCTAGTCAGTCCGGACAGGGCTTTGGGTTAAAGTTGGGGTTCTGATGGCAATTTCACGATGGCCGATGTAAGTTTGGTGCCACGTGTAGATTTGAGCGTGTCTGGGCGGAGCACAACGGGTCCTTGCAGTGGGCCGGAAAAGGCATGCGAAAGGTAGGCGGCCGGGCCCTCAGTCTTCTGCCGTTGGTCCAGGGGCGGCGCCGGTGAGGGTGAAAAGGATTGCCCGGTATCTAAGTGAGTGTCCGAATAGGGGTGCAGCTAGGATAATTTACGAAGGGTTTTGTGTGGTTTTGGTTATCCCTCCTCCTCCACACGGGGTTTCGGTTACCCGTTACAACCTTGAGTCGGCTTATTTGCACTCGGCTCGGGTAAACTTTGGAAGGAAGTGTCGTTGGGTCGCGGCCGGGCCGGTTGCCGATAGAGAATCTAGTGGTATTCCCCTTTGGGTTTTGGGCAAAAGCGGGGCCTCATAGATTCCGTCTGATTCAGCATTCGCTTTCCCAGGGGATAGTACGTGAATGAGGGGATAGATAACGACTTATGCTCGGTTGTTTACGGGTCATTCGACACGGCGGTGCATTAGTGCGGTAGGCGGGGCCTGGGTCGGTGGCAAAAACTGACCGTTAGGCAGCGTTCCGGTTGCTGCATGTACATCCAGAGAGCCAACGGTCATTGGGTTGGCTTCCGGAACGGGGGGTTTTATGTCGATAGGTGGCTTCCAATGGGATGCTCTCGGTCTGGCGCATGCTTTTAAGCAGTTAGTAGTTTCGTGGAATGGGTGACGAAGGGCGTAGCTGGGGTGGATTTATTAATACATTAGCTTGATGAGTTCGTGCGTCGGCCCTAGCGGTTCCCCTGTTTGCGGTAACGCATTGTATTCATCGCAGAAGGTTGCGACGGATTTTGGAATCCCTCTGGCGCCTGGTACAACCGGGGGCCCGGTTTCTACCATTTGTTTTAAGGGATCGAAATGCATTCAGTCGCAATTTAGGGCAGGCCTCCCGAAGGAAAGAAATTACTGCCATGGCGGCAGGAGGTGAGGCGGGCTTGACGATTGAAGAAGATCATTTTGCGCGATCTCCAGTAGCTGCTGGGGAAGTTGAGATTTGCCTGTCAGATTATGCCAAGGGGTAGAATTTTAGTAGGCGATTGGCGGCAGCAACGGCGGGTATCCTGGCATCCCGCTAATTTTTGGGAGGATTGGTTTGGATCACAAGGCTGATCTGCAGGTCGGGGATGCGTTCCTAGGACAACATAACGATAGATCGCTGTGGATGTCACCGGTAAATGATATGGGCAAGTTGGAGCTGTTGACTGATGCGGCGGGGCCGGTGGCTTTGGCGCATAGGCAGGAGGTCAATGGTGTGCGGGGAACTGGCCGGATAGCTGGGTGACCGGGGTCTTACGCGGAATATGGCCCGTCTTGAGCTCTCCCCAGGGTGGTTGTGGTGACCATTTGGGGGGGGACAGGCCCAGGGATAAAAGGTTCGGTCCCACTGCAATGATATGGGGGTGGGTTAGCAATTAACAACTTATCAGCTTCGTCTCCACCTGTGGTTTCAGTTTTGTGTCATCTAGTTTTGGTGGCTTGTCTTAAACACGCGGGTTGTTGCGCTGCAGGTACCAGGGGTTTCCAATTGTATTGCTGATGCTCTTTCTCGCTCGCAGGGGGATCGATTTCGCTAATTGGCACCGGCAGTGAGCTGTTCGGTTTGGTTTGCCCGGAGCATGTCTGGGATCGGGTTTTCGATACCGGGGAACGGTTGATGGGGCGGTCGCTGGCTAGGGTGACTTGTAGCACTTGTTCGGCTTGCTGGCAGCAACGGGAGGAGCGGGCAAGAGTTGGGGTAACATCAGTATGGAAAAGGACCGGTTGGTAGCATGGTTGTACTGGGGGATGTTGGGGAGGTGGTGGGGGGGTCGCATCGGGGGTATGCATCCCCCAAAAAAGGTACATGGTTTGAAGACTTCATAGGGGTTATCCCTTTGAAGTGGTCTTCTGGTGGTTGTAGCCATCTGCGGAGGTGAGCGGGGCCTCCGAGCTGGTTCACGGCTGGAGGTAAGGTGTTGGTAGTGGTTGCAGATGGCTAACTCGAGGTAAAGCGTATCTAAAAAGTTTTTCCCTGGCAAAAGGGAGTAGTTTGTTGCGGGTGGGGCGTTTTGATTTAAATCACGGGGTTTCCAGGATGTTTCCAGGAGGTGTCCAAGATGTGACCCAGATGTGGGTCTGTGCGGGGATAGACTAGAGTTGTTTGCGGCGGTCCAAGACTGATCAAGTGGGTCGGTAGGGTTCTGCCCTTCCGGGGTCGGCGATGTGTCCGGTTGCTTTTATGGTTGGTTTCAGCCATGCGGTGGGGTGCCGGAGGCGCCATTACTCCGTCATGAGAATGGCTCGATTTTGTCCGAGTATCAAGTTGGTGCTAGATGTTAAAAATGCTTACGTGCGCCCTCATTTGTTGGGTGTGGGTAATGGTTTTTTGATTGTTTTCAGATGAGGTGCTTGTTTTCTTT
The DNA here is from genome assembly GCF_050947455.1 of Rhinoderma darwinii. Taxonomy (NCBI): domain Eukaryota; kingdom Metazoa; phylum Chordata; class Amphibia; order Anura; family Rhinodermatidae; genus Rhinoderma; species Rhinoderma darwinii. The sequence continues at coordinate 27,147,393 of NC_134694.1, read as the reverse complement.
TCAGATCATCGCCCTTTGTTTAGGGGGGGGGCTTTTGGGATAATCTTTGGGCACTGGGGGATGTCTGGGGGTGCGCCCGTTTCGAGAGTTGGTGCGGGAAATTAAGTGCAAGTTATTGTGTTATGGGCATCTTATCCTCACCTAGTGATTGTGCGGTCGGACATAGTTCCAAGGAAGATTTGGCGTTTAGCGAGATCAGCCGAGAAGGTGAACAAAGCCCGCAGTTAGGTAAACCGGGTGGTGTCACGTTTTTGTTGCCAAAAACGGGGGCATTTGTGTTTGTCACATGGACCTGGAGTCAGGAGTCGGGAATTATTGGAGGGGTGAGGGGGTACATTTGACCGAGGTTTGAATTGATCCTGGCTTTAGCAGACGGGATTGAGAGGGCGGTGGTGGTTGGAGGGACTCACAGGCTTAAGGTGGTCAAGGCCTGTTTCGCTGTGGCGGGGGGAGTCCTTGAGGTTGGTCAGTACAAAATGGTGGGGGGGTCGCATCGGGGGTATGCGTCCCCCAAAACGGTAGATCATTTGAAGACTTCATGGGGTGTTATCCCTTTGAAGTGGTCTTCTGGTGAAAGGTATATCACTTGAAGGCTTCATCGGGTGTTATCCCTTTGAAGTGGTCTTCTGGTGGAAGGTATATCATTTGAAGACTTCATCGGGTGTTATCCCTTTGAAGTGGTCTTCTGGTGGTTGGAGCCATCTGCAGAGGTGAGCGGTGCCTCCGAGCTGGTTTACGGCTGGAGGTAAAGAGTTGGTGGTGGTTTGCAGATGGCTAATTTAAAGGAAATCCGGTGTTAAAAGGGCTTCAAGGACTTCCCCTGCTCTGTTAAGTGTTAATAATGTTGATTGTTATTTATGATTCTGACCCATGTTGGGTCATGGAATTATAGGAGGAATTCTCTGGTCGAATTCCTAAGGGAGTTATCCGAATGTTTCGGATTAAATTGCATTAAAAATAATGACAGTTAATAAACGGCTGCTGTGGCCATTTCACATCCAACCTCGGTTGTCACGTGTCTTTATGGGAAGGGAAAGGGGAATAAGAGGTTAACAGGATCAATCAGCACAGGACTCTACTTAGGCCAGTCAAGAAGAGGCTGGACGGCAGCACGGAGGGCTTAACGGGAAGCCTCCATGACTGCCATAGGAGGGACAGCCAATAGGGGAAGAGAGGGTTAGTTGAGGCAGGGAGAGGGAGGAGATGGAGTGGGGAGGAGCCGGGGGTGTTTCTGTTCTTCCCGCTGTTTTCGGCATTGAGCCGGAAGCAGCGGGAGGAGCAGCAAGTAAAATAATCAGCTCCCACCCTTCCGCCCTGAATTAGGTGGTAATTTTGGGGATCTGGATTGGTTGGTGGGTTTGTCTATTTTATCGTGCTTTTGAGGTATGCTTATGTAACTTGTGTTTTCTTTTATTTCTTTTGAGCAGGTCCGAGTGTCATGGCAGCTGGCGGGGGGAGTCCTTGAGGTTGGTCAGTACAAAATGGTGGGGGGGTCGCATCGGGGGTATGCGTCCCCCAAAACGGTAGATCATTTGAAGACTTCATGGGGTGTTATCCCTTTGAAGTGGTCTTCTGGTGGAAGGTATATGACTTGAAGGCTTCATCGGGTGTTATCCCTTTGAAGTGGTCTTCTGGTGGAAGGTATATCATTTGAAGACTTCATCGGGTGTTATCCCTTTGAAGTGGTCTTCTGGTGGTTGGAGCCATCTGCAGAGGTGAGCGGTGCCTCCGAGCTGGTTTACGGCTGGAGGTAAAGAGTTGGTGGTGGTTTGCAGATGGCTAATTTAAAGGAAATCCGGTGTTAAAAGGGCTTCAAGGACTTCCCCTGCTCTGTTAAGTGTTAATAATGTTGATTGTTATTTATGATTCTGACCCATGTTGGGTCATGGAATTATAGGAGGAATTCTCTGGTCGAATTCCTAAGGGAGTTATCCGAATGTTTCGGATTAAATTGCATTCAAAATAATGACAATTAATAAACGGCTGCTGTGGCCATTTCACATCTAACCTCGGTTGTCACGTGTCTTTATGGGAAGGGAAAGGGGAATAAGAGGTTAACAGGATCAATCAGCACAGGACTCTACTTAGGCCAGTCATGTATAAGCTGACATACTTATGATACAAACATTGGCAGTGAAGCGTTGACTGCCAATTTATATATCCCTTAAACAGGTCAGAGACTCAGTGAAAATACATATGAGTTTTTTATTACTTCATATTCTATTTTTTTTAGAGCTACGGTGACCAAAAAACAGCGAATCTGGCATTTTAAATGTAGTTTTTTTTATAGCGTTCATCGTGAGAGAATTTTATGGATACAGCGATACCAATTTTGTTTATTTCATTTTTTTACATTACTTTAGAGGAAAAATGGGAAAAGTTTTTTTTTTTTTAACTTATAATATTTTTTTATTTTTTGCACCCTACTAAAAACTTTTTTATTAGTCCCTTAGGGATTTGAACTGGCAATAGTCAGATCGCTGGTACAATACACTGCAATACTAATTTATCTCAGTGTATTTTCATAATTGCCGGCTCCTATTAAGCCCTGCCAGAGGCAGAAATAAGGCAGACCTGGGGGCCTTCATTAGGCCCCCAAGCTGCCATGAAAACCATAGGCACACCGCGATCGCGGTGTGAGGGGGCCATAGTTTGTTGGAGGGGGCCGACCCCCTCTTTCTAACGGCTTAGATGCCAAGGTCGCTATTGACTGCGGCTTCTAAGTAGTTTAACGACAAGTATCAGAGATTTCTCTGTTCTTGGCCGTTAGTGCAAGGTGTCAGCTGTAATGCACAGCTGACACCTGCAGCGTATGGAGTGGGCTCAGCCCGTGAGCCTGCTCCATACATCAACCCCAGCACCATGACCTACAGTTTCGTCATGGTGTGTGTAAGGGTTAAGGAGTTGGAAAGGGGTTGGATAAAGTCCTAGAAGACATCAGAGCCCGACATGAGTTTTCATTAAAAACACAGAAAAGGCCATACTCACAAATTAGGAAGGTAAAAACCCGTTCCAAACAGGACGCGACCAGATCAGGGAATACTACTGAAGGGAAGTGCCCAGGTGTATTAAATAATGATGGCCACTCCCACTAACCTTGAGGGGAGTGGTGTGTGGGGCATGGAAGTAAATGTGTAATGGAAAACAATACTGTGTATGGTATACATGTGAAATATAGGGGATATTACGAAGTGTAGTGTGTAGGGGTCAGGGCTGTGAGTGATACAAAGACGTGTGTAAAACATGGAGGTATAGTGTTTGGATAGTGAGGCACAGCAAATATCGCCGTATAGCAGTCTATTTAGATCGCCCATACTGTAGGATAGAGCGGGCTGCCCTGCATGCAATGCCAAACACCTGCACACCATGCTCTCCCAGCACCGCGTCCTGAAAAAAAGTATTTTTTTAAAGTATCGGATCCTCGGTTCTCGCTGCCATTACCTTCTCGGTTCCATGGAGACGCAAGTATGTGCAGGGGGTTTCTAAACCAATGCCATATCCATTTTACCCTGCACGCCCAAGCATTTCCGTCGTACGGAACCAGATCGCCTTCATCGTGTCTCTACTTGCCGGCAAGGCCCTGGCATGGGCAAACCCAATCTGGGAACATCAGGGATCCGAGACCCAAGACTTCCAGGGGTTAGTGCGGTTATTCCGTACTGTTTTCGAGGAGCCTGGACGAGTCTCATCGGCAGCCACTGCTATCTTTAACCTTCACCAGGAGGTCGCCTCCGTGGGCGAATACACCATCCAGTTCCAGACCCTGGCAGGAGAACTGTCCTGGAACAATGAGGCCTTGGTAGCATCCTTCTGGCATAGTCTATTGCCCGAGATCAAAGACGAACTTGCTGCTCGAGATCTACCACCTGCCTTGGACGATCTTATTCTGTTTACTACTCGGGTGGACATAAGGTTCAGGTAGAGATCTCAAGAGGTCCAACAGGAGAGACTGCTTCCTGGACTGGCGCCCAACTTCCAGCAACCCCTCTTGCCGCCTTCTACTGCTTTGCCCGAGGTTCCGATGCAGGTGGATCGGTTAAAATTGTCCGTTCAAGAGAAACAGCGCAGGCGCACCTCTGGACTCTATTTATATTGCGGCCTCGCTGGCCATGTCGTGCGTCTGTGTCCTCAGAAGCCAAAAAAACCCAATGCCTAGGTTTGGTTGGAGAGACAACCCTGGGCGGTACTGCATTTAATGGAGAACTGTCCTCCAAACTGTTCATTCCCGTGACCATCATTGCTGGCGAGAGGCCCCATCCGGTCTCTGCCTACCTGGACTCTGGCTCTACAGCCAATTTCATCTGTGAAGACCTTGTGGACCTTCTTCAGTTGCCCACTGTCCTGCTGGAAAGGCCGATGATCATTGCCTCGGTAGATAGACTGCCATTGCCTGACCCAGTTTTGTCTGTGACCAAGCCATTGAAACTTCAAGAGGGAGCTCTTCACTCTGAGCTCATCTCCCTGTTTGTCCAGCCCAAGGCCATCAACCCCGTGCTGCTGGGTTTGCCTTGGCTCCATTTGCATGCCCCAGTCATATCCATCCACCGCAGTCTCCTCCGCATCAGTTATTGGCAGGGTTGCCTTCTTGTTACTCTATGTTCTCAGATATCTTCAATAAGAGGGAAGCAGAGACCTTGCTGCCACATCGAGCATATGATTGTCCGATCAACTTGGTTCCTGATTCGTCCCCTCCTTGCGGTAGAGTGTACCCTCTCTCCTCGCCTGAGACCCAGTCTATGTCTGCCTATATTAAGGAGAATCTGGAGAGGGGCTTCATTCGCAAATCCTCATCCCCGGCCAGAGCTGGGTTTTTCTTTGTCAAGAAGAAAGATGGATCCCTCTGAACCTGCATTGACTACCGAGGCCTCAACCAGCTCACGGTGAAGAACAGGTACCCATTGCCTTTGTTTTCGGAACTGTTTGATCGCATACGGGGGCAAATTTTTTCTAAACTGGACCTGCGGGGGCCTACAATCTGATCTGGATTCGTCAAGGTGACGAGTGGAAGACTGCATTTAATACACGTGATGGGCACTATGAATACCTAGTTATACCCTTCGGCCTATGTAATTCCCCCGCGGTGTTTCAAGAATTTGGTAATTAAATTTTTCGTGATCTCCTCTATGTCTGTGTTGTGGTATATCTCGATGACATTTTAATTTTTCCCCCAGATCCAGTAACTCATCAGAGTCATGTCTACCAGGTGTTGCTTCGCTTAAGGGAGAATCATCTTTATGCCAAGCTGGAGAAGTGCGTATTTGAAAAAAAGTCTCTTCCCTTCCTGGGCTATATCATCTCCGATCAGGGTCTCAAGTTGGACCCTGAGAAGGTAAAGGCTGTACTGGAATGGCCACGCCCCCAAGTCTTAAGGGCCATACAACGCTTCCTGGGATTCGCCAACTTCTACCGGCTGTTCATTCCCAACTTCTCGTCTTTGACAGCTCCCATCTCTACCCTCACTAAAAAGGGTATGAATGCCAAGGTGTGGACTCCGGAGGCAGAAGCGCATTTGACTCCTTAAAAAAAGCCTACACGTCAGCCTTTATTCTTCACCACCCTGATGTATCCCTACAGTTTTCATTAGAGGTGGATGCTTCCTCTGTTGGTGCTGGTGCACTGTTGTTCCATAAAGGTTTGAAAGGCAAGACTGTGGTATGTGGCTACTATTCTAAGCGGTTTTCTTCCACAGAGCAAAACTACTCGATTGGGAATCGGGAATTACTGGCCATCAAGCTGGCTCTGCAGGAGTGGAGCCACCTACTGGAAGGCACAGCCCATCCTATCCTGGTCTTCATGGATCACAAGAACCTGACCTATCTACAGAGGGCTCAGTGGTTGAATCCTCGTCAAGCCAGGTGGTCGTTGTTCTTTGCTCGGTTCCGGTTCGAATTCCACTACCGACCTGCTGACAAGAATGTGAGGGCCGATGACTTGTCTAGGTCATTTGAAACAGAGGACACTGTGGCGTTCACACAGAATATTATTGATCCTTCCTGCATCTTCTCTGTGAACCCTCTGCAAGTTAGAGGCATTCCTCCGGGAAGGACTTTTGTACGTCTGGCAGACAGAGGAAAAGTCTTTCGCTAGGGTCACAGTTCCAAGCTGGCAGGTCACGCGGGTGCTCGTAAGACCCAAGATCTAATCGCCCATCAGTTCTGGTGGCCCACGCTGCCCAAAGACGTCATTGGCTTTGTCTCCTCATGTACGGATTGCGCAGCAAATAAAGTTGCCCACTCCAGACCAGCTGGTCTTCTCCAAGCACAGCCTGTGCCTGTTGCTCCCTGGCAGCATGTTGCAATGGACTTTGTCACGGATTTCCCTCTCTCTGTGAGTTGCAGTGTGATCTGGGTGGTGGTGGATCGATTTTCTAAAATGGCTCATTTTGTTCCCTTGACTGGTCTGCCTTCTGCTGCGCGATTGGCCGACCTCTTCATTCAACACATCTTCCGTCTGCACAGCTTGCCTATGCATATTGTTTCGGACCGAGGGGTCCAGTTCACCTCGGAGTTTTGGAGAGCACTCTGTGGTCTCCTCGGTGTAAAGTTGAACTTCTCTTCGGCCTATCATCCCCAATCCAATGGGCAAGTCGAGAGGGTTAACCAGATTATGGAGAACTATCTGCATCACTTTGTTTCCAGACGGCATGATGACTGGGTGCAGCTGCTCCCGTGGGCAGAGTTCTCCTATAATAACCACACTAGTGAGTCCACCACCTCCAGTCCGTTCTTCATCGTCTACGGCCAACACCCTCGTATAACTCTTCCTGACTCTACTATGTCCCAGGTGCCTGCAGCTGACTACCTCCAGGGACTTTCTGCAAATATGGCAACAGAACCGATCTTCTATCCTGCTGGCGGTGGACCGCATGAAGAGAAAGGCAGGGGATCCTCCTCAGTTTCTTCCAGGTACGAAGGTCTGGTTGTCTTCAAAGAATATCCGGCTGAGGGTGCCGTCCTGCAAATTTGCCCCTAGGTTCCTCGGACCCTTCAAGATCCTGCTACAGATTAACCCGGTGTCTTACAAGTTGCGGCTGCCTCCTACCCTCAAGATCCCTAACTCCTTCCATGTCTCCTTGCTGAAGCCCGTGGTCCTGAACCGCTACTCCAGGACTCTTAGTTCTGCTGTGGCCCCTGGCGGCTTGTCAGGGACTTTCGAAGTAAGGGAGAGTCTGGCCACCAAGAAGGTGGGAGGAAGGACATTTTATTTGGTGGATTGGAGGGGATTCGGTCCAGAAGAGAGGTCTTGGGAGCCAGAGGAGAACATCGATGCCCCTGTCCTCGAGAGGAAGTTTCTCTCCCGCTCTAGTCCCAAGAAGAGGGGGCGTAAGAGGGGGGATACTGTAACGTCTATGGCCACGGACCATCGTTCTGACTTACACCTCGACGGCCGCGGCCATGGACATGTAAGATCCCTGCAGCATCGTCCCCCTCTGAGGCGCCGGCACTCACTTCCTGGTATCGAGACTGTCTCCCGGAGGGCGTGCACGCCCGCGCGTGTACGGTCTTAAAGGGCCAGTGTGCACATCATTGCAGGAAGTCTGCAATCAAGCCCAGAATGCTACTAGATTATAAAAAGGGCTCTGCCCTCTTGTTCTTTGCCTGAGCATTGTTCGTTGCCCAAAGTTTGTCTTGCAAATGGTCTCCTAGTGTCTTCCAGTTCCCAAGTGTTCCTTGTTCCTGTATCCTGTATCTCGTGCTATCCTGGTCAAGTGCCGTGCTGAGCTGTTGTCGTATTGTGCTGTATTCCATGCCTGTTCTGCTACTCCATGCCTGACGTCTACCTGCTGCCAGGTCCCAGACGAGCCTGCCTTGCTACTCTCCGAGTTGCCACAGGTACCCTTTCTGAACTATAGACTCTGTACTATACCTGTTTGGCCAGCTGCCATCCCGCTACATGGAACGGCCCAGTGGGTCAACCCCTCGCATCGTGACACATATACATGCTTAAGATATTGTATTAATTTTTTTTATCTACAATTAATTCTATCACTAATTTATATTTACCATATAGGAGGACCCAGTTTAGAAATTGTGTTTTTTGCAATTGTATTAAATGCAGACTCTCTTGTTATCTGATGTCACTATACCCAATAGAATATATATCTATTTATTTTTCTCTTCAGGTATAACAAAAAAAAATTTGGGATCTGTATCAGTTATCGTTCGTTCCCCATGTTCCGCCACTTGGACTTACTACTCTTCCATTTATTCCCTTGTAAACAATGCCCTCCAATTTAGTTGGGGATGTAACTAAGATAGGAGCACTTTTCCCTGTTGCGCATCTGAAAAAACGTCCCAAGCTGTGCACTTTGGTATCATCGCCAAAACGGCCCACACCCGTCTAATACCGTTCACCAGAGGGGACGCATCCCCATGGTTACGGCCTTGAATATGCGCGGGAGCCATCTTTTTTAAGCATGCGCCAACATGCACTTATGCCTGTTTAGCAGCAATCTCATATTTCCCATTAGCCCCTCAAGGCTGGTAGGGCCATTGCTGCACGGCCTATCATGGCGACATGTGGACCGCTCTATGATTTCTAAATCCTGTATTGGACATTAGCAATAGCCCTCTTGTTTGTCTGGGTTGCATGGCAACCAATTGACCTGACATATACACCTTTTGGGTTTGCTGCAGTATGATCCATCCATGATGGAGACATGGGTGGACCACGCAGTACTCCTTAACATTATATATGTTTTCAAGTTACAGCTTTTTTGTTTAGGGAGGTTTCTTGGTAACTGGCCGATCTGAAAAACATATCGGTCAGATGAGCCGTGTGACCATCTCCCTAGTACACAATTGGCTTGACTGGGGAGGAGGGGGTGCTACCTCCAGTGCAAGGGTTATGACATCTGTGCCTGTGCAACGCGGTGCTTTCGTGCATGCGCAAAATCCTTTCACACATGCCAGAGAGGGATGCCATGCTGGAGCGTGGACAGTGAAATGTAAGCAATCTTCTTGATGACAGGTTTCACCACACATGTGAACTACTTATAGAAGAAGATATTGGTATTTAATTCATTGTGTTGACCCCTGAAGATGCTGCAGAAGCACCAATACGAGTGGGGTACCAGATGGACACTTTTGACACAGGGATCTATTAATCTTTATTCAGAGAGGCTGCTGTTTTTTTATATGCTTGCACTATATGTGATGTTACCTTGATATATGCTACATTCTGAGCAGCTAGGTTTATACCTTTTGTATTTTGTGATAGAAAGCGCCCATACAAGAGGCTTATTCCTATCCAGGATTGCCTCATGTGGGAGGATTATGTTTTTTTAAATGTCTTTATGTTTTATAGCTCACATTTGTTTTTTGTACTTGTGGCTTAAATAAACTTTGTATACTTATTGCATTGATATTGATGTGCAAGTGTCGGGGTTTACCACTCGTTTGAAGTCAAGGAGCAGGATGAAAGTTTTGTAATTTTTGCGTCTCTGTAAAGGAAAAGATCACAGCCTGTTAAGGCCCTCTTACACCGGCCAATTTTGGTCGATGCAACGAGCGCCGATCAACGAGACAGTTCGTTGATCGGCGCTCGTTTGCTCCTGTCACACGGTGCTATGGATGGGGACATGCGGTCGTTACTGCGATCGCTCGTCCCCATACATTATTATCATGTCACGCGTCTCCTTGACACAGGGAGATGTGCTGCCGACAACCATGATATTTCAGTTTTTTAAAACTATACGATCAGCAGATGATTGAGTGTTTGCTCGTTTATCTGCTGATGACTGCCAGGGCAATTATCGGGAACGAGCGTTCTATGAATAAATGAATGATAATTGCCCAATGTAAAAGGGCCTTTGCTGTCATCTCTGCCCATGTACAGACTCCAGTGACCCCAGGAGGGAAGGTTACAGGAACTTTTTTTTTTATATGTTGTCATTCCTTCTTATCAATAAGAGTGAATATGTGCTATACATCAAATCAACCCCGGCACCTAATCTGACTTGTTTACCTGAAATGCTGGTACTTTTAGTCTTTTCAGTTTTGATGGCTATGTAAATATAACTATTATGCAGAAGATAGGAAAAAGATTGGCACTGCTTTTGCTCTTGAACGCACTATGAGTCCCAGTAATAGACAGAAGCATGTATCTAAACAGATTCAATTATATCTACAACAGGTGGAGCTCAGTGGTGAAAAGGTTAAGAATCAGGCCGGGTTCACACGGGGCGAATACGCTGCAAAAAAGCACGCAGCATATTCACCCTATGTGCCTCAGCGAATTCCGGGTGAAAAAGCATACCAAGCTGTGGTGCAGTTTTTCACCTGGAAAACTGCAGCACATAGCCAGCCTGCTAGCAGGCTGGCCTCCGGGGATGACGTTTCATCCCAGGAGACCGCTACAGCCTGTGATTGGATGCAGCGGCAGTGACATGGGATAAAGCGTCATCCCAGGAGGCCAGCCCTTTGCATCACCCTTTGACCGCTGCTACAGCCTGTGATTGGCTGCAGCGGTCACTAGGGAACAAACGTCATCCCAGGAGGCCGCGCTGGAGGGAGGAACACAGACTCCTGGGTAAGTATGAGTGGTTTTCTTTTTGTCTGAGTTGCGTTTTTTTGTGGCGAGATCGTTGCGAATGTTAATTAAAGAATTATGTCGCATTTTATCCGTAGATCTGTAACATTTTACTGCTGCTCCCATCAGATCTTAGTGACGTCCCGCTAGCTCTTCTGTAAGGAGGGAATTCCTGTTTAAAGAATAGTAAGTAAAACAGGAAGTAAGGTGTCGGTTATTGTTTCCTCCCGTAAAACGTTGATGTTATGGGCAACTTTGCCTTTTAGGTTTCATTATCAGATATGTATATTTCTTACCATGTCATATTCTATCTATAATACTTCCTCTGACTATAAAGGACTGTAGAATATGTCACCAACATGTAAGAACTTGTTAGGGTGTTTTTTAGAATTTTTCTTCTTGTAGGTTTACAGGTTTTTACCCTATGACCGGCCTCAAACATGCGACAGTTCTAAATGCAACAGTTTTTTTTTACAGTCCTCACACCAACGAGGTCTCTAGCTGTTACTATTCTTACAGAACAAACATGAAGGGAACGGCCACAGCTTAATTTCCTTCCCAAATAAAAAATACTAGATACCTTCACCCACTTTTATTTTTTTTTTACAATTTTTTTTTTACGCTTTTTTAATTACAATGGATTTGAAATATTACAGTATGACTAACCTTTTTTTTTTTTATGCCACCACTACTTTGAATTTACAGGACATACTTCCTCCATGATAAATACATATTATCTAAGTGAAATAATCTTTAATAATCTATTTTCTGTTTAGGTCTTTGCAGTTTACTGGAATTTTTAGACAATTTCTGCATTTATCAAACATCTTGTGCCCCGGCATGTTTTAGTGAGTTATAAAATCTGAATTGACAATAAAAGTAGTTGGCCAATACATTTATAAGGAAAATAACGCAGTCTGATCCCAGTATAGTTATTAGCGAGCTTATATAAAGTGGATCTGGAAGCCGCGCACGCACTAATAAGTTGCTTACATTCTTCACATTTTTTATGTCTTCCATAAACAAAAGTCTGGCTGGAGACTTGTATTTTAGTTGTTATTTTGATATAACATAACAGACTGCTACTAAATCGAGTAGACCAGGTATATCTTGTCTTTTTACTTTCAAAGTCTCTACACATTCATTTGAATAGATTCTTAGGTTAGAATAAAAGCCATGAACTCTGTAACAATTTAAAGGGTTTGTTCAGGCTTAGAAAAACAAGGATGCTCTCTTCCAAAAACAGCGCCACACCGGTCCATGGATTGTCTGGTGTTGCAGCTCAGCTCCATTCAAAAGAATAGGTCTGAGTGGCAATACCACATGCAGGCTGTGGGTAGGAGTGTTTTTGGAATAAAACAAGCTGCCATTTTTCCAAACCTGTACAACCCCATTAAGACATACAGGAAGAACTTCCACCTCTAAAACTCCCACATATCAAGAGAACAAGAGTTCCCTGACCCTAATTCTGCCAGGAGTGGTGGCTGGCAGCAGCCGCACCCAGCGTTATGCTGAATGGAGATGTAGCTGCGGAAGTACTGTAAATGGAAGTTAAAGGGGTATTCCCATCATCAGCATTTCTGGCATATCCACAGCTGCTTGCAAGGCACTTTTTGTAACTTTCATAGACTTCAATAGAGAGTCACATGCAGTCACCTCTCCAATCAATGGTAAAATGAGCTGCTAATGGATGACCACTATTCACCGATTCATGGCCGCCACGGTCTCCTTAGAATTAGAGGTGACCGAACTTGCCACGCTGGTTGACATCATCGGCATGTGCGCAGTACAGCCGATTAGACTGGTGAAACGTTAAGTGTGTACTATGAATGTGCCGACCATGAAGAAGAGCCAGGCGCGCGTTCAGGAGAATACGGGGGTCAGGCATGAACTCGGCTATTTCACTCCCTGGCCCCTGTCAATCAATGAAAGAAGGGAGGGAGGCCGGATGGACTGAGGCAAGAAGACAGAGCATTTTGGAGCAACGGTGATGCCCTCGTTGCTCCAAAATGTCCATTTGCATATATTAAATAAAGTGATTTTATCTGCAAAGGAGGCACCCATGTGATAAAGGAACATAACATTACATTCAGGTGAGCCTGCTCTATATTACTCTGTTGCTAGTTTGATAGGTACATTTCTGGTGACAGACTCCCTTTAAGTACAGACCCAAGTACCCTAGTTTTTCCCTTGCCCATTTTTCCTTTTCCTACTTTCTCTGTATTTTCTTACCTGTATATTCATCTGTAATGTGTAATAGAATCTATAAAATATAATTACTGGTTGTGTTAAGGTCCGTGAGATAAACCAGAATGATTTATGACTTTATTTTAATTTACAGTGGGTTAATAAAATGAATATGGAAAAAAAGTTCATCATCTACTAATAAAAAGTTTCTACAGGATGCAAAATATTGTGTGACTTTTCTAATCATGGAATGTCTTCCTTTTTAAGTATGTCTTCAAGACAATTCCAAGATGGTCGAATAGATTACAGTTACAGATAAGCATTGCCTAACGCTCCTATATTTTATAACATTGATCACTTTTACCGTTAGAATTGACATGTTTTACCTGGCTGTAAGCAGTTACACCGCCGTTATCTGGAAGGTTCCCATACCACTGTATAGACATAAAGCTTGTCGCCAATTTAGATAGAATCTGGTGATAATCCATTGTGCATGGGAGAAACCGGTTTATCTGTGAGATAAGTGGTGTTAGGATTGGCTAGCAGTCTCTTATCTCACCAACCTATTGAAAAAAACATGGCTGTTCAGTGGAGCCGATGATGATTGTGGAGCCAGGGAGGATCGATGTTATCCACACCACTATTGGGCTGACACTTTTCTTATGTATATGCCCAGTATCTGAGGGTATATTTCACACAGCATATTTTCAGGCTGATTTTGAAGCAGAAAAGTTTCATTTTACGCACCGGATTGGGAAATACACTGTGCTGTTCACATGAAGCTTATTTTTACGGTGCTGAATTAAAAAAACGCCTCGTAAAAAGAAGCCTCGTACGGGTATGTTCACACGGCAAAAGAAAAACGGCTGAAAAATACGGAGCTGTTTTCAAGGGAAAACAGCCTCTGATTTTAAGCCGTTTTTTATGCATCAAGCGTTTTTTGATGCATTTTTTACGGCCGTTTTAGGAGCTGTTTTTCTATTGACCAAATGAAAAACGGCTCCAAAAACGCCTCAAGAAGTGACATGCACTACTTTTTACGAGGGTTTTTTTTACGGGACGTCGGAACAAACCGCCATTTTTCCCATTGAAATCAATGAGCAGATGTTTAGAGGCGTTCAGCCTCAGTATTTTTTGACGTTTTTTCCGGGCGTTTACAGCTCGATAAAAGGCTGAAAATAAGCCGTGTAAACATACCCTAAAAAGAAGTAGCGTTGACACTTGAAAAGCGCCTCAAAATAGGCCTCAAAAGAAGCTTCAAATTAAAAGAAGCTTAATTTTCAGCTTTAAAAAAAAGCCTTCAAATCAGAAGCTGTTTTCCCTCGAAAACAGCTCCAAAATTTTCAACCATTTTTAATTGTGCATGTGAACATACCCTAAGCCTGTGTAGGAGACGAAGATGACTTAAGAACAACAGACTGTAAAATTAAAAGACTTGTTTATATTCTTAAATGAATCCAATTCTGAAGAATGAAAATTTGTGTAACCTCTACTAATATAGACAAGAGCACTAAAAAAAAATTATTAATGGAAATAAACTGAGAATGGCTGTGGCAGGGCAAAAAAACTTAGAGGGCAAAACTAATATAGTGCAGGGCCCCAGGGGTGTTGCATGACATAGGGGTGTAATCCTATCATGGTTAAATGTAAATTAAAAGCCTGGCCTGGTTCACAAAGGACAATAGAGGTCAATTTCTTTACTGCTTCTCTACTGCGCAAACATTTATTTTTACATTTATTTTTACATTTACATTTTACATTTATTTTTATTTTATATATATATATATATATATATATATATATATATATATATGTGTATGTACATATATATATTTACATTATATATATATATATATATATATATATAATGTATAATATATATATATATATACATATATATACATGTACTTTTTATCTCGTAGTATATGCTCTGAAATCCACTGCAAAATTGCACCTGAAAATAATGCAATGTGTGAAATGAAAGAAACATGAAAAATGATCAATAATAATAATTATGGATAATGTAGAAACTACACTCTTATTATATATATATATACATATATATATATATATATATATATATATATATATATATATATATATATATATATATATATATATATAGGTTTTTTTGCAAAAAATCAGTTCTCTGTCGTCTTTTGGTATAGGCCAGTCTAAATAAATAATGGACAGAAGCTTTTCAGTGCTTTTTAAGCTTTGTCTAGACCTTTTATGCATGAAAAGTATCTGACGTAATGTTTGTTTTACTTTATTGAATACCGCCTAATGGTACATAGTACAAAGCACCTCTTGCTTCTTCTTCCAGCCAAATGTGGTTCTAATTTCTTGATCAAACACAGTAATTCATGAGGTTGGGGCAGTGGAGAAGAACGAGCCTGAATATAAGAGACGAATATTGTTATACACATTCATTATAAAAGAAGCTTAAAAGGTTTTCTGTTATAAAGTCACATTTTAATTTTATTATTGCAGGTAAATAGTTTGAACTAGATGGACTTATAGTTTATGAGGTTTAAAAAAAATACATGTGTCTATATTATTCATAAAACCTGCTCTACATGGTTGTCATTTCTTTGAAAACACACATGGATACATTTCTACCACTCATGGAGAATCTGAAGGTATATTCGTAAATGTATAGGTCATCCATGTGTCTCTTCCTGGTATACTATGGCCTTCAAGTGTCCCTACAAGTAAAAGTCAAGAGGGCAGAGGTCTGGAAATCTCAGAGGCTACTCCATGGGACCTCAGGGGTAAATCCAGGAACCCAGAAATGATGAGGCCTAGTCGCCACGCATATCGAAAAATACGACTGCCTAGGACAACCACTCAAAGGTCTACAGAGTAGTGTAAGGCTCACAACCTCTTCTTTGGAGTGTCGTACTGTGTTAGCTATCTGTAATGACAAGAGTTGTAGTTGTATGATACCTTATTATTATTGGCTAACTGAGTAGTTGCAAGCTTTTAGGTCTTTTTGTCAAGCATTGTGTGGTCCTTGTTCATGTCTGAGGAAAAGACCTAAGCTGTCTTGAAAGTTTTTGTATTTTTAATCTACCCAGGCAATAAAAAAAGGTATCATACAACTACAAAACTTTACTTGTGCCCCAAAAGGTCTTTGAATAGTCTGTTGTCTGAATTGCTGTTGGGCTTCTGGGGCGCTCCTACTGCACGTACAGTGTTGCAGCTGCCGCCATGCAGTACTGTACCTACTAAAGTAGAGACCCACTTAAAAGAGGTCGCCATGTAGTAGTAAGTGGGCTTATACATTTACCAAGAACCTCATGTTCATAAATTTCGCTTAGCAGCAATAGATCAATGTACTAGTATTTAAAGTGGATGTGCGGTCCATTTCTTTTTCTATATTTGTAGAGGAATATCTATGGTAATGTACCAATTTGTAAAATGGTACAAAAATTGCCAAAAGGGGGGCGGAGCTTGACCGCGAGTGAGAACGGCAGCTTAGTTCGGAGCTCCTCGTGTGACCCGGCCGAGCTTAACTGAACCAGCAGGATAATTTGCACCACGATGGGGAAAGCGATGAGGGAGAAGAGCAGGGAACCCTCTGCCACACCGAAAGCGGGGAAAACTCAGGCGGACTTCCTCTGCAAACGGCTGGACAAGGTTCCGGCGGGGGATTCCAAGATGGCGCCGGACCATGCGGCTGAGGCAGATTCTGATGACGAGAGCATGGGGGACCATTCTGATGCAGGTGGTGAGTCGGACATTGCCCCTGTTTCTAGGGATTTTATAAGGAGCATTCTGTACAAAGCCCTGAGTCCCCTTGCTAAAGATCTTGCAGACATTAAGGCTGATCTACGCCATATGGGTGAAAGAGTGGAAACTCTGGAAACTGCACACAATACTGTGCTTACATTTGGCTCTGCAGTACATGAATCTCTCCAGGTGCAACAAGATCACATTAACATGGCACTCTTGCAATCTGAAGATCAAGAGAATAGGAGTCGCCGCAAAAATGTTAGAATTCGGGGATTACCTGAAAATATAGCATATGAGGCTTTACCCAAAGTGGCCATGGAGATCTTTGGCTCACTTGTTGGGATGGAGGCTGCCGCAGTTATTAAGATTGAAAGGATTCACAGGGCACTGCGCGCCAAACCGCGCCCCAATGGCCCCCCTCGGGACATTATTTGTGGCATGTTAAGCTATACTGACGCCGCTGCAATTTTAAAGGCGGCTAGAGCCTCCCCTGATTTCAAATATGATGGATCCTCCATTATTTTCTTTCAAGATTTGGCGTCCTCCACTTTGGCTAAACGCTTCATCTTAAAACCTCTGCTGGAGGTACTGAGAATTAACAACATGCCGTTCCGGTGGTTATTCCCATTTGCTTTGTCTATCGTGAAGAATGAGAAAAATATTGTTATACGGAATCCGGTGGACTTGGACTCTGCCTGGGAACTGCTGGGAATAAGCCCAATCGCCATTCCTTCATGGCTTCCTCTATCTCAGCTATCTGGATTTCCTGCTTTACCTGCACCTGACACGTGGTCGGAGGTCCCTCATCGCCGCTCTCCAAGCGGGAAAAGCTCTTCTTACAAGACTCGGGTCACATATCCTGCGCGCTGAGGTGCCGTAGAACCTACATATATAATCTGTCTGCCGTATTTTGCTCATAGGATTGTTATACTTGAATACTCTTCTCATTGAGTTATAAGGCACTCCTGCTGCCAACTTTTTCAGATTGTATTTGTTAAATTTAATGGCTTGGTTTGGGTTGTCACGTTGTGGGTCAACCTCATTTTCTATTACAGATCTCCCCACTTCTTCAGATTTGAAGGAGTTACGTTTCTCTATAATGGGCTTGTTTATGCCCTTTTGGGCTGCACCCGGGGTCTCCGTGGTTGAGGGACACCGGACAGCAACTCAAATTTTGATTGGTACCTGTTTATATTCCTCTGTCTCACTGTCCTACGTAATACCTCTGCTTGCTCTAATGATGGCTGTATTTCTACATATGGAATCTGGTGACGATTTTACAACATGACCACACTAAAGGTAGTTTCGCATAATGTGCAAGGTTTGAATGTACCGCAGAAGCGGAGTCATGTGCTTCGTTTGTTAAGGAAGAACGCAGCGAGTGTTGCCCTTTTTCAGGAGACGCATTTTAAGCATGATAGAATCCCCTCACTTCCTAAGGGTGACTTTGCCTTATGGTTTCACTGCACTTACCATACAGCAGCTAGAGGAGTGAGCATTGCCTTTAATAAGTGAGTACCTTTTATACTTATGGCAGAACTGAAGGATGATGACGGCAGGTACTTATTTGTGAAAGGGAAAATAGGGGGTACTATTTATACGGTAGCCAATTTGTACGCACCAAATGTAAACCAAACTTCCTGGATAGTCCAGACTTTGATTTTACTGAGGGATTTTGCTGAAGGGGTTCCAGTGGTAGGTGGGGATTTTAATCTTCCTATGAATCCTATGCTGGATACAACTGGTTCTCAACACGTGTCTTTTCGTAAATTATCTAAACTAAACAAGTTATTGCATTCTTTACATCTCGTGGATATGTGGAGACTATTTCACCCCACGGATAAAGACTACACATATTTTTCTCCCACACATGACACATACCATAGACTAGATTATATTTTTCTCTCAAAGAACTGCATTCCTTGGGTGCAAGTTGTGGACATTGGAAATATTGTGCTTTCAGGCCATGCTCCAGTTTCTTTAACTCTAAGATTGGCAGATACTCCAAAGGGGGAGTGGAGCTGGAGGCTAAATAATACCCTGATTGCTGAAGCTTCTAATGTACATGTTGTTGAGAGCCACTTGTATCAGTATTTTCTTCACAATGCATCTGATTCTATATCTGCGCCTATTTTGTGGGAGGCGCACAAGTCCGTTATTAGGGGTGAACTCATGTCTTTGGGTTCTTATGTGAAAAAACAAAAGGACCAAAACTCTTGATTCTTTGTTTGCCCAGATATCTCGCCTAGAGGGGACGCATAAAAAGACCAAGGCTGTTTCTTCTTCGAAGGAATTGTCTGCTCTCAGGGATAGAGTTAAAGATGTTCTCAATGTCCAGTCAGCTAAAATGCTCCAGATTCTGAAGTTTAAACAATATGCACACAGGGACAGAGGTAATAAGATGATGTCAGCTCTGATACGTAAGCACCAAGGACATACTTTTATTTCGGGAATTTGGTTACAGATACTCACCTGATAGCATATGCCTTCCAGACATTTTACCAGGGTCTTTATAAGATAAAAGACCAAGCCAATACAGGCTTAGGTGACACTACGGATACTGAGATTATGAACGCATTCCTAAATTCAATTGATCTTCCAACATTAGAGGGTGAGGCCAAAGAGATGCTAGTGCGTCCCTTCTCAGAGGCTGAACTGGAGAAAGTACTCTACACTATCCCTTCGGGGAAATGTCCTGGTCCCGATGGTTTCCCGATCGGATACTATAAATCCTTTAAATCTATACTGCTCCCACACTTTACTGCTATGTGTAACTCCTTATTTAATGGCTGCTCACTGCCTAAACAGGCTCTTGAAGCCCATATCACTATTTTACCTAAAGAAGGGAAGGATCCCACTCTATGTGGTAGTTATAGGCCGATATCCCTGCTTAATACTGGTATTAAATGGTGGGGCAAAGCACTTGCGTCTAGACTTAGTCAGATCTTACCTGGGTTGATTGGGGGTGATCAAACAGGCTTTGTAAAGAACAGATAGGGAAAAGATAACACATGCCGAGTCATCATATTGATTGAACTCGCTAAATCTAAGAGTATACCGTTGGTTCTTCTCGGTACAGACGCTGAGAAGGCCTTCGACAGGGTCAGTTGGCCGTTTCTTGAAGCTACATTACGGAAGTTTGAGTTTCCTCAATTGTTTATTATGGCCATCTTTTCTCTCTATAAGTCTCCCAGTGCTAAAATTAGGGTGAATGGAACTCTCTCAAATTCCTTTAATATATATAACGGTACGAGGCAGGGCTGCCCCCTTTCTCCCCCATTATTTGTACTTGTTATGGAAGCTCTTTTACAAAAAATTCGGCAGGATCCCATGATAGAGGGATTGACAGTGGGTTCATATACTATAAAATAGCTGCATTTGCGGATGACCTTTTGGTCTTAACCACCAATCCAGCTGTTTCAATTCCTTATATCATGCGGTTATTTGAACTGTTTGGTACAGTATTGAAATCAAAGGTTAACTTTGGGTCCCCACGTTCGGGCGCCAATTGTCAAGGTAGCTTCCTTCTCCCTGTTAACTCACACCGAATAACCACCTCTGTAAATTGAAAGCTGAATGCATTCATGGAAAAAAGTACACCACACAGACAAATGTTGGTAGACATCTTTCCCTCAGTCCAGTAGGAAGTGAACTAACTTTATTTGAACAAAGAACACAAAGAAACCTTCTCTGTAGGAAGGTGGGACGTGCTTAAGCCCCATTGGCTCCATTCAGCTGTAAGTCCATCTGTACACTCCTCTTGCATTCCAGGGGCGGTGTCTTCCATAGGCGTGTTTCTCATACATTCTATATCTTGTTTCATTTACAAAACTTTGTGTAATATACTGATTTTTAGTTTATATAAAGTAATAATGTTTTTGCAAACAATATACATGGTAATGATCCCTGACAGTCCCCCCTAAAAATATTATTACTCCATCCCTGAGTCTTGCCTAGCAACCTACCACTGACCACTCGAACCAGGCGGGTAGGGGTTTTGATTTCTTCACCAGCTTGAGATGAGCTACTCCTGATGAGTAACCCCCCTTTGTACCTGGACTTCCAAGGTTTCGGAGTGGTCCTAACTTTCCCTATTCTCCTCAGGATACAGGATGGTTGTCTTGGTATAATCTACAAACCGCTGCTGGTTGTAATATATATATAATGAATCCAGTCCACATTTTTATTAATGGTAATAATTGCCGCACTGTCACTCACTGTCCTAATGGGACTTTTACCCCTGCAGATATAACAGGTCATGGGCAGCATCTTCCCCAAACCTAAAGACACCCAGATAACATAACCTCCGGGCTCTCATTGCTGCCATGTGCTTCTTACATATGAGTGACAACAACTAGTGACCTTCACCTCACACCTCCACATAAAACTCCTCAGATTGTAATTTGCAGTACCGCGGCATATTTACACACATTATAATTATGAACCTCAGACAATATAAACAATAGGGCCTCAACTAATAATATAATGCTATCACCAATCCCATGTTATCACCCTCAGGTTTTGGGTCCCATCAGTTCATTGCCAGTCCTATATATCATCGTCCTCTTCTTCTGTCGAGTCAGACTGCACAGTGGTGTCCAGTGGGGGATTTATTACTATCCTCCACCTGGTCACTTACTTATTAAAACACTGGATACTGCTGACGGATTCACTCAGGTCTTTGGTCTTTACTTTGATCTTTGCTGATGTCATCAGGACTTGGTTTGGTCCCTCTCATCTGTCAGACACCCTCTCTCTTAGTATACCTCACCGGGCTGTACACAGCACCTCATACTGTGAGCCTGGGGTGAGTTCCCACGTAGGCGGATTAGTGGAGTTTTATTGTGACTACCACAAACCATCCGCATCTATCTTCTTCCTCCGGTAAGTTACTTGTCTGGGCGGCTGCTTAGAATTGTGACACTGCCGTCAGTTCATGATAAACACGTTGTATTGGCTCCGGCTGCGCCTGCCGCACCTCAGTGATGGAGTTCATCATATTAAAAGTCTTTTAGTTCATATTTACTGGCACTTGCCGGGGACCCCCCAACCCATGTCAATTGTTAAAATAAATACTGATCTGGTGATATCCTCTACGTAATATAAAAGTTGTTCTAAGTACATACAATAACAATGTCAGGCCCTTAACCCCTTAATGACCGGGCCATTTTGCACGTTAATGACAAAGGATTATTTTTTGTTTTTTCACGGTCGCATTCCAAGAGTCATAACTTTTTTTTATTCCATCGACATCGCCGTATAAGGGCTTGTTTTTTGCGGGACGAGTTGTATTTTGTAATTGCACCATTTTTAGATGCTTATAATATATCGATTAACTTTTATTAACTTTGTTTTAGGAGAGTATTGAAAATAAGCAGATATTCCAACATTGATTTTCACGTTATAAATTCACGCAGTTTACTATGCAGCGTAAATAACATGTTAACTTTATTCTATGGGTCGGCACGATTACGGGGATACCAAATATGTAAAGGTTTTATATGTTTTCCTACGTTTGCACAATAAAAAGCCTTTTAGAAAAAAATTACTTGTTTTGGCATCGTCGCATTCCAAGAGCCGTAACGTTTTTATTTTTCCGTCGATGTGGCCGTATGGGGGCTTGATTTTTGCGGGCCAATGTGTAGTTTTCATTAGTACTATTTTGGGGTACATAGGACTTATAGATTAATTTTTATTTAATTTTTTATGGGGGGAATGGGAGAAAAGAGCGAATTTTGCCGTTGTTTTTTGGTTTTTTTTGGACGCCGTTCATCCGGCGGTTTAATTAATGTGTTCATTTTATTGGTCAAGTTGTTACGATCGCGGGGATACCATATATGTGTATGTGTGATTTGTTTTGACACTTTTACAAAATAAAACCACTTTTTGGGCAAAAAAAGTAGTTTTATTTGATTTTCACTGTAACTTTTTTTTTTTTTTCACAAACTTTATTTAACTGATTGACATATTTTTTTTTAGTCCCACCAGGGGACTTCACTATGCGATGTGCCGATCGCATATATAATGCTTTGGTATACTTAGTATACCAAAGCATTATTGCCTGTCAGTGTAAAACTGACAGGCAACCTGTTAGGTCATGCCTCCGGCATCGCCTAACAGGCAGTTGCTGAAGACAGACCTGGGGGTCTTTGTTAGACCCCCGGCTGTCATGGAAACCCGACGGCGACCCGCGATTTGTTTGCGGGGGCGCCGATGGGGTGACAGAGGGAGCTGCCTCCCTCTGTCAAACACATTAAATGCCGCTGTCACTATTGACAGCGGCATTTAATGGGTTAAACTGCCGGAATCAGAGCGCGCTTCGATTCCGGCAGTTGCAGCAGGAGCCAGGCTGTGTATAACAGCCATGCTCCTGCCGCTGATCGCGTGGGTACAGTCTCAGTACCCGCGCCATCACAGGACGGATATGTCCGTCCTCCTGCGTGAACTAGCAGCTGCTGAGGACGGATATATCCATCCTTCGGCGTTAAGAGGTTAAACTAAATCAAACAAACACCTTTATATAAGAAAAACTTCTCTGTTCCAATGGACATGGCACCTAGAAGATGTGTAATTATTGGGTACGTTTCATTTGCACTTGGTGTTACTATTTCCAGCAGGATTTGTACCTTGATCTGAGGTGATTGCCTGGAACATCTCCAGCTCACAAAAATATACACAGATTACACATGTTTATCTGACAAATGTCGCAAACCAATTTTTCTTACTCTAATTTGTATAGCATGTGGAGGCCTCTCAAGGTCTGTTCTCTTTGTGGGAGGCGGGTATGATAAGGTTGGCACCGGTCTGCCAGGACTGTTCTGTAGGCAAATCAAACAGCTCTAACAGAATTTAGCAGCATCAGCTGTAAAGCCTGGGACATACCAATTAGATCTTACCAAATCGATCCTTGCAGTCTTGGGGCATATGTGAGGTCATACATCATCAATATAAGTGCTATCAAGAGTGCCTTGGCTGTTACCGGTTCACCTTCCCTTATCCGTCCACATTCTGTTAGAATCTGGTTCTCACGCCTTCCGCTCCCAGTTGGACTCTTCCCGTGGAGAACAAGCTTTTTCATTGTATAAACATTAATTGATCTTAATCAAATAATTAACTTGAAGAAAAACATTAAGAAATAACATCTTTACATCAAACGTTCACATTGAGCAACAACTAGAAGTGATACATGCCAACTCATTTTTCTTCTTTTTATATATATATATATATATATATATATATATATATATATACACACACACCCACAAACACTGCACAGAATTTTCCTTCCACAATAACAACAAAAAAAAACAAATAAATAAAAATGTTTTCAAATGGGAATATTCCGCTTCTGTACCTTTTATCTGACGCCTCTAATAGTTCAATGCTAAGGCTGATCCAGAACTTTACATAAACTTAACCTCAGTATTTAATATTCCCACAACACTTCTTAAATACAGTTATTAAACAAACTAACTTTGGGACAACATCTGGAGAACTGCTGATATCTTATCATTGTACAAACACCAGTTCAATACTTGGGATAAAAACTATTCCCCTGAAGATACCGGCCGGGCTTCAGGCCCCCCTGAGAACAGGTCTACACACACGAGCACATTGTCATACACGTCTACCTTGGGTAGTTGTATGTTCTGCAGTCGCTGGGATGGGTAATCTGGCCGGGCTGCACTTTTCACAGGTACCTTTGCTGTTTTACCTATGTCACGCCGTGCGCACATCATGCCGGCTGCTACAAACCTAGCGGTGGCATTATTGTATCCAGGGACAAGCCAATTTACTGACACCTGGCCGCACATACTCTTGTTGTCAGGTCTGTCTTCTCTTGCTCTCTCAATTGGCTTACCCGATGATCCAATAAAGTTCCTAGTACCAATGTGCCCATAATTGTGGGCGATGCCAAAAGCGTACCTAGAGTCAGTGTAAATGTCGGCAGTCTTACCTTCTGCCAGGTTACAGCCTCAGCGAGCACCTCCAGCTCTGCTCCTTGAGATGAACAAGAAGGTGAGAGTGGTTTCTGGATCATTTACCTGGTGCCTCGTATCCTGTCTTGTACATACTGTATATGATCAAGTATTTCTACATTACAAATTTACATTAAAAAACCCATGTCACATATAGATAGAACATCTCAAAGGGGTGGCGTCTTCATTCTCTAAAATAAAAACAAATATTTTACACGTCTCCACACTCATCTGATAATCCAGAACACTGAGAATCTCACTTTTATCAGGTTCTGTAAATACTTGATTAATACAAAAACAAATAAAAATATGTTACTGAAATCTGGCATAAAATAAACAATGTTCAGACAATTTTTTTTTGTTTTGCCTTCTCCCCCATCTAAATCTACAAGGACTCATCTGTGAGTGACGTCACCTCGCCTCCTGTGTAAATTTGCTGGAGGGGGATGGTCTTTTACACAGTACCTCATATTGGGTGGAGACTACAGAACAGCATACCCAATGCCATATTCACCGTTCTGGAAAGATCTGGAACCATCTACACAGAAAAACCTCAACATTTAGGTTACCCTCATACACATTTAATCTGGATTACTCATTGGGGTCTCATACACATTTTGTAGATCTCCTGAAACCAAATTCATTAATTCAAAACAAACCAAAATTGTACCTGATCAGTCCCTTCACCATTCCCCCCTTTGTGGACTCTGCGAAAGTAATGTAGCAGAGTTCAAAACTACATCTCAACATAATAAGGTCGGGCACTCTATCTGGGGGGCACTAGTTTAACCCCCTGTAATACACAACAGCCTGGAACAAAAATGACTTTCTCCTGACAAAAATACATTTGATCTTTAAAATGACTTGCAACCATTTAACTGTAAAACATGAAATAACATTTAGGCCGCACTATAGCACGCGCCTCATGTGTGAAAACAAAAACAAAACAATTGTAATTATTTATTCAATAAAATGGAAAATATTATATCTGGTAATATTAATTACTGCAAACCAATAAACTGTATATAAAAATAGGGAACAGTGGAGGCACATACATTTTCAAGACCCCGTGTCTCACAATATCTGTAGTTTAATACATTTGAATTAACATCAAAACACATTAAATCTTATCACATCATAACACATAAATATGAAGCGTAACTGTAATCAACAACAGCGTATGCGCAAATATAAGAAACATTTTTGTACACAGGAAAAAAACAAACTGATTTTAACCTCATAACACAAGACACTAAGAATTTTTGTTTTTAGACATTACTGCTGTTAACAATAAGAGCATAGAATATAGATCCAAAATCAGTGCAATATTGTAACCCCCGTCTCATCTCAGTCACACCCTGTATACCACTGCAGACAGCCCACAGCACACAGCACACAGCCCCCCTCCCCACCAAATTCTACAGGAGGGGGTCACACACTCACTCCTCACAGCTTCTATTCTCACAATCTTAACAATTTCAATGCCGGCAAAACAACGTACGTATCTGCAATCATTCATCACACTATTGTATAGGAATTATCTACGTTCAAAACATCAAAAACATAATCTGTAACTGTGTCCAATCTGTCGGCCACTATCTCTACATTATGATGACGTGTCTTCTCACCAGTGCACAGCGTCCTGCAGACGGAATCTAGAATAGAAAAAGAGAACACTGCAGCATGTGTTACTGAGGGAAATGACAAAGTTAACAAGGCTATCATTTCATACTGATTTGGTTGGGCCAGGCGTGACCTCATCAGGGGTGGGGGGGGAGACACAATGAGGACACACTCACCATGAGGTACGGCGGCCATTACCGGGCGTCGGCTGGTCCTGTGTTTTCTAATACATATAACATACTGTAGCGCCCATGGCCGCGGGCCGTCGGGTTCACTCACCTCCCGACGCCCACAGCCATGGATCTGTGAGCGCTGGCCTCCGTCTCCCTCCTAGGAGATGCCAGCGCTCACTTCCGCTCCGTCATGACCCACATGATTTCCTGCCCTATAAGAATGCCCCAGCCCTTCTGATCCTTGCCTGAGCGTTGTTAGTCTTTCCCAGTCTGTCTCGCAAATGGTCCCTTAGTGTCTCCCGTTACAGCTGTTACCCGTGCCCTGTTACCGTTCCTGTATTCCGCATTGTTCCTGTGCCTACCCGTGTTCAAGTGTCATCTGCCACGTCAAGTGCCATCTGCCACGCCAAGTGCCATCTGCCATGTCAAGTGTCATCTGCCACGTCAAGTGTCATCTGCCACGTCAAGTGCCATCTGCCACGTCAAGTGCCAACTGCCACGTCAAGTGTCTTGTGCCACGTCAAGTGCCATCTGCTCATCGGATACTGCCCGCCACGTCTGGCGCCACTATCCGCACCTGCCTCCATCCGTGCTGAAGCCACAGCCACCGCCCGGACTATTTCAGGTACCTAAGCATTACTGTCTGCCATCTTACTTTCACATAGACTGTGACCTGGTCAGCTGCCTCCCCGCTACGGCGGAGCGGCCTAGTGGGTCTACATACCCTGTGTCCGTGACAGTACGCTCAGGCCATGGAACCCGCTGGCCAGCCCAAGACCCCAGTACAGAAGATTCAGACAGAGATGCAGGACCTACGCACTCATCAGGATCAACTCCTTGAGGCGGTAAATTCTATTCTGGTCCACCTGGATCTACTCGCTGTTCCACCCCCGGTTCTTCCTCCAGAGGCTGTTGCCGTGCCACTGCCTGTTGCTCCCCCTGTTTGTTCCGGATCCTCAGTTCCTCTGCCTCTTCCTTCTCGCTACGACGGTGACCCCAGAGCATGCAGAGGATTTCTTAATCAATGCACGGTGCATTTTAGGCTATGGCCTCATCTCTTCCCCTCCGAGGAGGCTAAAGTAGCGTTCATTATCTCCCTCCTCGCTGGCAAGGCCCTCGCATGGGCGAACCCAATCTTGGAGCAACAGGGACCTGTATCCTCGGACCTAGCCTTGTTCCTGCAGTCCTTTCGTGCCGTGTTCGAGGAGCCGGGTCGAACATCCTCTGCCGCAGCCACTCTGTTGACCCTCAAGCAAGAAGGCTCCACAGTAGGGGAGTATGCGATCTCCTTCCGTACCCTAGCAGCCGAGCTGGCATGGAACAATGAGGCACTGGTGGCGACCTTCTGGCAGGGACTGTCCTCTCACATCAAGTACGAACTGGCAGCCCGCGACCTTCCTTCTACCTTGGATGCCCTCATCCTGTTAGCCACCCGGGTTGATATGAGAATCCGGGAGCGCTCTCAAGAGGTTCGTCAGGAGAGCCGGGCCCACAGACCAGCACCCCCTGCCCAGAGACCACTATTGCCCACTCCTAGTGCGCTACCTGAGGAACCCATGCAGGTAGACAGCGTCCGTTATCTGAACAGGAGAAGCAGCGCAGACGCTCCTCTGGACTTTGCATGTATTGCGGCCTCAAGGGTCATTTTGTGCGTCAATGCCCACAGAAACCGGGAAACTCCAGTACCTAGGGTTGGTTGGAGAGGCAACTCTAGGTGGAACGTCTCCAAATGTTAAAACCTCTTCCAAATTATCGATACCTGTGGCCATCGTCACCGGACAGACTTCACATCCTTCCTCCGTCTATCTTGACTCTGGAGCGGCTGCTAATTTTATCCACCAAGATCTAGTGGATCGGTTTCAACTACCCACAGTCCGTCTGGAGAGACCCCTGGCAGTTGCGTCTGTGAATGGTCTACCGCTGCCTGATCCAATCATGCTCATCACTGAGCAGGTGACATTACGGGTCGGAGCTCTTTACTCAGAACAGATCTCCTTCCTGGTACTACCCAAGGCTATCAATCCTATCCTGCTGGGTCTGCCATGGCTCCGTCTACACGCCCCGACACTCGACTGGAGTTCTGGAGAAGTTCTTCAATGGGGTTCCAGATGCCATAGCCATTGCCTGTCACAAGTCCGTCCTGTTGTGCCTCCTCTGCCTCAGTAACTCTCCGATCTACCTTCTCAGTATGCCAGTTTTGCGGATGTCTTTTGCAAACGAGAGGCTGAGACATTGCCTCCACATCGGAATTACGACTGTCCCATTGAACTGGTTCCCAATGCTTCTCTTCCCCGTGGACGAGTATATCCTCTCTCCTTGCCAGAGACTTTATCGATGTCAGCCTATATCAAGGAGAACTTGGAGAGGGGTTTTATTCGAAAATCTTCCTCCCCGGCCGGGGCAGGATTCTTCTTCATTAAAAAGAAAGATGGATCTCTCCTACCCTGCATTGATTACCGTGGTCTCAATCAGATCACGGTCAAGAACAAGTACCCGTTGCCACTAATTTCCGAGCTGTTTGATCGCATACGAGGAGCCAAAATTTTTTCCAAGCTAGATCTGCGAGGGGCCTATAATCTAATCCGGATTCGCCGGGGTGACGAATGGAAGACGGCATTTAACACCCGTGATGGGCACTACGAATACCGAGTGATGCCCTTCGGACTGTGTAACGCTCCCGCAGTATTTCAGGAGTTCGTTAATGACATCTTCCGAGATCTCCTCTATACATGTGTTGTAGTTTATCTCGATGATATTCTAATCTTCTCCCCAGATCTGATGACCCATCGGAGGCACGTTCGTCAAATTCTTCTGCGACTAAAAGAGAATCGCTTGTATGCCAAGTTAGAGAAATGCACCTTTGAAAAGAGGTCTCTGCCCTTTCGGGAGCGGTCCTTCTGATGTATTCGAGGTAAAGGAGAGCCTGGACCGCAAGAGGGTTGGAGGAAGGACTTTCTATCTGGTGGACTGGAGAGGGTTTGGTCCTGAGGAGAGGTCCTGGGAGCCAGAAGAGAACCTCAGCGCCCCTACTCTTATTAAAAAGTTCCTCTCTCACTCTGGTCCCAAGAAGAGGGGGCGTAAGAGGGGGGATACTGTAGCGCCCATGGCCACGGGCCGTCGGGTTCACTCACCTCCCGACGCCCGCAGCCATGGATCTGTGAGCGCTGGCCTCCGTCTCCCTCCTAGGAGATGCCAGCGCTCACTTCCGCTCCGTCCGGCTGGGTCCCGTAGGGTGCGCGCGCAAGCTCGCGCCTGCTCTTAAAGGGCCAGCGCGCGCACATGAAAACAATGTTCATTAACCCACATGATTTCCTGCCCTATAAGAATGCCCCAGCCCTTCTGATCCTTGCCTGAGCGTTGTTAGTCTTTCCCAGTCTGTCTCGCAAATGGTCCCTTAGTGTCTCACCCGTTCCAGCTGTTACCCGTGCCCTGTTACCGTTCCTGTATTCCGCATTGTTCCGCATCAAGTGCCATCTGCCACGTCAAGTGTCATCTGCCACGTCAAGTGCCATCTGCCACGTTAAGTGCCAACTGCCACGTCAAGTGTCTTCTGCCACGTCAAGTGCCATCTGCTCATCGGATACTGCCCGCCACGTCTGGCGCCACTTTCCGCACCTGCCTCCATCCGTGCTGAAGCCACAGCCACCGCCCGGACTATTTCAGGTACCTAAGCATTACTGTCTGCCATCTTACTTTCACATAGACTGTGACCTGGTCAGCTGCCTCCCCGCTACGGCGGAGCGGCCTAGTGGATCCACATACCCTGTGTCCGTGACACATACAACACCTTTCTTATTCTTAACTTCCATTCGCTTCACCAAATCATATGAATAGGATCGTCCGGGTACGGGTGATCCTGATGATTTGAATATGGACCATAAACCATCCATTCTAACAGTCTATATTATACACGTAATTTATATAACAATTTTCTTGGTCTGGCCGGAAATATTACAATTTCGCAGTCTGCAACTCTATCGCTAAGTCTCGCCAAAATATTACAATCTCCCAGTCTCCAATTTTTTATTAAATGTCGCTGGAATATTACAATTCCCCAGTCTGCAACACACAGGAAAATTACTCACGACTTATCGGTGCATTGCACGCCGCGTGCGCCTGTCCCACGTCTTATCACACGTCTTATCAGTGCATTGCACCCCGCATGCCCGCGTATAGGACAGGTTATAATACTATCCACGACTTATCACACATGTATATTGTGCCCGCGTATTTTCTATCTAGTCCCTAATTACCCAGAGGATGGTTAGTCTGGCGCGACTAATTTCTTACGGGTTCGTGACCACACAGTGGGGATGTCTCTCCTGTCACCTGAGATAATCCAGCTAATCGACAAGGGTTCTATAGACTCCCACAAGACCGTCCACTAACACAGATAAGTCGAAGATTTATAAAATCAACTAACTTACCGTGTTATTGTGGAGGTGATCAGGCTCCTTCCGTGGTCAGTCCTGGGTCATATGTTTCACCCTGTGATTGTCGGTTGTCCGGATTCAGACATCCCCTCAAGTGTGTCCCCACGTTCGGGCGCCAATTGTCAAGGTAGCTTCCTTCTCCCTGTTAAATCACACCGAATAACCACCTCTGTAAATTGAAAGCTGAATGCATTCATGGAAAAAAGTACACCACACAGACAAATGTTGGTAGACATCTTTCCCTCAGTCCAGTAGGAAGTGAACTAACTTTATTTGAACAAAGAACACAAAGAAACCTTCTCTGTAGGAAGGTGGGACATGCTTAAGCCCCATTGGCTCCATTCAGCTGTAAGTCCATCTGTACACTCCTCTTGCATTCCAGGGGCGGTGTCTTCCATAGGCGTGTTTCTCATACATTCTATATCTTGTTTCATTTACAAATCTTTGTGTAATATACAGATTTTTAGTTTATATAAAGTAATAATGTTTTTGCAAACAATATACATGGTAATGATCCCTGACAATAGTACCTACATTTTTGTATTTGCTGCAAACATTACCCATTTGGTTACCAAGATTCTTTTTTGATAAAACGAGAAAATTATTCTCCAAGTTCCTGTGGAATAATAATAGACCCAGACTCCAATATAAATCTCTTATTCAAAAGCCTAAATTGGGTGGTATAGGGGTACCGGATGTTCTTACATATTATAAAGCTAACCAATTAAATAGATGGATGGATCTCGCTAAGGGTTCTACACATACTTTATACTCTGAACTAGAGAAAGAACTAACCCCACTGACTGACAAATTGTTCCTATGGAATTTGAGGGATTTCTCACCATTGACGTCTTGTTCCAGTGTACTGTTGAAAGGGGCCCTTAGAGTTGGACAAGAGATTCATAGTTCTCACCCACTTCTAAGAACTCTCCGTTAATGCCCTTAAGTCTTTTGCCGTATCTGGTTCACCCCAAGCGCCCTCCACAAGCCAGTTTTTGGGATAAAGTAGGGGAGGTCAACCTCTCATCCTTCTTTGATATAGACGACCAGGTATCCACGAATATTTTGCTTAGAAAGACTGGTCTTCTGCTGAAGGGTTTCCTACACATCAATGACTTTCAGACTGTTGGTACTAAATATGTTGATACTTACACTTCGTTGTACTCTTTTACTCCATTTGAAACCCGCTTGCAGAACTTAACCCCACAGAAGAAGGCACTAGCCGCTTCATATGAGTTCCTGCTGCAATTAGAGACTGAAGGGCATGTCAAAACTATGAAGGAATGGGAAAAGAGTCTGCAGGTTTCCTTTGATGAAAATGACCTTAAGGCTGCGTTGAAGCACTCACATGGGTTTTCTCAATGTATTAAAATTAGAGAGAACTCTTATAAACTATTTTCCCGTTGGTACAGAACCCCTGAATGGTTGCATATGATTAACCCGGATATCCCTGCGACTTGTTGGAGAAGCCAAACGGACACGGGCTCCTTATTACATATTTGGTGGGATTGTCCCTTGATTCGTACATTTTGGGTGGCGGTTATTGACAAGAGTAACGTAATTTGTTCCTCTTCTGTCCCAGTCTCGCCTGCCGCGATTCTTTTATGGTTGCCTGCAGACTCTTTTGTACCGAAACGTAACGACCTCCCGACCTTTTTGATTGCTGCAGCAAAACTTCTCATTCCTTTGGGATGGAAGAGCACTTCTCCTCCTACAATGGAACAATGGGAGCTCAAGGTTCAGGAAATCTTTAGAATGGAGGAGCTTGTTCATTGGGAACGGGGTACTAGGGCTAAGTTCCTCCGCATATGGTCTCCCTGGCGGGTTTACTTGGATAAAGCTAGATCTCTTATTGGATAGTATGGGCTTATTACGGTTCCTCTTTGCTAGACATCTGTTATATAAGGGAGTGATGGTAAATTGCACATATTGAATATCATACACCAAATTCTATTGCGTGGCGTGTATGCCGCGACATTTGATAAACGCTTTTTGTTAATATAAGAACTATTACAGCCTCTAAAAAAAAAAATAACAAATAAAAATGAGGACTTGAGACAGGTACTTCCTTTTCCCTTACCTTCCCTCCCCCCCCCCTTTTTTACCCCTCATTGGTTTGTTCTGTTCTCCTTGCATATTTTTCATTCATTTACTTGTATGTATAACTTTATTGTTATATTTGTATGACCTTAATACTGCATTGTTATACTTCTGTTTATATACAAAATCAGTTGTGTGGGTTTGCCGAAATATTATTTATGACTTGTTACTCTATTGTAATTTTGCTGTCTACCTCATGACTAATAAAAACAGTTTGAAAACAAAAATTGTCAAAAGGGAGTTATCACATAGAAGTATTTTTTCGCGCTTTTTGCGGCATTTTTTGCTTGCATTTGTTTTTTAAACCATTGAAGCTAATGCAAAAAATGCTGCAAGAAACGATCCAAACAAGCACCACAGGTGCATGCCGCTTTTTTTTCCGCTAGCGTCCTAAAGCCATTCAAAAAACGCCTCTGCATCCCATTGGAATCAATGTGGGGGCTATTTGGACCATCTTTTTGCACTGATTCTGACACGGTTTCAGCGTCAAAATCAGTGCCAAAAAACTCTGAGAACGGACCCTAGAATATACAAATGTTGTACAGTAGCTTTTTGACCAGCGCATAAAAAAAGTCGGAAAACTTTAAGTTATTAAAGGGGCTCTATACTTTTTTTTTTTTAATGCTGGATTCACACATGCAGTTTATGATGCAGTTTTTTGAGCCAAAGCCAGGAGTGGCTATAAAAGGAACGAAAAGTATAAAGAGAAGACTAATATGTCTCCTCTATGTTGTATCCATTCTTGTGTTGGCTTAAATACTGCATTAAAAACTGCACCAAAAACAGCTTGTGTGAATTCAGCCTTCACAGTGATAAACTAATGGCCAACAAGTAGCACTGACATTTCATAATATACACTGTGTAAATTGTTTCCGTTTGCATCACCATTGATTTTAATAGTGACGGATGGTTTCCGTTTGTCACAGTTATGTAAGGGTTCTGTTGTTTTGACTAAATGAATAGCGCAGTCGACTATGGTTAAAACGACGGAACCCTTACACAACGGTGACAAATGGAAACCATTTGCACCGAATCCATCACTATTGAAAACAATGGTGATTCAGACGGAAACCTATGGTTTCCGCTTGTTTCCGTTTGGATTCCGTTCATGGGTTCCCCTGACGGAAAGGCCCCACTGAACCCATGAACGAGGTCCCGACGCAGATGTGAATGAAGCCTTAAATGTGTTCACCAAGTGCTCTAAGCAGTATATGTAGAGAGAGATATTACATGATGTGAATTTTCCATGTGCTCTGCTATTTTAGCAATATTTAGGACAAGTTATAAGCGGATTGGTATTATACTTGGCAATCTCCCAACGTACTGTAGATGGACTTTTCAATTGTCCATGCCACAGTCCATGTGGAATACTGTGAATGCAGGTAACATTACTAAACCTGGATGTTTCGACTTTCCATTGTCTGGATTTAGATTTCCTTTCTATGCTACATCGTAAAGTATAATTCCCTGAAGACAGCACAGTACACTATTTATTCTGCAGTCACAACCATGACGGAAATGGGAGAGGAAGCGTGAAGAGATCCTTCTGGAGATATGGACTGCCATAAAACGACTGTTCTGACTCTACATTGGAGGGATATTTATATTGTGATGATTAATATTTAGACTTCATACTTGACTTTTATGTACGTGTTTTACTGACCTGTCATTTCCAGTCAGGGATTAGGTACTTATTCACAGAAATACTGAACATATATTTCTCTAGATTATGTTATATATCATTGTGCTCATGTTTTAACATATACAATGCATTTGGAAAGTCTTCCAACCCTTTCATTTTATGTTCAGGCCTTGTGCTATAATAAAATTGAAGTTTTCCCCCATCATTCTGAACTCAATACCCCATAATGACAAAGTGAAAACAGAATGTAAGTAATCTTTGCTAATTTATTGAAAAAGAACAACTAAAATATTGCATTGACATAAGTATTCACACTCTTTACTGAGTACTTCGTTGAAGCACCTTTGGCAGTGATAACAGCCTCCAGTCTACTTGGATATGATGCCACAAGGTTTGCCCACTTGGATTTGGGGATTTTCTGCCATTCTTCTCTGCAGATCCTCTCAAGCACTGACAGGTTGCATGGGGAGCGTCGGTGGACAGCCAGTTTTAGGTCTCTTCAGGGATATTCGATTGGATATAAGTCAGGGCTCTGGCTTGGCCACTCAAGGACATTTACAGAGTTGTCCCTAAGCCACTGCTGTGCTGTCTTGGCTGTGTGCTTAGTGTCATTGTCTTGTTGAAAGGTGAACCTTCGGCCCAGTCTGAGGTTCAGAGCACTATGGATCAGGTTTTCATTATGAATATCTCTGTACTTTGCTCCATTCATCTTTACCTCAGCGCTGACCAGTCTCCCTGTCCCAACCGCTGAAAAACAACCCCACAGCATGATACTGCCACCAGCTTCACTGTAGGGATTGTGTCGGGCAGGTGATGAGCAGTGCCTGGTTTCCGCCAGACAAAACGTTTAGAATTATGGTCAAAAAGTAAAATCTTTGTTTCATCAGACCACAGAATCTTGTTTCTCACAGCTCGAGAGTCCTTTAGGTGCTTTTTTTTTTGCAAACCCCAGACGGGCTTTCATGTATTTTTGGAGAGGAGAAGCTTCTTTCTGGCCACTCAGCCATAAAGCCCAGATTGGTGGAGTGCTGCAGTGATTGTTGACCTTCTGGAAGTCTCTCCCATCTGCACACAGGATCTTTAGAGCTCAGCCAGAGTGGCCATTGGGTTCTTGGTCACCTCTCTAACCAAGGCCCTTCCTCCGCCGATTACTTTGTTTGGTGGGGCGGCCAGCTCTAGGAAGAGTCCTGGTTGTTCCAAACTTCTTCCATTTAAGAATTACAGATGCCACTGTACTTTTGAGAACTTTCAGTGCAGCAGAAAATTTTTTTGTACCGTTCTCCAGATTCTGTCTCCACACAATCCTCCCAGGCAGTTCTTTCCTCCTCATGGCTTGGTTTTGGCTCTGATATGCATTGTCAGCTGTGAGACCTTATATAGACAGGGGTGTGTCCTTCCAAATCATGTCCAATCAAGTGAATTTACCACAGGTGGACTCCAATCAAGGTGTAGAAACATTTCTAAGATGATCAAGAAATGGGAGGCCCCCAGAACTAAATTTCAAGTGTCATAGCAAAGGGTCTGAATACTTATGTCCATGCAAAATTTGAGTTTTTCATTTTGAATAAATTTGCAAAAAATTTCTTCAATTCTGTTTCACTTTGTCATTATGGGGAATTTTTTATTTTTTATTTTAGCACAAGGCCTCAACGTAAGAAAATGTAAAGAAAGTGAAACGGTCTGAAGACTTTCCGAATGCACTGTAACTCTTTTTTCTCATTGGGCTGTTATATTGTATTAAAGAGCAGTCATTAAAGAGGGTTTCTGGTATTATAATATGGATGTCAGATCGGTGGTGGTCCGATCTGACATCAATACTACATACATACAGTTACATAGTTAGTACAGTTGAAAAAAAGAGACATGCCCAGTGGCGTAACTACCGCTATAGCAGCCGTATGGCTGCTACAGCGCAACGCCACTGAAGAGGTTGTTCCTACAAAAGACATGCATCCCCTATCCACAGGATAGGGGATACATGTGGGATCGCTGGGACGCCTAGCGATAAGGAGTACGGGGGACCAAAAGTCCCCCGAATTTCTCCATGACAAACCTCGGACTTCCGGGTTCTGTCTGCAGCTCTATATAAATGACTTTAGCCCCGGTCGCGTTTGTGCTCATGCGTGACCAGCGCTCCTTTCATTTTAATTGAACTGCGCAGACTCCGGAAGTCCGAGGTTTGTCATGGAGAACTTCGGGGGACTTTCGGTCCCCCGTTCTCCTTATCGCTGCCAGCGATCACACATGCATCCTCCTGTGGATAGGGAACACATCTCTTTTGTTGGACAAACTGTAGGCCGTTTTTTTTTTCGGAGGGGGGGGCTATATGGCGTTATCTACAGGGGGGGTCTGTATTGCGTTATCTACAGGGGGGGTCTGTATGGTGTTATCTACAGGGGGGGTTCTGTATGGTGTTATCTACAGGGGGGTCGGTATGGCGTTATCTACAGGGGGGTCTGTATGGTGTAATCTACAGGGGGGTCTGTATGGTGTAATCTACAGGGGGGGTTTGTATGGTGTTATCTACAGGGGGGACTCTGTATGGCGTTATCTACAGGGGGTCTGTATGGTGTTATCTACAGGGGGGGTCTGTATGGTGTTATCTACAGGGGGGACTCTGTATGGCGTTATCTACAGGGGGGTCTGTATGGTGTTATCTACAGGGTGGTCTGTATGGCGCTATCTACAGGGGGGTCTGTATGGTGTAATCTACAGGGGGTGTCTGTATGCCGTTATCTACAAAGGGGACTCTGTATGGTGTTATCTACAGGGGGGGTCTGTATGGTGTTATCTACAGAGGGGACTCTGTATGGCCTTATCTACAGGAGGGTCTGTATGGCGTTATCTACAGGGGGTCTGTATACCGTTATCTTCAGGGGGTGTCTGTATGCCGTTATCTACAGAGGGGACTCTGTATTACGTTATCTACAGGGGGGTCTGTATGGCGTTATCTACAGGGGGGTCTGTATGGTGTAATCTACAGTGGGGTCTGTATGGCGTTATCTACAGGGGGTCTGTATGGCGTTATCTACAGGGGTTCTGTATTGCGTTATCTACAGGGGGGTCTGTATGGCGTTATCTACAGGGGGTCTGTATGGTGTTATCTACAGGGGGGTCTGTATGGTGTTATCTACAGGGGGGACTCTGTATGGCGTTATCTACAGGGGGGTCTGTATGGCGTTATCTACAGGGGGTCTGTATGGTGTAATCTACAGGGGGGTGTCTGTATGCCGTTATCTACAGAGGGGACTCTGTATGGCGTTATCTACAGGGGGGTCTGTATGGTGTTATCTACAGAGGGGACTCTGTATGGCGTTATCTACAGGGGGGTCTGTATGGCGTTATCTACACGGGGGTTTGTATGCCGTTATCTTCAGGGGGTGTCTGAATGCCGTTATCTACAGAGGGGACTCTGTATGGCGTTATCTACAGGGGGGTCTGTATGGCGTTATCTACAGGGGGTCTGTATGGTGTAAACTACAGGGGGTCTGTATGGCGTTATCTACAGGGGGTCTGTATGGCGTTATCTACAGGGGGGTCTGTATGGCGTTATCTACAGGGGGTCTGTATTGCGTTATCTACAGGGGGGTCTGTATGGCGTTATCTACAGTGGGTCTGTATGGTGTTATCTACAGGGGGGGTCTGTATGGTGTTATCTACAGGGGGGTCTGTATGGTGTTATCTACAAGGGGGACTCTGTATGGTGTTATCTACAGGGTGTCTGTATGGTGTTATCTACAGGGGGGTCTGTATGGTGTTATCTACAGGGAGGACTCTGTATGGCGTTATCTACAGGGGGGTCTGTATGGTGTTATCTACAGGGGGGTCTGTATGGTGTTATCTACAGGGGGGACTCTGTATGGCGTTATCAACAGGGGGTGGTCTGTATGGTGTTATCTACAGGGGGTCTGTATTGCGTTATCTACAGGTGGTCTGTATGGCATTATTTACAGGAGGTCTCTATGGTGTTATCTACAGGGGGGTCTGTATGGTGTTATCTACAGGGGGGACTCAGTATGGCGTTATCTACAGGGGGTCTGTATGGTGTTATCTACAGGGGGGACTCTGTATGGTGTAATCTACAGGGGGGTGTCTGTATGCCGTTATCTACAGAGGGGACTCTGTATGGCGTTATCTACAGGGGGGTCTGTACGGTGTTATCTACAGAGGGGACTCTGTATGGCGTTATCTACAGGGGGGTCTGTATGGCGTTATCTACACGGGGGTTTGTATGCCGTTATCTTCAGGGGGTGTCTGAATGCCGTTATCTACAGAGGGGACTCTGTATGGCGTTATCTACAGGGGGGTCTGTATGGCGTTATCTACAGGGGGTCTGTATGGTGTAAACTACAGGGGGTCTGTATGGCGTTATCTACAGGGGGTCTGTATGGCGTTATCTACAGGGGGGTCTGTATGGCGTTATCTACAGGGGGTCTGTATTGCGTTATCTACAGGGGGGTCTGTATGGCGTTATCTACAGTGGGTCTGTATGGTGTTATCTACAGGGGGGGTCTGTATGGTGTTATCTACAGGGGGGTCTGTATGGAGTTATCTACAAGGGGGACTCTGTATGGTGTTATCTACAGGGTGTCTGTATGGTGTTATCTACAGGGGGGTCTGTATGGTGTTATCTACAGGGAGGACTCTGTATGGCGTTATCTACAGGGGGGTCTGTATGGTGTTATCTACAGGGGGGTCTGTATGGTGTTATCTATAGGGGGGACTCTGTATGGCGTTATCAACAGGGGGTGGTCTGTATGGTGTTATCTACAGGGGGTCTGTATTGCGTTATCTACAGGTGGTCTGTATGGCGTTATTTACAGGAGGTCTGTATGGTGTTATCTACAGGGGGGTCTGTATGGTGTTATCTACAGGGGGGACTCTGTATGGCGTTATCTACAGGGGGTCTGTATGGTGTTATCTACAGGGGGGACTCTGTATGGCGTTATCTACAGGGGGGACTCTGTATGGCGTTATCTACAGGGGGGACTCTGTATGCCGTTATCTACAGAGGGGACTCTGTATGGCATTATCTACAGGGGGGTCTGTATGGCGTTATCTACAGGGGGGTCTGTATGGCGTTATCTACAGGGGGGTCTGTATGGCGTTATCTACAGGGGCTGTATGGTGTTATCTACAGGGGGGATTTGGGGCTGTAAGAAGTTATCTACAGGGGGGCTGTAAGGTGTTATCTACAGGGGGCTGTGTATGGCGCTATCTACAGAGGGCTGTGGGGGGGGTTGTGCGATACCCAGCGGAGGGGGGGGGGCCCAGTCAAAAGTTTGCTATGGGGCCCAGTCTTTCCTAGTTACACCCCTGGACATGCCTGTAAGCCAAGTGGGAAGGCTTTGCATTGCAGGTGGATTGAACAAAGACAAGCATTGATTGCAAAACAAAGTCTCTTTACTTGGACTGGTGTTACTCTCACACACGGCCACAGCCAGGAAGAGAACATTTTTCCGATCACACAAGAGGCACAGTCTTTTTAACAGGTTTCAATACAATTCTGGTCCACCTTGCTTTAATCAGTGGTGGCTGGCTCACCACTCAGTTGTAGGACAGTGTAGGGCACGCTATCTTGATCAGGGATACAGCCTCTTCAAATGCAGGTCCCTGCTTAACTTTCTAGATTGTCACCTATCTAAATTTTCTTGCTTCCTTGCGGGGAGGCTGTGTTTGATCACCCACCAATAGCACGCTGTCTCTCATGGAGAGCCTCCTGCCCATCAACCGACCGATAGTGATCCACACACAGTGGATAAAATTCTGTCCATAGTCATGTGATAGACATACAGGTGTCCGGCTCGTTACAGTAGGAAAGTTGTGTTTTCTAATGATGCGAGCACCTGTGTGTCCATCACATGACAATGGACAGAATTGTATCCACTGGAAGTAAAGAATGAATGTTCCCACTGAATGACAACAAGCAGAGATCTTGAAAACTGTTAGGAATAAATACAGAAAGTATATTGGAAAATTGCATAACTTTTAATTATACCAAAAAAATTACATTAATTTGCTGAAACCGGACAACCCCTTTAAAGCTACAGTAGCAAGCCATCACAGCTTATGCACCACCACCAATACAATATAACATGACAGTACAATCACACATGACAATGCAGAAACATATCTTCCTCCAGAACTCCATCCCAAATTTAAGCCAACAAAACGCATTTAAAGGCACAGTAACATTCCCATTCCCACTTCTAGAAGTGTAATGCTAAATAAAGTGCATACTGGACTACTTCTATTTCTATGTTTTCATAAAAGTGCCCAATGGGTGAGATCTATGTTTTCTGGCATAAATGAACTAAAATGAATTGTGATCCACCCAAATGCCATATTTATTCCAGCTACATTTTATATTATATCCAGCAATTTTACTTTGTTAGCCCCCCATGCACTTAATTTCCTAGGCTTTACTGCCGTTATTTGCTGCACTGTATTCACTAACCTGTACAAACCATGTCAGAAAATAAGACGCATACTAATTTTTGGACTGGTGTAGTTGGTGCTGTAGACCCGCTTCCTCCTCGCTCCCCGTGTGACGTGGCCCTGGCTGCACGATAGCTGGTATATGTGACAGTCGAGAGGAAGCATAAACGACTTCATTTCACATTGCTGATCAGCCACAATGTAGCCAAGACTAGTCTGTGACTTACCAGTGGATCGCGATCAGTGAATTGCCATCCATTCTCTAGAAGGTCATTGTTTGCCAGCTGTAAGTTTCTCCTTCAATAGAACAAAGGATCCCAAAACAAAAACATTAAAAATTCTCCCAGATCATTAACAAAAATTATTTGCTTTTACCCTTTAAAGATATTAGACACCCGAAAACATCCAGAAAGCCCTTAACATAGAACCAAACATAAATGTCCTGAAGCTATATCCAATGCTGCAAAATGATTCCTTCCCTACTGATTGTTCGGTGATGTAACTATTTCATAGCGTTGGATGTAGCATCAGGATATGCAGTTTTGGTCCTAGACCAATATCCCTTGGAAAGGTGGCATCTAATGGGATTTCCACAGTAGGGCCCTTTTCACACAGTTTCTTGGTGCTGATTTTGATGCGGAAACCACGTCGGAATCAGCGCCAAAGAAAACTGCCAAAATCGTCTTCCCCCATTGATTTCAATAGGAGGGAAAGCGCCAAGTCCTTCCTTACCGCTGTTCCGCCTTTGATCTCCCTTTGAAATCAATGGGAGTCAGAAAAAAAACAGCGGGTCCTTGCATTAGTTTCAATAGTCACGGGCGA
The DNA here is from genome assembly GCF_050947455.1 of Rhinoderma darwinii. NCBI lineage: Eukaryota > Metazoa > Chordata > Amphibia > Anura > Rhinodermatidae > Rhinoderma > Rhinoderma darwinii. The sequence continues at coordinate 27,105,728 of NC_134694.1, read as the reverse complement.
AAAACGCAGCTAAAACCTCGGCAAAAAAGTGCAGGCAGGTCAAAATCTGCCTCAAAATTCCTGAAGGAAGTCTGAGGCAGATTTTTTATACCTGCAAAAAAAACTCAGTGTGAACAGGCCCTAATGATCCTTCAGTACAACCTAATTTAGTAGTACAATTTTCCTATGAATATAATATGGTACTTGATAGCAATGGCTGTGGATAAAGAGCGGGTGTCCACATAGAAGTGTCCACATACCTGTTCACCACGTAGTGTACAATGAAAACAATTCAGTTACAATTTCAGAAAATAAATTCATATTAAAATTTTACTTTTTGGCTTCTACGTCCTAACGCACTCAAGTTTATATTACTGAATATGTTTTGTCATTTTGTTTGTAACTGTGTTTGACGTATTCAACGTCTTATAAGTTATCCCCATGTGTAAACCATCAAAACTTCAAGCCGCAAACAAGAAACAGAGACACTGTAATACAAGCATTAATGAGCCATAATGATCATGTGTCGGATCTTGGGTGATGTGTTACAGATGGCTCCAGATCTGTGGTCTGTTTGTGAATCCGAATTGCTTTAGTGAAACCACATCCATGTATTGACCTAACTAATAAACACAGGAATCTGATATTTGTAAACTTGTTTGGTCTTTTATAGCCACAATTATGTAACCTAGTTTTACTAACACAAACAGTAAATTGAGAATAGTCCACAGCCCTGTAAAGGATAAGTCCCCGGATTAATAACCGACTACAGATAGTTTGAGATACTATTTTTTAAAGTGGCACGTTTTTATTTGAATAAATTTGCAATCTGCACTTTCATCGTTTTACCTACTTTTTCTTTAATCAATGTTGATAAATAATTAAACTCAGCCTGTTTCTTGGAGTCGGATGCAAAAACTTTAAGGGTACGTTCACACGGCTTATTTCAAGGCATTTTTTGGGGTGTAAACACCTCGAAAAACACCTGAAAAAAAACGGAAGCTGAACGCCTCCAAACATCTGCCCATTGATTTCAATGGGGAAAACGGTGTTTCGTTCCAATGGGGCGTTTTTTACGCAGCTGTTTGAAAAACGCCGTATAAAAAAACGCCCTTTAAAAAGAAGTGCATATCACTACTTTAGCCGTTTTTGGAGCCTTTTTTCATTGTTTTAAAAGAAAAACAGCTCCATAAACGGCTTAAAAAAAAACTGCATCAAAAATTGGTCAATGCTTTAAAAACAGCTCCGTATTTTACGTTTTTAGTTCAACGTGTGAGCAAACACTAAGTAAAAAGTTAAAGTTACGAGTTCCTACCTACCATGTGCTGTTCACAATACTGGCGTCTTATATGTGTCAGAGGGGTCTCTGTACACCCTAAACCCCTGGTCAAGAGTCCCTTTTTACGGCCCGAAAATAGGCTGTGTGAACATACCCTCACTGTCAACTTACAGCATCCAACAGAAGCCCTAAGGAAAACAATGGGCATGGTGCCATGGGCACAACCATGTCCATCCTGCTTGGCCTGCTTAATGGGACAATTCTTTCTCATAGAAGCTGCACACATACGATTTCTCATTGGCTGGCTTGTTTTTGTTACCCCCTAGGTCTGTACTGGTGACTTTTAATAACTTCTTGCCATGCTAAAACTGTGCAATATTACCACCATGTGTGTACTGACGGTTCCGCTCATTATTTGCTATTATGCCTATGAGCTTTTCCATGTCAATTATATCCAGTTTTATGGTGCTAGGTAATTTTTTTTAAAATTCTTTTCACATTCTATTATATTTCACCTTATATTTAAAGTGGATCTGTCACCATATTATGTTGCATTGTTTAAGGGCAGAATACTATAGAGACAGGTCTGCTGCAATATTAGCTCAAACGGCACAATAAACTATTATCAGCTAGCGAAGAATACAGTGGACTCAGAGTTGCTCATATCCTCACAGCTCAGAATCCGATATATTATATGTCCCCCCTCCTCTCCCAGCATAGTAATAGTAATCCGATAAGGTAAAGGGTGTGATTTTATTTTTATTTACTCAAATAACGTGTTCATTTAAAAAAATAAAAAAATAGAACATTTGGAGCTCTGTATTAGGGCCCCCCCCCCCCAAAAAAAAACAAAAAAACACCCAAAGCTCTGGCATGTATAAAGATATTGTATAAAATTAATTAACACAGAATGCTGGACCTAAAATTGACATGGTCACTTTTGGTAATATTTAAAAATGAAATGCCTGAATCCTGGCAATAATGAGAATAAAATTTGTTCAATTCTGCTTCAGAATGTACAAGTCACATGATATGGAGGTTGTAAGCAAGAAAAAAATAACACAAAAGCTACACAAGATTGAGAATTGCGCAGTATACCTTAGAATGTACCTATACTTTCCAAAAAATGTTGACATGTCCAAGCATTGAGAGACGAGCGAGCGGTGTACAGACTGAATAGAAAGTCCGTAGACTGCTCGCTCAGCTTTCTGAGGAAAGCCAAGCAGAAACGAAGAGACACAGTGTTCATCTGAGATCTGAGCGTTTCTGCTGATTCGTTTTAGCGATCGGTGGGGGTCTCAGTGCTCAGACACCCCCCCCCCCAATCAAAACTTCTCACACGTCTCTATAACGCATGAAACGTTTTTTTTAAAGTACAGGCACACATTAAAGTCAACAGCCAACTTTTAACACTGTTACTTTTAGTTCAAACATTTTATCTTCACAACAATATTCTGGGTACAGAGCGCTAAATGCCCTTCATTGGCAGTGCGTTAAATGATAAAATGCTGGGTTCTGAGAGCTGCTACTAGAGGTAGCTTAGAAGCGGCATGCTCTTTTATAGAATTCAACGTATAAATATATTGCGTAAGCTCCAAACGTCCTCCTAGTGTTTTTTAAATTTAACTATATATCTATGCAGGGGTTTTAAAACGCTGTATTAGAAAAACTGGACTTCGACCACTATAAACTCTATAAAGAAATTAATCAGCAAAGAATTTTGTGCCTATTAGGCCTAATTCACACGAGCGTATTTCACGTCCGTGTTACGCGCGTGAAAATAACGCACGTCACACGGACCTATGCAAGTCAATGGGGCCATTCAAACATTGTGTTTTTCACTCAGTGTGTGTCCGCTGCGTGAAACTTACTGCATGTCCTATACTTGCGCGTTTTTTGCGCATCACGCACCCATTGAAGTCAATGGGTGCGTGAAAATCACGGACAGCACACGAACACACCTCCTTCAGTTTATTTAACTGACGTGAAACGCGTGACATACTGATGACATACGCTCGTAGAAAACGCAGACACACACCATACACTGATGTCACACGGAACTGCAACACAGGAAACCGCTGCATTTTTTAGGCGCGCAAAACGGACACGTTCATGTGACTAAGGCCTTAGTTTGTCAAAAAAATTAAATTGTGTTCCAACAGGGAGATTCACTTTAAGGGGGTATTAACTTTGGACAACCTCTCCCTACGTTGGTCTTCCGCAAGGGGATACAGCTGTTGGGAAAAGAGGGAAACAAGTGTATATTTCAACACTGCAGGTATAATGCACGGATGAACTGGGTCCTCCAGATGGGGCGCAATTCTTCCCAACGACCCATTCAAGGTAATTTTTTAAATCTAATTAATAAGCTACAAATTTGTTTATGCAATGTCTTTTTTTGACATTGAGGCCATAAAGTGCTGGTAGAAAGATTTTTACATATGTTGAAAAAAGACGCAGGTCCATCAGGTTCAACCTTTCTCAATAAATTACCCGTCATTCATTGATTGATTAATTATAACCCTCAATGCAGTTTGTCAGTAAATAATCCTCTAGCCTTTTTTTAAATGTTGACATAGTATCTGCCATTACTACCTCTTGGGGAAAGGCATTCCATAGCTTGACCACTCTAACTGTAAAGAATCCTTTCCTATATTGATGTCTGAAACGTCTTCTGCACACACTGAATGTCCCCTGATCCTTTGTAGAGTCCTTGAAAAGAACAGATCATGCGCTAGTTCTCTGTATTGACCACACATATACTTATACAGTGAAGGAAATAAGTATTTGATCCCTTGCTTATTTTGTAAGTTTGCCCACTGTGAAAGTCATGAACAGTCTAGAATTTTTAGGCTAGGTTAATTTTACCAGTGAGAGATAGATTATATTTAAAAAAAAAACAGAAAATCACATAGTCACAATTATATATATTTATTTGCATTGTGCACAGAGAAATAAGTATTTGATCCCCTACCAACCATTAAGAGTTCAGCCTCCTCCAGACCAGTTACACGCTCCAAATCAACTTGGTGCCTGCATTAAAGACAGCTCTTACATGGTCACCTGTATAAAAGACTCCTGTCCACAGACTCAATTAATCAGTCTGACTCTAACCTCTACAACATGATCAAGACCAAAGAGCTTTCTAAGGAACAGGGACAAGATCATAGACCTGCACAAGGCTGGAAAAGGCTACAAAACCATAAGTAAGACGCTGGGTGAGAAGGAGACAACTGATTACAGCCTTTTCAGGTACATTGCCCAATAACCGTTGTACTGCGTAGGGTGAGCAGTAAAAACGAAAACTTATCATATACTTATCATTAATAAACAACTACAATTTTGGACTCCTGGCTTTAGAATTCCTCTCCGTCAAAATGATTCCAGTTAACCAGAATTAACAATGCATCTCACATCTACATACAGTATACTACTACATTATAGCGTGTATTTCTGCCTTTTTATTTAAAGGGGTTTTCCAGTCACTAAAAATTGATGGTCTATCCTCAGGATAGGCTATCAATAGCTGATCGGTCGGGGTCTGACTCCCGGGACACCCGCCGATCAGTCTTTTTGAAGGGGGTGCAGCACTCGTGTGAGGACAGATGGAAGGGAGAATGACTGCAGGGTCACAATACACACAGGGTTTGTTTGTAGTCTGTAACCATAGAGACACATAGTTCTGCATAAAAGCTGTAAAATATTTTTAATCAAGACTATTTGCAATGTTGAATCACTTTTTTTTATTATTCTAGATGCATTGAAGCATTACATATTAGACACTGCATCTGCAAATGTTCTCCGGTTCATCTGTTTTCTGCTTATGGTGTTGCAGGAAGCAGCTGCACAGAAGCTCACAGAGAGACTTATGTTATAGAAATACAGCACCTCTGTACGGCTTCGTTCACATCTGCGTCAGGGTCCCGTTCTGACGTTCCGTCTGAGCTTTCCGTCAGAACGGAGTCCTGACTGAAACAAAAGGAAACCATAGGTTTCCGTTTCCATCACCATTGATTTCAATGGTGACGGATTCGGTGCATATGGTTTCCGTTTGTCTCCGTTGTGCAAGGGTTCTGTCATTTTGATGGAATTAATAGCGTATCGACGGAACATCAGAACGGAGCCCTGACGTAGATGTGAACTAAGCCTAAGGCTACATGCACACATTGCATAATTTGATGCGGAAAATCCACATTACAACTGCAGATAAACGCAGGTAAAATCTGCGTGTAATATTGCAGTTTTTTTTACTGCGTCTGTAAGTGCGGAAACCGGTGCATATTTAGGTGGTTTTTATAAACTAGTCAGATGCAATTCTGAAACGGAAACTCAAGCTAAATTGACATGCTGCGGATTCTAAAACCACACCGCAGATGAATTTACATGCAGAAAATTATCCGCCACGTGTAGGTGAGATTACTTGTAATCTCATTTACTTTGCCGGTACTTATTGCGCTGCGGATTCTCCACAGGAAATCCACGCGGCAAATCTGCATTGTGTGCATGTGGCCTTAGGCTGTGTTTTCATATCGCGGTCAACTTGCATTTTTTGCAGCAATTTTGGCACGATTTTTTTTTTAAAAAAAACAATCGTGGCAAAAAAAACAACAACTTGACTACTATGTGAGAACACAACAATATCTGAGGTTTACCTGGCACTTTGGCTAACATATTATTGCTTAAATAATCAATGTTTTCTTGCTCATTCATAAAAAGTTCTCCTCATAATTTCATTGTGTGACTTAGACAGCAGGAAACCTAAAATAAGTTTTCTTACAATGCCATTTTATCACACCAAACAATATGTTTCTGCTCTTTCAGGAAACTGTGGAAACAGCGATAAGTCCGTTAACTTTCGACACAGCATACTGACATTAACGTTGACCTGGGACTAAAAAAAACATCAAACTGAAGGGTTGCCGTATCTTACAGTGACTTTAAAATTAACGTATCTATTCCTTAAGCTAATTTTTTAGATTCTGGAATTCCCGGCCATATTTTTATATAATCAGACGAGTGTGTTTGATACGCCGGTGTTTCGGGCTGTAGTAACTATTGTATTCTGAGAGCAGGTAACTATGGACAATACACATAAACATCAATGTTTTTTTAATATTGTGGACATATATGCGCCTCTCATTCATCCAAACCCGTTTTCCTGTCCTGGGAATATCGTGCTATGCCTTTTCAGGATACAGGACTAAGGTACATTGAAGACTTTGCTCCAGCAATGCTGCCAGATACAGATGGAACTGATCTGAATTTGCATGTGAACTGTTCATGTAAATGTGACTGTGATCACGGAGCCAGGAATACGTTGTAGGTTTACTTGTAGTCCTACTCATGTAGAATACTTAGAATTTAAATTTTAAATACTTGGCAGAAAAATCCCAAAGCGATGCACCTAGGAAACAGTAATCGTAAGACCTCATGCACACGACCGTAGCCGCGGTCTGTGATTACGGCACGGACGGGATGCGGAGCTTCTTCCGCATTTGCAGACCATGCTCGCGGTAATAAGTATAGGAGTACGGTCCGTAAATATGAAAAATTGGACGTGTCCTATTTTTTGCGGCCCGGACAGACACACCCGTAAATATATAGGAAGGTGTCCGTGAAATGAGTAGAAATTAATAGATCCGTAATTGCGGATAAAACTATGGTCGTGTGCATGGGGCCCCATACGGTATATGCATTAAATGCAATACAGTTGGAGATCGCAGAAGAAGAAAAGGACTTGAGTACTCCAGTTTGACGTAGGCTAAGCAGCAGTACTCAATGTCAAGCAGCAGTTGCAAAAGCAATAATTTAGGGGTGTAAAAACAGAAATAAAAACCTGCAATCCAAATGTAATATTGTCCTTCTATATATCCCTCTTAAGACCACATCATGACTATGGGATGCGGCTCCACTTTGTAAAAAGGATACAGGAGCGGAAAGGGTCAAAAAAACTTCTCTTAGAATGAGAGGCTGGGAAAAAAAGATGCCTTAGAAGTGATCTTCATTACTGCAGCTCTGCTCCTATTCAAGTGAATAGAAGCAGAGCTGCTGTAACCCACCATGGCCGCTATACAGTGGTTGGAGCCTTCTGCTTTCGGCGCCCAGAGGCGACAAAACGACGGGTCTGGTGCACAACAGAGACAAACGGAAACCATGGGCACCAGATCCGTCACCATTGAAATAATAATATATTTAAAGTGTTGGAAATGAGAGGATGCCAGGAAGAGAGGAATGTGGTTTAGAAAAAATAAACAAAAAACACATGACAGGCCCTCTTTAAGGAGTTAATATGAGTAGAACGATTGCATACCTGGGGCCTTCCACAGTATCTGAGTGGTTAAATGGCCGGAAACTGAATCTTCGATCCGGGCCGTTGCAGTGAGGGGTCAGCTGGGACATACAGCTGACACCTACTGAGTAGTCGTGAGTGAGCCCACTGTGAGCCAGCTCTAAATTTCCCTTTCCCGTCTGTGACATAACTGTACATCAAATGTGTTCTTTCATTCCCCCTGAAGCTCCGTAGCCACGTCTATCTGAAAAAGACCTTGTAACCGTTCCATTAAGTGCAACATTCGCTTTAAATAGCTTCCCTTCTGGGAAAAAAGAAAAACAACTAAAAACCAACCCATTCCTTTTTGTCCTCGGCAGCACCCATAGGATTTTGATCTCGACCTGATCTAGGATAAAATAAACTACAAAGCAGCAAGTAAGGCCCTGTTCACACTGAGTTTTTTTGCAGGCACAAAATTCTGGATGGAATAATCAGCTCGTTTTTTTAAGTGGTTTTGCACCACACGCGTTTTTTGCTGCGGTTTTTGAGGCACTCTCCAACAGAAAGATAGAATAACTGGGAGTGTTTTTTGCAGGAAAAAAAAAGCGTAAAAAATAGTGTTTATTTCCATCTCCCATTGATTTCAATGGGGTTTTTGAGGCGTTTTTTTTTATAGGGGTTTTTGAGGTCTGCATTATTTTGCTGGTATTGGTGCAGGCATTCGCCATCACATATAATTATGGTTTTGATTGCCAGCGGCTGCCACGGTGTATGTTCTCACCCTGATCGCAGCCGTGGCCTTATACATGACATTGCTCGCATTTTTTATTTTTTCACACCAAAAAGCATGAAATCTGCTCAGCAATGTAATGTATTATAAGGCCATGGCTGCTTTCACAAAGGTTTGCTGTGGAATTGAAAACGATGCGAGAAAAGTAATGAATAAAGAGGAACTACAGCATTTTTTTTTGTTTTGCACATTCTAACCTACCAGCAATATTCTAGCACGGTCATTGGTTTCTTCCCAGTTCAGCTGCATCTATACATTTTGACCCCTTTCATTATGGGCAGCTGTGTCATGTGATCTCAGTCTGACCACCAGATCAGCCCATGCTCTCATGTGGGGGTCAGTTTCTCCTGTGGGTCTGACTTCCTGCAAACTACAGGATTACATCACCAATCAAATCCCTCCGGCAGATCTGAGACATCTCCCCACTCCCCACTTGTTTGTCTAGATTTCCCCCATGCATATAGTACTGCTGAGGTGATCATTTCTCCCCTATAGAAGGGAGAAGGCGTGCAGTGATAAAATAAGTGAGTCCATACAATGATTAGCTGCAGAGTTATAAAACGCCTTACTCACACCAACTGTCTATACTATCTGTGTGTGCTTAGTGTTTCTACGAGATGCTGCATCTTACTCCCTCCCGTGTGAAAGCAGACAGAGAAATCTATCACTGGCAGGAGGCAGGGTAGAGAGGCTGAAGTTGCATTACATAGGATACACAGACTGTGCAGTAAGGGGACAGAAGTTCTATGTCACTGATCTGTCACCCGATTCACTTCGATAGGACTCAGAATAAAGCAAGTGCAGTGTGATGAGACTCCACCCCCTCTGCAGAGCTAGAGGCATTATGGGAAATGTAGGCTGCATTAGGGGGAACCATATCAGAGGGGAACTAGGAATCAAGATGGCAGACAACTCATAAATGGCACATTAACTAAAACAGGCATAGGCGGGGGGCGTGGCTTAGCGGCGTATGTGAGAGGAAGCAGGAACCGGAGCTCCCGCTGCCGATACCCTGGAAATCATCCTGAGACTCCACTATACTAACGCGGACATACCTGTAGTGACTGGGGAGAAGACGGTGATCCTCCAGGTACAATTCTGGAGCTGATTGAGGCTATTATGACCCGGTCCAGGAAATCTAAGGTGGCAGAGGACGGTGAGCTGGGGCTGCAAGATGGCGCCGACATGTGCTCGTATACAGAGAGCAGGGATGTGAGAGGGGCGGCAGCATCCAGGCTGGAACGCTTTGCGAGGAAGGCCCCTATGAAACCTGAGGCAGCTGGAGGAATGTCGGATGGAGGGAAGGAGCAGGCTGGCAGCTCAGGCTCGAGATATGAGCCGCTGCGAGCACAGATGGAGTCAGAGGAGGAGGAGGAAAATGGAGGAGACGCTCCAGGAGGTTCAGGAGGAGGATTGAATGGAGGCACGCAGAACTTGGACAAGCCGGGCCCCATGCTGGCAGATGTTTTTTCGGCGGTAAGCCTGAGTAATACTACGCTGGCTAAGCTTACTTGCCAGGTGGGGGGAATCAAGGAGGATTTGTCTATCATACGCCATGACTTGCAGAAGGTGGCAGAGCGCACAACAGCGGTGGAGGGCCGAGTCAGCAACTTAGAAGATGGCATGCTGCCCATGAGACGGGATGTAAATGCGGTGGCGGAGGATGTAAAGTATCTCTTGTCTAAAACTGATGACTTGGAGAATCGTTTAAGATGAAATAATGTGAGGATGGTGGGAATCCCTGAAAAAGTGGAAGGGTCTAATCCGGATTCCTTTTTTGAAAAATGGCTATTGGAGGTCTTTGGAAAAGAGTCACTGACCCCATTATTTGCAGTGGAAAGAGCCCATAGAGTACCCACACGTCCTGGTCCACCTGGGCGGCCACCGAGACCTGTTTTGGTAAAGCTGCTCCATTATAAAGATAGAGACATAATTCTTCGAAAGGCCCGGGAAAGTCAAGATATTCGGGTGAACGGTGTGAAGGTGTCTTTTTATCCGGATTTCTCTGCAGAAGTTCAGAAGAGGAGGATGCAATTTCTGGACATAAAAAGGCGGCTGAGGAGTCATCGAGTTCCATATTCTATGCTGTATCCTGCAAAGCTACGGGTGGCGGCATTGGGATCCGTGCAATTCTTTGAAAGTCCGAAAGATGCACTCAGATGGCTGGACAGTCATGATGATCAACTGAGACACGATCGAGAGGAAGCGGCGGCGTGATCAACAGGCGGATGGTTAAAGAAGGGACTCTGCTATGAAAAGAGGAAGATGAGTTACATGATGGCATAAGGCCTTGTTTTTATGCAGTTTTATGTTGGTCTAAGGTTAGGCTGCAGTTCATGTGTCATTGATAGTTGGAGGGGAGGAAAGTGCTGTCAGTTCAAGGGCAGACTGAGATGTTGGAGTCATTAAAAATACTAATTGTTTATTGAGGAGGAGGTAGCGGGAAGCTCTTGGTTTTTGAAGTTAACACTGTAGGGGGAAAAAGAATGTGTTTTTACAAAGAGAGTGGGAAGCTGTATGGTCATAGAGGTGAAGTTCTCTTCACCAGCCCGGGCCCTCTTAGGAGGGTATGTTTATGGATAGTTGGGGGGGTTAGGGTGGGGGGAGGGGAGAGGTTTTGGAGGGAAAGGGAGTTTGCAACGCAGTACACTCAGATAGCCACTGGAGGTAATAGGAATAGCCACTGTCAAAAGCAAGAAATGTCCAGATGGGGGGTAGGGTAAATCTGTTGTCCTGGAATGTGAGAGGTATGGGGGAGGTAGTTAAAAGGCGGGCTATATTTGATTATTTGAAAGGGAAGGCCGCTGGAGTGATAGGCTTACAGGAAACTCATCTTACGGCTGATACGGTGCAACAGATACATAGGGTATGGATACGACACAGCTTTCATTCTTTTCATTCTACATACTCGAGGGGGGTTAGCCTCCTAGTGCATAGAGATGTACCGTTTAGCTGTTTAGATTCCTTTAAAGATAGGGATGGGAGATATGTTGGGGTGCATTGTAAATTGTTTAATTGGGAATGTATATTTGTGGTGATGTATGTGCCACCCCCGTACTCTGTGGTACCAATGAGAGAGGTGTTGGAGAAACTGGCTGGCTGGCCTATGGTACCGACCATATTGATGGGAGATTTTAATAATATAATGGATAAAGGGTGGGATAAATTTCCAAACGGGGGGGGGAGAGATGTTTGTCTGACAAGGTTTGGTAAATACATGACGGAAGTTGGGCTCACAGATATCTGGCGGGCAAAGTGGCCGTATACTACGCAATACTCATGTGTATCATCTACATATGGATCGCTGTCCCGAATAGATTTAATGTTTAATAGGGATGGAATGTGTGGAGGGGGTGGAATATTTGTCACGATCGCTGTCTGATCATTCTCCAATGTTGCTAAAGCTCCGAATAGGTGTACAGACGGGGGGGCTGAGAATGCACTGGAGGCTCAACCCATTTTGGATACGCTTGGTGGGGGAGGAGACCATAACCATGAGCTTGAGAGAGTACTTCGAATTTAATAAGGGTACGGTTCCTACAGACATTCTGTGGGATGCTATGAAGGCGAATATAAGAGGGGTGTATATAAGGGAGATCACCCACATAAAAACTAAGACAAGGCAAATGGGTCAACATTTGACGGATCGGGTGACAATAACAGAGGTGAGCCACGTTACCAATAACAATGCGGAAACTTTAGCTCAATGGAAGGCGGCTCAAAAATTGCTTAAGGAACATCAGATAGAGCAGGCAGCTAATAAAAGATTGTTTTTGCAGCAAAAATACTATGAGGAGGGCGAGATGACGGGTAGGTTGTTAGCAAATATCGCACGGCCGGCGCGGGAGAGTGCGTTCATACATCAGTTAAGGACAGCAAGTGGGGCTCTGGTGGAGGAAACAGGAGATATACTAGGTGTGTTGACATCATTTTATAAGGAACTATATCGCACTAAGGTGGACTATCCGGAGGATCTTCTGTCAGAATATATGGCAGAAATGACATGGGTTACTTTGGGAGAGGAAGAGAAGGAGGGGTTGGAGGAATCTATTACTTTAGAGGAAATACAGGAAGCGGTGAGTTCTATGGCAAATGAAAAGGCCCCAGGGATAGATGGTATACCCACTGAACTGTATAAAACATATGGAGAGGCGGTTCTGCCAGAGTTACTGGAGGTGTTCCAGGATAGTTTCGCCAGAGGGCGTTTACCGCAGACAATGTATGAAGCTGCTATAGTTGTGATTCCTAAAGAGGGGAAAGATCGGACACAACCTGACTCTTACAGACCGATATCTCTGTTGACTACACACATAAAAATCTTAGCTAAAGTGCTAGCTAATAGGTTGTCACGAGTAGTTACTACAATAGTAGGGATGGATCAGTCGGGATTTATGCCAGCACGTTCTACAGCAGTTAACTTACGTAGACTTTTCTTACATTTGCAGACAGATGCTCCGGATAGGCGGTGTAGAGCAGTGTTGTCGTTAGATGCTGCCAAGGCGTTTGATAGTGTGGAATGGAGCTACTTATGGGCTGTATTGGAGCGGATAGGCTTTGGAAGGAATTTTATTAAATGGGTACAATTATTGTATAAGGAACCGGTGGCTCGGGTCAGAGCAAATGGAAGGATCTCGGACTCTTTTAGGTTGGAGAGGGGGACGAGACAGGGGTGCCCACTTTCTCCGTTACTGTTTGCGCTAGCGATTGAGCCACTAGCAAATATGATAAGATAACATCCGGGGATAGAAGGGTTTCGTTGTGGAGAGTTGGAGGAGCGTATAGCACTATACGCGGATGATATATTGCTGTTCCTGGGGGAAATAGATCATTCACTGCCAGTGATAATGACGATATTGGAGAGGTTTGGCATTCTCGGGGTTGTTGGTTAATTGGTCTAAGTCGGTTATGTTTCCTCTATGTGCAGAGTATCGCTCCCGGTAGGGGCTCCCTGTCCCGTTGCAGGTCGTGTCTCAATTTACGTATCTTTGGGTGCGGATCTCCCTTAATTTGTTACGCTTTCGTGAACTTAATCTTTGTCCCTTAGTGGCCTCTACTGAAAAGCAGCTAAACTCTTGGAGGAACCTCCCCCTCTATTTATATGGTAGGATAAACCTTTTTAAAACGATATATCTGCCTAAATTTCTTTACCTCCTACATATTTGTCCGGTTATTTTGCCCAAACAATTTTTTTGCCACTTGGATGGGATTCTACGTGGGTTTTACTGGCAAGGCGGCACACCCCGGTTTAGTCTCAGCCTTTTGCAGGCCCCAAGGAGTGTGGGGGGGATGGCGGCACCCAACCTTTACTTATATTATTTGGCTTCGCAGCTGGTACTGGGTCACTGGTGGATTGACATCGACTTAAGTAATGTGGCCACGGCGCTCGCTGGAGCACTCATGACTTCCTATGAGAGTCTTACCAACCTCTTATATAGGTTTAAAACATCGTGTCGGGCACCCTTACCGTTAAAAACTATTGCGAATGCCTGGAAGAAGGCACAACTCTTACTAAAAGATACTACAGATTCTTCTGTTTCCCCTAGAACAATCCATGGCTGCCTCACCTGGTGTCCGTGCCGGGAGCGATGATGTGGGCTGGGGTGGGAGTTCGAGTTTTAGGCCAAATATACTCTGTGGACAGTGGGTTTGTCTCCTTTTCTGAACTAGAGGAGAGGTTTGGGGTCTCGAGTAAGGTTTTTTTTTATCATTATCTCCAGTTGAGACATGCCTGCTCGGCTCAGTTTGGATCTGTCACGCCAGCTTTGGGGTTTTCCAGATTGGAGGACCTGCTCGGCACCCCAGACCTTCCTAAGACCCTTACTCAGACGTATGCCCTGTTGCTGTCCTCTGTAAAACGCCCCTTTGATAGGGTGTACCTGGGGTGGAAGAGAGATATCCCTGATTTGTTGGAGGAGTGGAGGGAGGTGGAGCTTTCCTTCTTTGCTTCCGTAGTTAGTGCTCGAGACTTTTTAATACAATCGCGGTTTCTACACAGAATTTACTATACTCCAGTTAGACTTAAGAGAATTGGGGCCTCTGGGTCGGACAGCTGTTTTAGGTGTCAGTCGGATGTTGGCACGTACCTTCACTGTGTCTGGTCCTGCCCTAGGATTTCACTATTCTGGTCAAGGGTTGTAGAGTTTCTGCATGATAACTTTGAGTTTCCCCGGGTTCTCTCCCCTCAGGTGTGCCTTTTGGGCATTATGAATGAGTTAGTACAAGGCTATTATGACAAAATCTTTTTCCGATTTGTTTTGTTCTGTGCGCGGAAGGTTATAATTATGGAATGGAAGGCCACGGTGTGTCCTAGTATAGAACATTGGTTGCAATTGATAAATAAGTATATACCATTATATCAGAAGTTATACATTAGCACAGGGTGTCCTGACTAATTCGGGAAGATATGGGCCAGATGGATGGAGATTTCGGACACTGCTGTCTGATAGACAGGTGTGAGTGAAGGGTGACTGGTTGTCTGTTTTGTATGTCTTGGCAATAATGACGGTCAAATGTAGATCCTGCTTTCTTCGCAATACACTTATATGCACCTGTGATCCGCTGGCTTTTGCATTGTAACTGTATTTTTATCTATGATGATTGTTATTGCCAACTAGTGTGGTTGGTCAGTATGCTATGTATGTTTTTGCACGCAATCGTTGCGCTTCTGTACATTTGTATTTTGAGAAAAAAATAATAAAGAAAACCTTTTTAAAAAAAAAGTAGTTAAAACAATTTAAGAGAAAAAACTGGTCAGCCCAAAAGAATGGGTAGCCAATAGGAAAGAACAGCCAAAATGGGTCTCTAGGACCCTGAGCAGAAAACATTAAAGGGAAGAACGGCAGCGGAGGAAGCGAATGGGTGAGCGAAGATACATTGTTGAATACGGAGGTCTAGACAAGAGGGTGTTATCCATTATATATATATATATATATATATATATACACACACACACACACACACACACAGTTGGCGGTGCTGTGTGCACAGCTGTATCGCATCTTCCTGCATTGCCTATATTGTGTGACACACAT
Source organism: Rhinoderma darwinii (assembly GCF_050947455.1). Classification (NCBI taxonomy): domain Eukaryota; kingdom Metazoa; phylum Chordata; class Amphibia; order Anura; family Rhinodermatidae; genus Rhinoderma; species Rhinoderma darwinii. Next base: position 27,090,378 of record NC_134694.1, on the reverse strand, counting down.
CCTTAATGTTGGCCTTTTAATAATATCATAATAGAATATCATTTGAACCAGTCTTTTTTTTATTCAGATATTTATTCAGCTAAGGCTAAGTTCACACTACCGTTAATATACATTTACCTCTCTTTTGTCAGGAGGAGAGAATCGAAAGATTAAACAGTACACAACGGTTCCGTTTGAATTACCATTGATTTCAATGGTAATCCTTTCGGGAACCGTTGCTTTCCATTTAATCATTCGATCCTCTCTTCCTCTGAAGAAAGAGAAATGTATATTAAAAGGTAATGTTCCCATAGTCAATGGGAGTCCTAAAAAAATAAAATGGTTAACAAGGTTTGTGTGTGGGATTTATTTGAATAAAAAAATAATTTTCTTAGGGTGTATTTACACAGTGCGGTTTTGCTGCGTTTTTGCCACGCAGCCGAAAACCACATCTAAAAAATTGTGGTAAAAACGCATGCGTTTTTCAATGTGGTTTTCGGCTGCATGGAAAAACGCGGCAAAAGCCTTCAGGAACCTTGAAGCAGATTTTAAACTGCTTGCCCTTTTTTTTTTCCAGAAGCCTATGAGGGCTCTTTCTTTAACATAAAGAGGGGGTTGGAGATGACAAAAAAAACCAAAAAAAACTGTGTTTCCTTCCTTGCAGCTTCCGCCTCTGACCTCCCATTCAAGTTTTTTCGATTAGCTGCAATTGCCGGGACGAAAACAGCGGAAAAAAAAAAAAAAAGGGCAAGCAGTTTAAAATCTGCTTCAAGGTTCCTGAAGGCTTTTGCCGCGTTTTTCCATGCAGCCGAAAACCACATTGAAAAACGCATGCGTTTTTACCACAATTTTTTCGATGTGGTTTTCGGCTGCGTGGCAAAAACGCAGCAAAACCGCACTGTGTAAATACACCCTAAGAAAATATTTTTTTATTCAAATAAAAACCCACACACAAACCTTGTTAACCATTTTATTTTTTTAGGACTCCCATTGACTATGGGAACATTTGGCACACTTTACGCGCCAAAGAATTGACCAGACGCTTTTTTTCCGCAACGTGTTCTTTAAAAACGCTCATGTAAAAAAGCGTGTTGTATGTACTAATGGGAGCGCTTTCCCATTGATGTAAATGGAGAGCTTAATCAAGCATTTGACGTGTTTTTTGGTGCGTAAATTGCGCCAAAAAAAACACGTTAAATACACGCTGCCATTGTAAAATCACTCCCAAAAATGGGAGCTGGACACTGCTTGACAATTTGAAGACACCTTTTCCTGGCTTGTATCCAAAAATAGGGAGTGGGGGCGAGTCTCCCTCCCACATTTACAGCAGTTGTAAGTCAGTCTGCTTAGCCTGATTCACCTTGCTGTAATTCTGGGAAGTCCTCCTAGTGGCCAACATAAGAAAAATGTCAAATTATTATTTAATTAATACTTCTACTCGTGGAAGAAAAAAAATAAAAACAAAAAAAAAAAACATAGAAAATATAATAAAAATATGTAACGGACTAATATATATATATATATAAAAAAAAAACACCTTTGTTTTAATTCGTGACACATTCCCTTTAAATAGGGAACCGTTTGAGTACATTGCATCAAGTTGTTTTTTTTTAATCTGGATAAATAATTTTATAAACTATCTACAATCACAGTCTAACAATACATTTAATTTCATATTGTACAAATGAATTATAAAAAAATACATTAAATAACACAATAAGTAAACAAGAGCATCCGAGCCATTTCTGTGTTACCACTGCCCTGGTAAATAATAGATAAATTGAAGGCAATATCTCTCCGAAGATCAACTTGGTCCTCATCAATTCCCTACAAAAAGTTAAAAAACAAAAACAAAAAAAGTATTAATCCTATGTACTTGAATGATTTGAGCAAACTGTTTTTTAGTTCCGTTAAAAGATTTTCAGTTTGGACAAAAGGGAGGGAAATGCCACAAAACAATAAGAGCCATTACTTGACTGACGGATCCCCCGGTGTTCCAGCTCAGCCGCTCCCAGACGTTCCTAGTTGACCGTGCTACAGCAATGATGTTCCTGTGTACTTACGTGATCACTACAGCCAATCACTGGCCTTAGTGGTATACCGAATGAGACCGCTTATGCAAGCGATTATGTCATCGCTGAGGCTCTGTCAACAAAGAGGGGAGAACCTTAGAGTCTGTGCTATAGGGAATAGGTAGAAAAAAAGGAATTTCCCTCTGGCGCATCCTCAGTTGGAAATAATTATTTGCATTCAAAAGAGGTGATTCAGGCTAAAACGATCTTTATTCAGGTACAATTACGACAAAAAAAGTTTCGAGATCGTACTGATCTCTTCCTCAGGTAGTGTACGAGTGCTTAACAGTGGATATCAGTCTCTGTTTTATAACACAGATGAGTAATTAACAAGGAAACAACTACCGGGTCAAATTGGCAGGTCAAACAACAGTTCAAAAGAAAGGTATGTATAAATAATTTGTTTTTCTATTAAAATACCAAATCAATTTAAAAATAATTTGTTTATACCTTATATGTTACATAGAATTATTTTGTTTTATTTTGCTTTGGTCTTGTATTTGTCCAAAGGTTCAAATATATTAATATACTATAAGGCCCTGTTCACACGGAGTTTCCTGACGAGTTCTTTGGGGCAGAAAAAAAAAAAAAAAAAACTCCTGCAAAAAAAACTCAGTGTGAACACAGCCCAATAAGAAATGATATCAATGATTAAAAGGAGACAGTACCACCTGTTATTTTAAAAGAGATACAATAAATATATTTTAAAATTACATAAACAGCTAAAATAATGTAAAATGGTAGAAATGTAATAACAATATTAATGAAAAAAATTTTTTTTTTTTTTATAAAATAACGAAGCATCACTTATAATATGAAAAAGATGAAATAATTCATTTTTAATGCGATTGAATAACTGTATAGTGAAAAGATATCATCATTTTTTTATTTGATCATGCAACTATGGATGTTATGCTCCTAGCATAGCTCCATAAGGTGAGCATATATTGTTACCTTCAACAGACCTATATCTCTTTTGGTTCATGCACTATTGTGCGCTTTGCATTTTTTCTTTTGTATTTCTTAGAGTCCGTGCTGGAACACTGGGGAATAAGTCAGGTGAGTAATGGCCCTTACTATTTTATGGCATTTCCCTCCCTTTTTTCCAAACTTTGAAAACTCCTTTAATACAAAAGTGAAATGTGTACGGCTCACTGTACCTTTAACCGTAGTGGTGGGAGCTCGAGTGCCTGTTGATAATAGTGTATTGCAAGATGTGTCAGACCCATCTGGTGCAACGCACGACCCAGGTTGTAATACGTCTCCTGACAAGGGCCACGTAAATCAATGTATTTATTCAAAAATGAAAACCCCTAAAAAAGAAAAAAATACATGTTAAAATGTGTCAAATTTTCAGATTTATTTCATTATTAACCTTGAATTTTTTTTCAAATTCAAATATACAGTAAATATTACACTACTGCAAATTATACAGTCTTTAATAGGCAACTGTACAGTTTGTAAGAAGCACATTATTACTTAAAGGGGTTGTCCAGCTTCTGACAACTGATGACCTATCCACCGGATAGGTCATCAGTATGTCATCTGTGCGGGTCAGAGACCCGGACCCCACACTGATAAGCCGCTCCGGTGGCCTGCGGGCACCGGATGTTGTGGTGCATAATACTATGGACGGAGCCCAGAAGCAGTTGGCTCCGTACATAGCATAGCGGCCGTGCTGCAGAACTGCAGGTCTGCTTCTATTCACTTGAACAGCACTGCAGCTCGACCGCTATTCAGTTGCCGGCACAATCTGCTTCCGGCACGTTCGTCCGGTGCACGGAGGCACCGGAGCAGCTGATCTGTGCGGGACCCAGGTGTCGGACCCCCACAGCTCATGTACTGATAACCTATCCGATGGATAGGTCATCAGTTGTCAGAACCTGGAAAACCCCTTTAAAGAAATACTCCAGGAAAATCTGATACACTATGTTGTGCCTAGTGCAGGGTTTGAAGAAAACGCCTAATCTCTTTGGTGTGAATCTCCGAGTCATGCACGGTCCCCCGGGCCCTGCACTAGACATAACAGTGTATCAGTTTTGCTGAGAGTGTTCCTTTAAAGTGTAAGCAGTTCTAAAAATCAGTGCAAAAAGTTCTGAGCCCATATAAAATCACATAACCGGAGACATCAAAAGTTAAAAGCAGAACGCACATAGCAAAAGTGTCTAAAGGCCATTTGCTTTTTAAGGCGGTGTTATGTCGGTGTCTAGCATATACAAACATTTTTCTAATAGACTTTTATTAGCGCTGCAGCTTCTTTTTAACAAGTATACATATAAGCTGACCAAGGCCTCTGTTAGCCGAATCCGTCAGTCAGCTGGACTGATGGCTCAGCTGACAATAGTACCGGCGTGCCTCTGTGCGTAAGAGGCACACCGGAGCCGCTGTCAGCCAAGCAGTCAATCCAGCTGACTAATGGATTCGGCTTACAGCGGCGTTATGCAGATTCTATGTATAATGCATACATAGAAGCTGCAGCGCAAAAACAAAATAATCTATAGAAAAACATTTCAAACAACTGTCAACCGGCAACTGCTGGCATCTAAAACCACTCCAATCCCGGCTGTTTAAGCAGTCAGATGCCGCAGCCAATAGCGAGCACGGCATCTGAGCTGTTATGCAGAGAGAGGGGGTCCCTATGTCCCTTGATCTATGGAGGAATCAGGTTTTTTTTATACCAATGCACCACGCAATTTTACATTTCCAAGTACATTATATGGTCCATTATACTACAACACACCCCCTGCAAAAAAACAAACCCTCATACGACTATGAGTAAGTAAAGTTATGGCTCTTTAAATGAGACATGGGAAAAACCTAAATTGGCTGTGCCTCCAAGGGGTTAAAGGGTTTGTCTCATTTAGGCAACCTTTGTTCAAATTGAGGCCGGCCCAGCTGGCAGATGACATTATTGCCAGGGGTAGTCACATATAGACATATAAATGCACATTTGAATGGCCAAACATGTGATTCATGGATAGGTCGGGTCTGCCAGATTGGGTGCCATTCTTACATAGGAACGCTCTGCCCTGCCCGCCCTCCTTGACATCCATATGCCCTCCTGAGATAAAAGGGCTAAAATAAACACAAACATTCATTCTTTACCTGCACTACCAGGGCATGTCTCTTTAACACGAATTTCTGTGATGCCATGTGAACAAACGTTAATCCAATGCAAAGACAATACATTGGATCATCAGACTTCATTCGAAAGGCTTGGACATACTGAGCTACAAAATATAAAAAGCAATTCAATTAGTCAAATACAAAATTAAACCTGGAAACATAACTAGATTTATTCATGTAGAGAATGAGAAAATTGGGTATTTAAACACAAAACCATATTAAATGTTAGATTCATGGCAGCCCTTTCTTTTCTACTGGATGTAAAATTGCTGGGGCTGACTGTTTGATTGGATAGCCCTGGGTCTAACAAAAGCCCCCAGGGCTGGCCTGTGTAATCCTATTCGGGTATACCTGAGGTGTTCCCTAACAGATGCCTGTGTATTTTACATGCACAGGCAATAATGCATTGAAATACAGAGATTTACTTGTAAAGCAAAAATGCAATTGTGGGATGCATAAAAAAATTCGATAAAATTATTTGTTAGAAAAACAAAAACCACGCACATGAAAAATAAACAATTATTTTTTATTTAAAAAAAAAAAAAGTTTATTAAATATCAGAATACAGTTAGTCAAAAAGTGGAAAAAATGCTGTATCCCCTAAGCCAAAATCAGCTGCATTCTTAAGGGGGTAACCGTTATTCCAGGGCTAGAACTGAGGAATAAAACAGAATTGTACTTTTTATTTTTGCTTCAATTTCTGGTTTTCTATAAATGAACGGGGTTAAAGAGTTTTTCCAGCATTAGAAATACAGATCTGCTTTTTTTCCCCCCAGAATCAGCGCCACAGTTGTATCTGTACTAGTATTGCGGCTCACTCCTATTCAAAAGGCCCCCTTTTTTTTTTTAACTATTGAGTAAAATCTAAACATTTCTGATCTACTTTCACTAGCTATTGAATTTTGCTGATCTCCTGTAGCCTCATCTTCTGGTCGATGTTAGTATAAAAATCTGTTGGTTCCTGCACAGGGGTCTGTCCCTACTATTCGCTGCTAAAAGGGGCGGTCCAGACTACACAGCCAGACTGCTGATAAGGTTGCAGAAGAAATATGGCCAAAAAATTGGGTTTACTAACCAATTAGCTTCACTGTAAAGTTTACATTTTAACCCCTTAGTGACCACCAATACGCCTTTTTACGTGATTCACTAATGGGCTTTAGGCTAGGCTGACGCCTTTTCACGTCAGCCTAGTCTAAGTCCTGCACGGGTCTCCCGTGCAGGCAGGAGCCGGGGCTCTGCTGTCTGATGACAGCTTAGCTCCTGCTCCAACGCCCGCGATCGAAGTTTACTTCGATCGCGGCCGTTTAACCCGTTAAATACCGCCGTCATTAGCGACCGCGGCATTTAACTTTGTTTACAGAGGGAGTGCGCTCCCTCTGTCACCCATCGGCGGCCCGCGAATGAAATCGCGGGTCTCCGATGGGGTGTCATGGCAGCCGGGGGCTTGATAAAAGCCCCCAGGTATGCCCTGGACATATTCCTGTTAGGACGCGCCGGAGGCACGTCCTAACAGATTGCCTGTCAGATTTACACTGACAGGCAATAATGCTCTGGTATACGAAGTATACCAAAGCATTATAGCAGCGATCGGAACATCGCACAGTAAAGTCCCCTAGCGGGACTAATAAAATCAGTCATCAAAGTGAAATAAAGATTATTAATAAAAAGTACAGTAAAAAAATAAATAAAACCATTTTTTTCCATAAAAAGTGGTTTTATTTAGTAAAAGTGTAAAAAAAAAAAAAAAAAGTACACATATGTGGTATCGCCGCGACCGTAATGACTCCATTAATAAAGTTAATAGGTAATTTAAACCGCAAAGTGAACACCGTAAAAAAAAACTCAAAAAACCATGGCGAAATTGCAATTTTTTTCCATTGCCCCCCAAAAAAGTCATAATAAAAATGAATCAATAAGTCCCATGTACCCCAAAACAGTACCATTCAAAACTACGTCTTGTCCCGCAGAAAACAAGCCCAAAAAATCACTACATTGATGGAAAAATAAAAAAATTACGGCTCTTGGAAAGCGACGATGCAAAAACAAATAATTTTAGTTCAAGTGTTTTTATTGTGCAAAAGTCGTAAAACATAAAAAACCTCCACATATGTGGTATCGCCGTAATCGTACCGACCCATAGAATAAAGGTAACATGTTATTTACGTCGCACAGTGAACGGCGTCAATTTAAAACCGCATAGAACAATGGCGGAATTTCAGGTTTTTTTTATAATCCCCCCCAAAAAGGTTAATAAAAGTTAATATAAAAATTATATGTACCCAAAAATGGTGCCATTAAAAAGCACAACTAATCCCGCAAAAAACAAGTCCTCATACAGCTATGTAGACGAAAAAATAAAAAAGCTATAGCTCTTTGAATGCGACTATAGAAAAACGAATAAAATAGCTTGGTCATTAGGGCCTAAAATGGGCTGGTCACTAAGGGGTTAATAACACTTTAATATTTTGTTTGGCTATCATCCCAGAAAATGCTAGTAAGTGTGTACTCATGTCTGAAGAGGTGACATCACAGCAATGCAAACTTTCATTCATAGTTAATGGGAATGAATACCCCCTTTAAACCGTTGCCACTACTTTAATTATCTGATCTGTTGATGTTTTTAGGGGTCATGCACACATCCGTTTCAGTTTTTATCCGTGAAAAAAACGTATCCAAGTGTCCATTTTTAACGTCTGTTTTGCATTTGTGCATCAGTTTTTTGCCATCTGTTTTTATCGAAAAAAAAAAAAAAAAGCGATGGTGTCATTTGGGTCGCAATGGTATCCCAGCCCACTGAAGCACCCATTAAATGGTCACATGACTGTATAGGATCCACTTGGTCCTTCTTTTTACAGCATATCTTGACTTTCAACAAGAAGGGACGCTGTGCAGTGAACTATTCAGGTCTGGAAGGCCTGTAGCATGAGGCAGAGACGATTCCAGTCATTGCCTATCAATAAATGAGTGAAAAACGGATGACCATCCATGTGGTTTTTTTTTTTTTAAACGGATCCCATAGTCTTTAATGAGTAAAGTCTTCAGTGAAAAACGGACAAGAACAGGGCATGTTCTATAAAATACGGATCGGACAAACTAATCCGTAAAAAACACGGATGTGTGAAGTCCTATAGACTTGAATGGGTCAGGGTTTAACCAGTTTTTTTTCACTCACAGAAGATAAAAACGGCCGTGTGAATGAGCGCTTAGGACAGCAAGTTTGACAAGAAAAGAGATCCATTTACCAAGTGCATGTTTGAAGCTCCCAGATACGAATGCATTGTGACCACTAAGGACACACAGCGCTAGGTTATCCGGGTTTTTCAGCATCAACCTCAAGCAGAAACGGTGATGCCTCACATCTTGGGAATGCATTGTAACTTGATTGAAGATATTCCACAATTGAGGTTTGTTCACATTTTCCATCAACATTATTCTGAGCGAGGAAACAAAAGGACAAAACATTGAAGTAACACTTGGATTAAAGGATCATAAAGCCAAAGAACAAATGGTCTTGTAAATTGCTACAAGGCTATTAAAACTCATAATATATTCACATGAAAAATCTCCTATAATTTGGCAAAAGTTGAGATGCTAGACATTGTTCTAAGTTACCAGTAATTTGTGCCAAGGGCATCATCACACGCAACAGGCGGGCAGAGCACACGGACAAGAAGTGCCGCTGCTTTCAGCTTCTGGGAAATACTGGTCTTTTTATTTTTTTAAGCCTCAATCTTTTCCGAGAGCCAAAACATTAAAAAAATTTCACTGATGTTGCTCGGAGAGGTTTTTGTATTAATTTTTTTGTGTTTGCTTGTACATAACATTAAGCGTTTAAATTTATATAAATATACAAAAAGTGGAACATGCACAAAATTATTTTTTTTGCGTGTGTTTTTTTTTTCTTTCTAGTAGGCCCTGTACACACTGATTATTTTACAGGCAGAAAAAAAAAAAGAAAAAAACGGACTCAAAATTCTTTCTGGAATTTAAGGCAGATTTTGACCTGCCTGCTCTTTCTAGCCACGGTTTTCGCAACATTTATGCGGTACTGCGCATAATCGGCAATCACACCATTGACTTTCTATGAGGCTGCCAGAGGTAAGTGTTTGATCAGTGGGGGTCCTACTGCTGGATAGCGATCACCTATCCTGTGGATAGGTGCTAAATAAGGATTATGGGAAAACCCATTTAAGTGGATGACTGCTTCACTACAATTCCTCATGGTGCAAGCTAAAGCCACTGTAGAGTTGTTTTATTTGGTGGGTTAAGAGTTTCTAACAAAAAAGGCAAACGATGCACTATAGCACTCCATACGGTAATACGGTCAACAAACAATTGTTATTACGTTGGGTTAGAAACACCTAGAGGATCAACCTCTCCTGGTAATGTTATGCTTCAAGAATAAGCACAACTAGAAGACATAGGCCAGTAATTCCCCTCGTAGAAGAGGACTTAATATGCAAATATACAAAGATGATAAAAAAGCTACGGCATGATGGGCGCTGCCAGGCAAAGGGATAAGGACATCTAGAAATACAGTGATTGTTTTTATTGGGCAATGATTTTCAAGGGTTAAAACCAACAGAACTTTATACAGAGGTTGGTTTTACCATCAAAACATGTTTTCCAATAGAAAGAATGACTGTACGGTATTTGGCATTCCTGTTTGCCGGACAGCGCCCATCACCCCAATGCTTTTATTATCTTTATACATTCACATCATATTTAGGGAGCAGGGAATAGAACTAAATACATACAAGTTGGAGTCCAACTTAAATTGGTTATATTATTACACGATACCTTATGTAATTGTAGGCTTTTCTGAAGTTCTTATCTAGAATAGCTGTAGAAAGTCCAAAATACTCCAACTCCTTTCGTTTCTGGCGATCATCATAAAATGAGTAATACTCCAAAGAAGAGTCTACCAGTAGCTCTCCCTCTTTATACCGGTCAAGGTCACATAAGGCATAAATTGCTTTTAAAAGGAGGTTCCACCAATCATCTTTGGATAGTACACTGGTGAGTATAGCGAAAATTGCTGCGGAGTAAAACAAATACGGAATATATTACTGGATGAGAAACTATCTTAAATGGAGTAAAAAGTACAAGTCCTATACCTAAAAAGATCTACAACACAGACCCCTGTTTACCATGACTTAATAGAACACTAGTTTACCTATATTTTATAAAATGTGTCCAGTAATCTTAACCCCTATCCAGATTATCCCAAAATGAAAAGATTAATACAGTTTTACCTAAACACGGATCAGGCAGCAGTGTGCACATTTAGGCCACGTTCACACGGGGCTGATACGCTGCGTAAAAGTACAGTGTATAAGCCCTGATCCTGCAGGGAATTCTGGACGAAAAACCGCACCAAATTGTGGTGCCGTTTTTCGGGTGGAATGTCCGCTATGGAAATCAGCAGGTTGGAAACAAGGGCAAGTATAAGCTTTTTTTTTTTATAGTCATGGCGACGCGTCCCGCTGTTGTCCTGCAACCCGGCCTCCTATGATGACCGCTGCAGTCACATGGGAAGAAACCTCATCCCAGCGGGCCGGCCTCGATGGAGAAGTATAGAGATCTCATTTAGTTTTAGGTTTTTTTTAGTTATGATTTTTGCAGCGGAATTGCAGCATTTCCACCGCAAAAAAATTAAAAAAATTTAAAGAAACAAAGAAAAACTTGCAATTTGTTGCGGGTTTTACCACCCCACTGAATTCAACTGGGAAAACCCGCAACAGAAAACCAGCGATTCCGCTGAAGAAATTGGCATGCTGCGGATTAATAAAACCACACCGCTGGTCAATTTTTGAACGGTTTATTGGCAGACTTTTTTTACGCAGCGTGTGGATGAAATTTGTCCAAACCTCATTCACTCTGTTGCTACTGTATTACACTGCGGATTTTCTGCAATGAAATACGTTGCGGAAAATCTGAAGTATTTATGTTACGTGTGGACATACGCTAAATGTTTAAGTTACCAGACTGTCCTCCGCTTTATGTGCTTTCACCTTAGTTGTCCTCATCTTCTATTCATGCTGAATTCTTCTTGTTCTTCAGTTCAATACCCCCTCCCCCATATTCCACTCCACTAACATGTATAAAATACAATTTCCACAGGTGTGAAAAGATTATATATATAGCAAATGGCGCTCTATGCTGGACGGTAATCCTTTGCAACTGTTGGACCGCTGTGTGTTTTTATGGTACAATATAGGTGTTATGTACTACATGAACACTTTGTACCTCATCACAACGGTTTTACCTTTCTTATAGTGCATACTGCTCTAACACACACACCACACACACACACACACACACACCACACACACATCATTTTATCGAGGGTGGAGTTCCCACAGGTTACTTTTAAAAATATATCTTGTATAAATGGTTATTCTAATAAAGATGAACTTATATTATAACGTCAGAAGATTCTTGGTAAATAGTTTTTTCGGTGTGTTTGGTTATTATTATCCAACTGTCTTTGTGGGGCCAAGTGGTAACCTTATTATTTCTCCCTGCTATGTACTGGCTACAATTACCTAGGTCGTCTGGTTTTACCTTCCCAAACAAACAAAGGGCTGGGAAAGGTTGTACTTGATGGACAAAATAATTTTTTTCAATCTATCATGATGGAGTATTTCAAAGTCATAAAACGGGTGTGACTCAATGCCCCCTACCATGTAGGAGTTACTGAGGGTTACAACTTAGGCTTCGTTCACATCTGCGCCAGGGTCCCGTTCCGATGGAGCTTTCTATCGGAATGGGACCCTGACTGACACAAACGGAAACCAAAAGGTTTTTGTTTCCATCACCATTGATTTCAATCCAACGGAACGGACCCCTGGCGCAGACGTGAACGAAGCCTTATCCTATAAGTTGCCTCAGTTATAGTCATGGCTCCATAGGAGGTCCCAGAAAACGATCGTATTCTTGTTCGCTATATACCACGGGCCTCATGTATGAAAACTAGTACAGACGAGAACTAGAGGTGTTGCCCATAACAAGATTTCAACTTTTAGGTTTTTAAGGCGGATTGCTTGCTATGGACAATACCTTCACTTCTTGTATGGGCAATACCTTCACTTCTTGTATGGGCAATACCTTCACCTCTTGTATGGACAATACCTTCACCTCTTGTATGGACAATACCTTCACCTCTTGTATGGACAATACCTTCACCTCTTGTATGGACAATACCTTCACCTCTTGTATGGACAATACCTTCACCTCTTGTATGGACAATACCTTCACCTCTTGTATGGACAATACCTTCACCTCTTGTATGGACAATACCTTCACCTCTTGTATGGACAATACCTTCACCTCTTGTATGGACAATACCTTCACCTCTTGTATGGATAATACCTTCACCTCTTGTATGGATAATACCTTCACTTCTTGTTTGCACTAAGTTTCATACACGAGACCAATTTAATTGAAAAATGAAGACACAATAGCTTGTGTCTAATACAGGATTACATTCTCCATTGGAAACAAGGTAACTGTACTCATTCCTGAACGGAGAGCAGTCTGAAAAACAAAAAACTTTATATTAAAAAAAAAAAAAGAAGATGAAGGGCCTGCATAAAATTACTCATACCTTTTGCATCAGAATTTGAAGTTTCCTGCTCATCGGTGTCAGAGATTGTGTCTCTAGATACTTTAATCAGATATAAATGTCTTTCTCCAGATTTTGAGCTGGAAATCAAACAGACTTGAGCTCGGTTCATTGCAATCTGTAACCAAGTAACAAACCATCAACACAAACTCATTCATATTGCTTTTCATGCCTGAAAACAACAGCCAAACCTAGAGCTTACTCCCCCTAAGGCCTCGCTCACATCTACTTTGGACACTCTATTAGGAGCCTCCGCAGCAGATCTGGCAGAGAATACTGGAAACCATTGCACTATTGCTTCCGATAAAATCACGATTGCCCCAACGAAACACTTTAAAGTTAATGGGTTCTGTTGGCTGCCGATAGTGGCCGTCGCGCAACCGAACTGGAGCTTCCAGTTTTCCTGCTTCCCTGACGGAGCAGAACAACAGAAAACTAAACACAGATGTAAACGAGGCCTTAACCCCTTAGTGACCAGCCCATTTTCGTCTACATAGCTGTATGAGGACTTGTTTTTTGCGGGATTAGTTGTGCTTTTTAATAGCACCATTTTAGGGTACATATCATTTTTTTATTAACTTTTATTAACTTTTGAACTAAAATTATTTGTTTTTGCATCGTCGCTTTCCAAGAGCCGTAACTTTTTTATTTTTCCATCAATGTAGTGATTTTTTGGGCTTGTTTTCTGCGGGACGAGACGTAGTTTTGATTGGTACTGTTTTGGTGTGCATGGCACTTATTGATTCCTTTTTATTATGACTTTTGGGGGGGGGGGCAATAGAAAAAAATTGCAATTTCGCCATTGTTTTTTGCGTTTTTTTTAACGGTGTTCACCTTGCAGTTTAAATTACATATTAACTTTATTAATGGAGTCATTACGGTCGCGGCGATACCATATATGTGTTCTTTTATTTATTTTTTACACTTTTACTAAATAAAACCACTTTTTTTTGAAAAAAAATGGATTTTTTTACTGTACTTTTTATTAATAATCTTTATTTCACATTGATTACTTCTTTTATCAGTCCCACTAGGGGACTTTACTGTGCGATCTTCAGATCGCTGGTATAATGCTCTGGTATACTTCGTATACCAGAGCATTATTGCCTGTCAGTGTAAATCTGACAGGCAATCTGTTAGGACGTGCCTCCGGCGCGTCCTAACAGGCATATGTCCTGGGCAGACCTGGGGGCTTTGGGTGACAGAGGGAGCTCACTCCCTCTGTAAACAAAGTTAAATGGCGCGGTCGCTATTGACGGCGCCATTTAACGGGTTAAACGGCATCAGACAGCCAGGCCCCGCCTCCAGCCTGCACGGGACACCTGTGCAGGACTCAGACGAGGCGAACGTGAAAAGGCGTCAGCCTAGCCTAAGGCCCCTTAGTGACGAACGTTAAAAGGCGTATTGTTGGTCACTAAGGGGTTAACCATCTTGTGAACACTTTTTTTTACTGGTGTATCATTAGAATGTGGTTACTAATCTGGTCAAATAAAAACACATAGATCAATATAAAAAAAAAAAAAAGGAAGGGCTTAAAAATCATAACATGCACTAAAAAAAGATTTCCAACCAAAACTAGAAATTGCCAATATTAGTAAATCAGAAGTTAGAGCAGTAGCCAAAATTTATTAATGCTGTTTTTTTTTACCTAGAAAAAAAATAAAAAAAATTATTTTTTGTTGTGGTGGGCATTTTTTATTTTTTTTTGCAAAAGTGACAAAGAAGTGCCACCATATTGGTTGACACTTTTGAATGACCTTCTCAAGTAAGTAAAAGTTGTGAAACATTGCCAGTCGCTCGAACCACTCTTCTGAGTTAGTTATATATAGCCATTTTTAAGTTTTGGGAGGAAATCATCTTTAAAAACAATCTGCAACTTGTACTTACTTTCAGTAACATGGCGAGCATCGTAAGTAAAGTGTCCACATAGTGGAAAATTTTTCCTTGAGAGTAAAGTAGGGTCGACCGATGGAGCAGCAGTTTCAGTTCCTAGAAGACAAAAATCATGAGACAAAACCTTTAAATGTTTATAAATCTAAATTTATGCCGACCAGCACCTCCACTTTCCATCATGGCCCCATGTGTGCTAAAATTCTACAAAAATACAAATGCTGACATGAACTTGTATGGCATTAATGCGAAAACTGCCATAGAACTGCCTGGAATTAATTAAGACGTTATTTTTCTTAATTTATTTTTGTGCAGTATTTTTGTCTTCAGGCAACCCCTTCCCGACATTTGTCGTAAGTATACGACATGGAAAGCCAGTGCTTCCCGCAAAACGTCGTATACTTACGACAAATGCACGGCATCGGCTCAGAAGCGGAGTTGGTGCCATCATCCCCGGATGTCAGCTGTATCTGGACAGCTGACATCCTGCTGTAACGGTAAAAAGTGTTCAAAAAGTCGCATGTACCCCAAAATGGTGCCAATAATAACTACAGCTCGTCCCGCAAAGAAACAGCCCTCATGCCACTACATCTATGAAAAAATAAAATTAGTTAAGCATTCCATAAGTCAGGAAATAAAAATATGCAGGTGTGCCGGCCCGAGGGGAACATTTCAAGAGGCGATTTATCGGGGCCCTAAAATTAGGGAACCAGGAAGGGGAGGGCCCAAACATATCTGCTAGAAAAGAGGGTGCCCATATTATACCAGGACAACACTTCCTAGCAAAATTCCCCAAACTACAACGGTGTGGAGTGTTGACCAAAAGGGAGATAAGTAAAGACACCGTTTATCAGTCCGACACCGGCCTGTGCAGAAATAATTGCTTCACAGCGTAACAAACATCTATAGATTATTTTATTCCTTACCCCATTATTATACCTCCTGACTATGGCCCCTGATGTACTCTGCCCGGCTTACATATGCCCCCACATTATAAACGGAAACACCAGTAATACTCAAAAAACTACTACCACGCAAAATCTACGCTTCAAAAGCCAAATGGCGCTCCCATCCATCTGAGCCCTACAGCGTGCCCAAACAGCCATTTACGTCCACATATATGACACCGCCATACCCGGGAGAACCCTTTTAACAATATTTGGGGTGTGTGTCTACAGTGGCATAAGCTGGGCACGACATACTTGCCACTGAATTGGCATATCTGGGGAAAAATTTTAATTTTTACTTTGCATCATACTCAGCGCAATCATTTATGGAAAAGACCCGTGGGGTGAAAGTGCTCCATGCACCCCTAAATAAATGCCTTGAGCGGTGTAGTTTATAAAATAGGGTCACTTTTGGGGGACGGGGGGGTTCTTTTATTATTTTCTATTTGAGCCTCTGCAATTGTGAACCAATTCTGTGTAAATCGTCACATTAGGCCTCAATTTTGCATGGTACTCTCACACTCCTGAGCCCTGACAAATGTCCAGGCAAAAGATTAGGGCCCCATGTAGGGTGATTCTAAAACTGGGAAACAGCATAATAATTAGAGAGCTGTCTTGTTATGGTGGCACAAGCTGGGCACATCATATTGGCATATCTATTGAAAAATCCCATTTTCACTCTGCAATATCGAGTGCACACTAATTTATGCAAAACACCTGCGGGATTAACATGCTCAGTACACCCCTAGGTGAATACCTTGAGGGGTGTAGTTTCCAAAATGGGGTCACTTCCGGGGGGGGTTTCCACTGTTTTGGTCCCACAGGGGCTTTGCAAATGCTATATAGCGACCAGAAACCAATCCAGCAAAATCTGTACTCAAAGCCAAATGACACTCCTTCCCTTCTGAGCCCTGTCGTGTGCCCAAAAATGAGTTTATAACCACATATGGGGTATTGCCATACTCAGAAGAAATTGCTTAACAAAATGGTAGGGTTCTTGTTCTGCTTTAATTTTTTGAGAAAATGAAAAATTTTGCGCTAAAGCTACGTCTTATTGGAAAAAAAATGTAATTTTTATTTTCACTGCCCAATTCAAATAAAATCTATGAAACACCTGTGGGGTCAAAATGCTCAATACACCCCTAGATTAATTCCTCAAGGGGTGTAGTATCACAAATGGAGTCCCTTTTGGGTAGTTTCCACTGTACTGGTACCTTAGGGGCTTTGCAAAAGCGACAGTGTCAAGAAACCAATCCTGCAAAATCTGTGCTCCAAAAGCCAAATGCCACTCCTTCTCTTCTGAGCCATGCCATGTGCCCAAACAGCAGTTTATGACCACATATGGGGTATTGCCGTACTCGGGAGAAGTTGCTTTACAAATGTTGTGGTTATTTTTTTCTTTTATTTGTTGAGAAAATGAAAAATTTGGAGCTAAAGCTACGTCTTATTGAAGAAAAAAGATTGTTTTTATTTTCACTGCCCAATTCTAACAAAGTCTATGAAACACCTGTGGGGTCAAAATGATCACTTCACCCCTAGATGAATTCCTCAAGGGGTGTAGTTTCCAAAATGGGGCCACTTGTGGGGGTTTCCACTGTTTTGGTCCCTTAGGGGCTTTGCAAATGCGACATGGCCTCCGCAAACCATTCCTGCTAAATTTGAGCTCCAAAAGCAAAATGGCGCTCCATCCCTTCTAAGCCCTGCCGTGTGTCCAAACAGCCGTTTATGACCAAATATGGGGTATTGTTTTACTCGGAAGAAATTTCTTTATAAATTTTGCAGTGCTTTTTCTCCTTTAGTCCTTGTGGAAAATTAGAAAAAATTAGCTAAACCTACAATTTTCTTTGAAAGAATGTAGATTTCCATTTTCACGGCCTACTTCCAATAATTTCTGCAATAAACCTGTAGGGTCAAAATGCTCACTATACCCCTAGATAATTTCCTTAAGGGGTGTAGTTTGCCAAATGGGGTCACTTTTGGGGCATTTCCACTGTTTTGGCACCGCAAGATCTCTTCAAACCCGACATGGTGCCTAAAATATATTCTAATAAAAAAAGGAGGCCCAAAATCCTCTAGGTGCTCCTTTGTTTCTGAGGCCGGTGCTTCAGACCAGTAGCACGCTACGGCCACATGTGGGATATTTCCTAAAACTGCAGAACCTGGGCAATAAATATTGAGTTGCGTTTCTCTGGTAAAACTTTGTATTACAAAAAAAAATTGATTCAAAATGAATTTCTGCAACAAAAAAATTACATTTGTAAATTTCACCTCTACTTTGGTTTAATTCCTGTGACATGTCTAAAGGGTTAAGAAACTTTCTAAATGCTGTTTTGAATACTTTGAGGGGTGAAGATTTTAAAATGGGGTGACTTATTGGAGGTTTCTAATATATAAGGCCCTAAAAGCCACTTTACAACTGAACTGGCCCCTGTAAAAATAGCCTTTTGAAATTTTCTTGAAAATGAGAAATTGTTGCTAAAGTTCTAAGTCTTGTAACGTCCTAGAAAAATAAAAGGATGTTAAAAAAAAAAAAAACGATGCCAATCTAATGTAGATATATGGGGGACGTTAATTAGCGACTATTTTGTGTGGTATAACTGCCTGTCTTACAAGCAGATACATTTAATTTTAGAAAAATGCTAATTTTTGCAATTTTTCGCTACATTTTGGAGTTTTTCACATTTAAATACTGAATGTATCGAGCAAATTTTGCCAGTAACATAAAGTCCAATGTGTCACTAGAAAACAATCTCAATCATTTGGATAGGTTAATGCATCCCGAAGTGATTACCACATAAAGTGAAACATGTCAGATTTTAAAAATGAGGCTCTGTCAGAAGGTCAAAAGTGGCTAAAGAGGGAAGGGGTTAAAAAAAACAAACTTAAAATTCAGCCACTATTTTTGTAGTAGTGCTGCGTATATATAAATGTACAATCCATGTCGATTCAGAAGTAAAAATAGCAAGTGGTCATCTTAGACCTGAATGTGCGGCTCTCCAGAAACGGGCTCATAATTTGGATCAATAGAGCCATTATATCTGTCCCTATGCCATGCTTGGGTAAGGCACCATGAGATATATAGTTCCCAGAACTACTGTCTACATACAGTGATGTCTTCAAATCAAGATGGCGGAGCCTGATTATTCACTTCTAAATAGTTAGTAGTTGTTACCGGAAAAAAACAAACAAAATCACATGCCACTGTTATAATGCTGGTTAAGATAGTAGATGGCTGGTATAACTTCAAAAAGGAAAAAAAAAAATTCTACCTGTTGGGCAGCATTTGCATCTTGTGCCAAGGTATCTGGATCATACATTGGTTCTAATGCCTCTAGTGCTTTTTCTGGGTGGCCAAGTTGCTGCTGAAGCGTAGATAGGGAGATCCTTGCATCCAAGTGTAAAGGGGCCATGTCCACCACCTTACAGTAACTCTCCGCAGCTTGCTCCATGTGTCCCAGGGCTTTTAAACAGTCTATTAAATAAAACAGTTTAAGGTCGGGTAGAATGTAGCTTACTTTCCAAATGGAGATGAAAGAAAGAAAGAAACTTTAGTCATTGAGCACATTAATCTCCTGAAGATGGTCCTGTTGACTAATATTTCCAGTTATTTATCGGTCCCTTTATACAGAAATGTCTCTATGTTTGGGAATCTTATATTAATCTCCTTTTTGTGAGAGGAGGGTGAAGTTGGCCTGAAGAACTCTTAAATTCCAATTAAGACACAGACATGACAGATAACCAGAACTAGAAAAAAAGTGGCAGCCCTCTGCGCTAAGTATGGAATATCTCAGAAGGCAAAAATTCACCTATGTCCAAAAAAAAAACAAACAGATTTCAGAACTTAAAAGTGTTTTCACACGAGGGACGTTTATGACATATCCACAGGATACGGGTCCCACCTCTATCTCTAGAATGGGGCCTCCTAAACCCCGTTCTAGCTTTTTGTGCTCACACTGACTCCCGGCCTCTTCCTAATTACGTGGTCGGGAGTTACTTAAACAGCTACGCTGTTTCCATAACTCCCATAGTAGTAAATGGCAGTTACGGAAGCAGCGTAGCATGCGAGCTACGCTGTTTCTGTAACTACTATTCAGTTCTATGGGGCTTACGGAAACAGTGTAGCTCTCCTTCATGGTCAGAAATCAGCCGGAACACAAAGTGGTAGAATGGACTTTAGGGGGCCCCGTTCTAGAGATAAGTTCGGGTCCCAGAGGTGGGACCCGCATCTATCCGACAGTTATGACATATTCTGTGGATAGGTCAAATATCGCTTGCAGGAAAACCCCTTTAATGTCCAATATGAAAAGATCCGTGACATCATCCATGTGGAAAAATATATATAAGTGTTTATTACCACAGCCCGAAAAGAACGCACGCAACATTTCGAGTCTTTGCCGAGCATACACGTCGTATAGATTGGGAGCCTTTTAAATGCATGCACGACCAGGGTTAGTCAATCGATACATAAAGCGTTAACTCATTCCATTCTCGTTTCCTTACTAGTGAGAAATTGACCCGCAAGATTTAATCTAACTTACAATAAGTCATTAAAAAAGTGCACTTGTATGTCCTTAAAAATGCAGTATTAAACTAGTAAAACTATCAGATAGATGCACATGAGTAAGTGGGAAACATGAACCGGTTTGGATTTTTTCTTGTATTACCGATTCCCTGGTTTTGCTGCTTTGTATTGTTTTTGTCCCTTTAAATCTCTTTATATTGGTATATGTTCATTCTGTAACATCTCTTACACTTTTGAAATGCAAAGCCGTGGCCTTACATCATTCTGGTTTCCCTTTTCCCCTACGTGCCTGGTCTATCCTACCCTGCAGTGCTGGCCGAATATCCTGATTCAGCATTATCAGAACAGTAGTAAATACATCAGCATACCTGCATGTCGTAGCCAGACAACAGCCAGATTGTATTTTTCAGAGCATACTAATGCACTTAACAGGGGCAAAGCCGAATTATATTCTCCAATGTCCAGAAAAGCTTCTGCAACGTCTAGATACAAGTCTCCCATATCTTCAGGGTTTTGCTCCATTAAAGAGGTCAGCATGGGCTAGAGAAACAAAAAGAGCCTACTTACATGTATAGTCAACAAATCTGATCAAGTATGTGCACCCCATCCCATTGTGCTACCATTCTGTAATGAAGAGCCACTAGACACCCATCCACTGACTACTATTTTTTTGATTTTTAGAAAACAAAATCCTATATCATCTATGGCCAAGGGGGCGGCATGACAGAAGTACAATTTTAGCGAGTAGGACTGTACGACTATTTTCCAGGACTTTCATTCACTTCTACGGAAGTGAAGGTGGCCGGAAAACCTAGCCAGCTCAGCAGACAGTGGGCGCAGCCCAGCGACAGAAGATAGGACGTGGGTCAGGTGTTGTAGAGATAGGGGCAGGTCCCAGATGTAGGACCCGCATGTATTAGACATTTATGGCATATCCGGTGCCATAAATGGCCCGAGATGGGAATACTCCTTGAAGCAATATAACAAAATTAGTGTAAGGGGAATACATATTTAAGAAAAATAATCTTGTATTAACGGTCACTCACACTGACAGGTTCCAGAATATTTAGATGGATCAAGCAAAGCATCATTTTCACTGTAATATCTATTGGAACGCCTTCAGGAACATGACACATAACTTCTATAGAGGAGATAAAAATAAGCCATTGTTAGATGTAGACACCAGATGCTGATTTAGGACCCAAATATCTGGTCAGAAAAAAAGAGGTCACGTTTCAGAACAAGATCAACCAAAAAATCCTGGGATGCCAGCAGACATACCAACCCCTACAGTTTCCCAGTCCACAGTATGATATGGTATAGAGATACTCAGTGACAGAACGTCAGGGACAGGCAATATGTACAAACTGGCCAGAAATAGGAAAATATGCCGTTTTTCCAGGTTTTCTTCCCCTTCCGTAATCTAATATAGTTCCTTTAACCCCTTAACGACCAAGGACGAAAATGAACGTCATGGTCGGCTGCTAGTTCCCGCACCATGACGTTCATTTTCGTCCGCATTTCAAACTGTCACTCTGTGTAAACACAGAGTGACAGACCCGCGCTGACAGCTGTCCTAGACAGCTGAGACATCAGCCTCGCCGGACAGCGGACCATCGCCGCTGATTTCAGCAGTTAACCCCTTAAGTGCGGCGACGGATTGCCGTCGCCGCATTTAAGTGGTTTGAAGCACATCAGCAGCCCCCACGAAGTGATCGTGGGGGCTACCGATGCTTGTCACGGCAATCGGAGGTCAGATAATGACCTCCGGGTTGCCATGCACGGAAGCCTCGGAGGAACAGCCTCCGGCCGTTCCTCCTCTGCTTCCTGTCAGTGTGACAGTCACGTCACAATGACAGAGTACATCACACTACGTGTGTAGTGTAATGTACTCTAGCAGCGATCAAAGCTGCAAGACTAAGTGTCCCCTAGTGGGACAAGTTAAAAAAGTAAAAAAAAGTAATAAAAATGTTTTAAAAAAAGTGTAAAAATAAAAGTTATAAGTTCTATAAACACTAAATGCTTTTTTTCCTATAAGACTTTTATTATAGAAAAAAAATGAACACGTTAAAAAAGTACACATATTTGGTATCACCGCGTTCGTAACGAACCCAACTATAAAACTATAATGTTATTTTTCCCGCACGATGAACACCCCAAAAAAAATCAATAAAAAACTACGAGAGAATCGCAATTTTTTGGGTCACCACCGCTCCCTAAATAAAGAATAAAAAGTGATCAAAAAGTTGCATGTACCCGAAAATAGTACCAATAAAAACTTCTATCCGTCCCGCAAAAAACAAGCCCTTACACAGCTTTTTTGACTAAAAAATAAAAAAATTATGGCTCTCAGAATATGGTGACACAGAATTTTTTTTTTTTTTAGAAATAAGTCATTTTATTGCGCAAACGCTAAAAAAAAGGACCAAACCTATATACATATGGTATCACCGTAATCGTACCGACCCGCAGAATAAAGTAAAAATGTCATTTATAGCGTACGGTGAGCGCCACAAAAAGAAAACCTAAAAAACGGTGTCAGAATTCCTGTTTTTTGCTCAGGATTGCAAAAAAATTGAATAAAAAGTGATCAAAAAAAAAAATCGCATGTACCCCAAAATGGTACCAATGAAAACTACAGATTGTCCCGCAACAAATAAGCCTTCACACCACTCTATTGATGGAAAAATAAAAAAGTTATGGCTCTTGGAAAGCGGGGAGTGAAAATCTAAAATATGAAAGCAAAAAATGGATCAGTCCTGAAAGCGTTAATTCATTTCTAATGAAAAAACGTATGACCCCATGTGGGGTATTTCCGTACTCGGGAGAAATTGCTTTATAAAAAAATGGTTGTTTTTTTCCTCCTTTATCCCTTGTGAAAATGAGAAAATGCAACATTTTAGTGGAAAAAATGTTGATATTAATTTTCGCGCCCTAATTCTAATAAACTCTGCAAAAGACCCGTGGGGTGTAAATGCGCACTATACCCCTAGAAAAATTCCTTGAAGGTTTTTCCAAAATGGGGTCACTTTTGGTGGGTTTCCCCTGTTTTGGTCCCTCCAGTGCATTGCAAATGCGACATGGCACCGAAAACCATTCCAGCAAAATCATAAATCCAAATGGCGCTCCTTCCCTTCTGAGCCCTGCTGTGGGTCCAAACAGCAGTTTATTACCACATATGGGGTATTGTCGTAATCGGGAGACATTGCTTTACAAATGTTGGGGTGCATTTTCTTCGTTATTCCTTGTAAATAATAAAAAATTCTATTTTGTTTCAGAAAAAAAGTACATTTTAATTCTTACAGACTAATTTCAATATATTTAGCGAAAAACCTGTGTGGTCAAAATGCTAACTATACCCCTAGATAAATACCTTAAGGGGTCTAGTTTTCGAAATGGGGTCGTTTATGGGGAGTTTCTATCATTCTGGCAGCTCAAAGCTTCTCCAAATGTACATTGGGGCCTAAAACATTTTCAAGCAAAATATGAGTCCTGAAAGCCTCCGGGTGCTCCCTTCCTTTGGGGCCCTGCCATGTGTCCAAACAACGCATTAGGGCCACAATGTGGGTATTTTTAAAAACAGGAGAAAGAGGGTGATAGATTTTGGGGTGCGTTTCTTCATTTTCATGGTCGCTTTACAAAGAAATCGGTCTTCAAACAAATACTTTTATGAAAAAAGTGAAATTATTATTTTTTTCACCTGATATGCATTAAAATTTAGCAAAGAACTGTGGGGTCAAAATAATTACTATACCCCTAAATAAATACCTTATGGGGTCTAGTTTTCTAAATGGGGTCGTTTATGGGGAGTTTCTATCGTTCTGGCAGCTCAAAGCCTCTCCAAATGTACAGTGGGGCCTAAAACATTTTCAAGCAAAATATGAGTCCTGAAAGCCTCCGGGTGCTCCCTTCCTTTTGGGTCCTGCCGTGTGTCCAGGCAGCGCATTAGGGCCACAATGTTGGTATTTTTGAAAACAGGAGAAACAGGGTGATAGATTTTGTGGTGTGTTTCTTCATTCTCATGGTCGCTTTACAAAGAAATTGGTCTTCAAACTGATACTTTTATGAAAAAAAGTGAAATTATTATTTTTTTCACCTGCTATGTATTAAATTTTGCAAAAAACTGTGGGGTCAAAATACTTACTATACCCTTAGGTAAATACTTTAAGGGGTCTAGTTTTCTAAATGGGGTCATTTGTGGGGGTTTCCACCATTCTGACACCTATGAGCCTCTGAAAACCTGGCTTGGTGCTGTAAAACAAAATGTACTTCAAAATTTATAAAATTATTATTCAATTTGTAAGTCCTCTAAATTGCTGAAAATTTATTTTATTTTTTCAAAAGTGCTGCCAAAATGGAGTAAAGAGATAGAAATATATATTTAATTAAAAAAATTGTACAGTATGTGTGTACATATGTGACATATTGCAGTTAAAAATAGGGGAAAATGGTAATTTTTACAAAATTTCTTCAATTTTTCTATTTTTTAATTAATTTCCGAAATCGTAACAGTCTACTTTTACCACTAAAATAAAGTACAACATGTGACGAAAAAACAATGTCAGAATTACTTGGATATTCAAAACTTTCACAGAGTTATTCTCTGATAAAGTCAGACATACCAGATTTGACAAATCTGGCTTGGTCATTAAGGTACAAACATGCCCGGTCATTAAGGGGTTAACCAACAAAGTGTATACTAAAAAGAAATGCTATAATTCTTCCGTGCGTAATGATGTCAAGAGTGTACTTTATCTGGCATCAATAAAACGAAAAAATTAGAACTTGTTGCTTTAATTGCATCACCCTCTATTAATTTATTTGTACATACATGAAATACGCACCTGTATGGGAATTCTTAGGGAAGACATCACAGCTGATGGCCAGGGTTCATTGGACAAAAATTGAGGGCCAGGAATACATTTTATATGATTAGGGTAAACCGAATATGCATAAATGCCCGGTGACGCCAATACAAAATGCACCCACGTTATACAGTGCAGGAGCGAGTGCGTGTCTTATTTTAGTTTCATACTATTTTGATATTGCAAACAGCTGACAATATCGGACATAGCTGGTCTTTTGAGCACATATGACATGTAAAAATAAAAAAAAGCTTAACTTTTGTAGCAAATATAGCCTTATATACAATATATAGGTGTAAAAAAAATAAATATATATATATATATATATATATATATATATATATATACACACACACACACACACACACATATAATATACCACGCACTTGCACTTCACATTATTTAAAGACTCAATTACCTGAGCTATCTTCGGGAGTACAACCATCTTTTTTATTTAGTGTAATTCCAGAATATTGAGTGATAACCTTAAAAATAAAATAAAAAAAGGTTAGGTAAACCTACAAGGTCCATGTCGTATGCTCTGCGTGCAAGTCAACTAGGACAACTTGAAATGATAAAATTGTCTTTCTACTGGCACCACTAGAGGGAGCTTGTGAGCCTAGTGCATACAGATTATACATTGACCTCAATAAAACAGTTTACAGTAAGCTCCCCCTAAAGGCTGATGTACCGCTCCAACACCGCTGAGGACAGATTTGAATATTTTTCTGGCCTCAGAATAAATTAGATCAAGTCTTTACTTTTGCCAATAGGCACTTGTGAATTGGGGGACAATTGCAAAATAATGGTAGTAGAACCAGGTACTTCTCTTCATTATTTGGGACTTTAAATTTCATTTAGGATAGAGGCTCTTATTGACCTAAATGTTAGACCTCTGCTTAAAGGGAAGGTGTCATGATTTTTTTTTATTTATTAGTGTTGTCACAATACTTTTTACTGGGGGCTGCCATTTTTTTTTTCATCTCTGTATGTGTCGACACATACAGAGATGCTATACAGCACATACAACCCCATGGAGAATGCGAACAGGAGCCGTTCCATTCTCAGAAGCATGCGCCGCTCCCACAGAACAAGGACGAGGTGTCTGAAGTGCGTTTTCAATCTACACATAAAAAGACATTAGTCACAAAACGGTCAATTTTGACAAGGCATCTTATAGCGAGAAAATGGATGTCTGCCCATTTAACCCCTTAATGACCAGGCCTTTTTGCGCATTAATGACCAAGGATTATTTTTTGTTTTTTCCAGTCGCATTCTAAGAGTCTAGTAGAACCTATCCACAGGGTATATACACGTGCCATTTTACATAGTTATTTCCCCATATAACACGACTGTGCTCCTTATATATATTGCACCAAAAAAGAGAACATGGAGTCTATAAGTCAAAAGATAAAACGTAATTTTTATTTCACAAATTCTAAAAATCAGTACATGAGCGGTTTAAAAAAAGAATCACCACTGTTACCAGCCTCCACAGCAAAACCAATAGAAACCCCCCTACCACTGTTCCATTATACTCCATATTATAAAGTGCCAAGTCCAAAAAATGAACAACCTGGAATAAATGGTGGACTACTGACCCATATTGCTGTGTCTCAAAGATGGCGATCTGCCCCCTGGTAACAGTGTAGTTCTCATATCTCAACAGCTCCCTCCCTATGTCAAACATATTAGATGCCGCTGTCGCTATTGACAGCGGCATCTAATGGGTTAAACTGCCGGAATCGGCATGCGCTTCGATTCCGGCAGTTGTGGCAAGAGCCCGGCTTTGTATAACAGCCGGGCTCCTGCCGCTGATCACGTAGGTACACTGGCAGTACATACGAGATCAGAGCGACGGGAACGAACACCTGTTTGCAACGGATATATCCGTCGCTCGTCATTAAGGAGTTAATAACGCGA
The DNA here is from genome assembly GCF_050947455.1 of Rhinoderma darwinii. NCBI lineage: Eukaryota > Metazoa > Chordata > Amphibia > Anura > Rhinodermatidae > Rhinoderma > Rhinoderma darwinii. The sequence goes on along the minus strand of NC_134694.1, from coordinate 27,063,427 downwards.
GATACTTGGCTAACATTAGCAAAACATATTTAGAATTAGGAGCGCTCTTTTAAAAGTTGAGAGGTCAGTAAGATTCTCAGATGCGCTACTTTCACTGTGGTCTAAGTTATTTGTTCAGGTTCTGTTTGGTGTTTTTTCTCTCCTTCACAATCCATGGTGTGGAGGTTGGAGGGGAAATAAGGTTGTGATTTATATTGTATATGGAATTAAAATTGTGTAAAAGTAAAATAAAGATTAAATAAAGAAAATAAAATGACATAACAGTGACGGCAATATTAATACGTTAGGTGAACAGTAAGGCCCTGTTCACACGGAGTTTTTTTTCCATGTTTTTTAGCGCGGAAACAAACTGCCGAAATTGCGGCAAAAAAACGCTTGCGGTTATTCCTTTTGTCTGTTGAAGAGATAGGTAAAAAAAAAAAAAGTATAAAAAGTGTCAAAAAACGCCTTAAAAAACCGTGGCAAAAAACACGTGTGGTGCAAAACCACTTAAAAAAAACGGAGCTGATTTTACCAGGCAGAATTTTCTGCCTGCAAAAAACTCAGTGTGAACATACCCTAAAGCTTTTCTAAATACCTCAAGTGCTTTTTCATATCGGTTGTTGGAGATGTACAACTCGGCAGCAATATTAACGTCTTCTATTGCCACTAGATTTTGATGTTTGGAAAAAGCTTCTTCAATAATAACAATGGCCGAGGAAACATCATTGGTTTCATAATAAATCCTAAAGATAAAAATGGAGCAAGCGTGTGTCACACACAAGTACATTCATACAATATCGGTCACTAGTCTGCACAGCTCTCCTGTAATCTGCAGGCCGGCCAGAAAACATGAAGCGTGCGGGTAATACCACCAAATCTACAATGCTAGAATATCCTTGAAATGTTACCTCATCAAAAAATATGACAAAACGGGCATTATGATTTAACGTACAACACCCTCAAAATAACATAATTATTCAGCTTCCATTTGTCTCGATCAGCTTTAGTCGAGAGGGAGGAAGACGAGCCACAGACTGTCATGCACGCCGGTCTTCATCACTCCAGAGCAAGGCTGGGTTAACATCTATCTTCTGGGTTTCTGTTGCTCGGCTCCGTCATAGGAGCAGAACAAGAATACGGGAAGCTCGGGATCCGTTACACGACAGAAACCAACGGCGCCTGACGGAATCCGTTGACTGACAGCTTTCATCGGGTATCCGTCATGGTGTCCTTTATTTCGCAGGACATAACAGGGCAGAATGCGCTGCTATTTTGGCCACCAAAAACAACAAAATCTCCAACGCAGATGTGAACAGCCAGTAAAGCAGGCAGGCGCCGATCCTGCATAACATTATGAAGAGTGCTGCATCCTCTTCATTCTAAGGGCATGTTCACACGTGGCGGAATTGCTGTGGAACTCCGCTGTGGACAGTCCGCAGGGGAATTCTGCAGCAGCCGTTTTTTACATTTGTTTCTATACATTTTTAGGCAAGTTAGTTCAGACATTGCGGAAAACTCCGCTGCGGACCATAGGCTGCGGTGCACAATTTTCCCTCCGCAGCATGCACTGTCTGTTGTGGAGAAGTAGCAGAATTTCACTGCGGATTTCAGCCTTTGCAATGCAAAAACTGAAATCTGTGGCAAGTCCGCTGTGACATCTGCAACGTCTGAATTACCTGTCAAATATGGAAACGTTGGTGCAGATTCGTTGCGTAATTGCCCCAAATCTGCACCAACATTTGCAGCGGAAAAATTCTGCCACTTGTGAACATGGCCCTACAGTCTGTGGGGGGGCACAGCACACAGACCGTCACAGATCGGTTCTTGGAAACTGGGAGATACACTCTAATGTGACTGGAACGCAACGGGTTATAATGAATGCTTGAGAGCATTACATTGAATGACGTCTCTCTTTTTAGTGCCCTATTGGACTTGTTTCGGAACGGAAGGGCTAAGATTATTTCGTTTATGCCTGATATGGGCAGAAATTGCCCAGGTTAAAAAAAATCTAATTTAGATTGTGTCAAAACGTGCAGCATGTGTCTACTTTCGCTTCTTTTGGACACAGCCAGGTCTTTGATGCTGGGAGAGCATGGTGTGTTGTTGTTTGGCCTAGCAAGCAGGGTAGCCCGCTCTATGAATTATCAAGGCGTCACAAATAGGCTTCTACCTGGCTAGTCACGTTGCGCCTCATGACTTACACACTATTCCTCCATGTTTCACACACTTGCATCCCATTATTCATTTATTTTTTAGGCACTTCACTCATTACTGCCCCCTATATTTCACTCACATTATTACACTTGCACATACACTATTCATTTATTATTTCTTACTACACATCCCATGCACCACATACCACTCCCCTCAAGACTAGTGGGAGTGGCTATTATTATTTAAAGCACCTGCTCACTCGCCTTCATCAGCGTTTCAGACCTGGCTGTGTCCATTTGTAAGTATGGCCTTTTTCGGTGTTTTTGAATAAATGTCCTTGTTTTTATCTGTTTTGTCTGTACATCAGGAGCTTTTCGCTCCAGTTAGGGACTCGCAAGTCTGGGGATCCTTGTCGTGGATTGCGAGCTTGCGTCCTTTTGGCCAAAATGATCACTAATACCCCAGGTATTTTTCATTATTACTTATATTCGCTTCTTTTGGACACAGCCAGGTCTTTGATGCTGGGAGAGCATGGTGTGTTGTTGTTTGGCCTAGCAAGCAGGGTAGCCCGCTCTATGAATTATCAAGGCGTCACAAATAGGCTTCTACCTGGCTAGTCACGTTGCGCCTCATGACTTACACACTATTCCTCCATGTTTCACACACTTGCATCCCATTATTCATTTATTTTTTAGGCACTTCACTCATTACTGCCCCCTATATTTCACTCACATTATTACACTTGCACATACACTATTCATTTATTATTTCTTACTACACATCCCATGCACCACATACCACTCCCCTCAAGACTAGTGGGAGTGGCTATTATTATTTAAAGCACCTGCTCACTCGCCTTCATCAGCGTTTCAGACCTGGCTGTGTCCATTTGTAAGTATGGCCTTTTTCGGTGTTTTTGAATAAATGTCCTTGTTTTTATCTGTTTTATGTGTCTACTTACGCCAAAAAAAGAAATTAAGCGAGAAAAGTGGGAATGGTCAAGTAGTACATATACTTTTATTCTCATTTATCAAAGCTGTGATTGACGAGTTGCTGTATATCTGCATGCAAAGCAGCCAGGCATCAACCACTGCTTTGGGGGCCAGGAGAGGAAGGAGCGCTACCCTGAAAACAAAAAAAACAAAAAAGTGCCGTTTGGGCTAATAGAAGAGCAGACCTATCCCCACGCTAAAAAAAAACATGCAAATGTACGTCTGCTCATAGAAAAAGTAAAAATAAATCATTCAGACAGACAACAGGTTAAGAAGCCTGCGCTTTTTAATAAATTAGGCTCCGTTTTCGCCAATCACCCTCTTATTTCATTGGTGCAAAATCCCCCATTATTAAAGACTGTGGTCTTTGATAGACGTAAATAAACGGAACATTTAGTAACGTAAAAAGGTTGAAATGAGAAATAAACAATTACTTAGCCATATCTCTTGCCAGCTGCATGAAACGTTCCCCATCCGCAGGAGACAACAGATTCAGGATCCGCCGATATCCATCCATGGCCATTTTATGGTCCCCGACCTGTTCATATAGGCTGGATCTCTCCCACAAATAACGAACGTTGGTAGGATTATACTTAAGAGCTGGAAAATATCACAAATAGTCCTCACTGATGGTGTCCACAGGTAGTTAATGGTATATATTACCTATAGATACTGGATAACAGGGTTTGTTTTCTGATCATCAGTGGCGCGGTCTAACACAACTTCAAGGGTTTGACAGAAGAAAACCAAAAGGTATTTCTTAATATGATATAATTACGAAGTTACTTTACTTATACTCTCCATGTCTCTGGGGGAAAAAAAATGACCCAAACCTGAAGGTTCATTAGAGAATCAATGAAAAGGAGCAGTTCTGATCAGCAGATACGACCGGCCTTTGTGGTGTGGGCCTGAAGGGCCTTTGTCAGGGGAGACTTATCCACTCAAACGTACTAGTCATGTAACTGGGTTTTCAGATTAACTTTTGCTTTTCTAAACTGGATTTGATTTCCAAGACTGCTAACAAACCTTTGGAATAGCAAAATATAGCTTGTTTGATGTTGTCTTGCTCCAAAGACATCTCTGCCAGCCGGACCCATTCTTCGGTGTCGCTGGGGTTCAAATGAGCAGCAATCAGCTCGAATTGCAGAGATTTTTCCATGTCTCCTTGGTCCTCGTAGATCATTGCGAGTGTTGAGAATGGTTCGTAAGCCAGTGGAGCTGAAAAGAAAAACTGGATCAGCTCTGCAACAACTTACAAGATGACCGGTACCTCAACTTATTAACACTTCCTGCACTTTTAAGCAATTGAATTGCAAATTAAAAAACAAAAAAAAAGTGTTTCGTTTTCTCCTAACCCCTTAAATTTTTGGCTTGAAAACAGCTGAAGGTGTGAGAATTTCAGCTAGAGCAATGTAGGGGGTGGAGAGGTTGATCTACAGGGACATGTCTAGAAGAAAATATGTTATATATTCTTCACTGTTTGAATCATAATAGGAGACCGGATATGATCAAAGGAGAGGAGGATATTAAGGATGGAATTTCGGGTATTTTTCTGCATTTAGTGTCCCTTTAAAGGGGTTGCCGTGATCCCTGTCGATCGCTAGTACAAAGTAGCATTGGCATTAGTAGAGGGCCATTCATGTGACTGCATGAAAAGGACAAGCGGAGCCGTGAAAAGACATAGTAGAATGGCGCTTTTACTAGTTCCGTGGATCGGTCATTGATAGAATATTCTAGCCACCAGTGTCGGTGATGAGACAAGTCCTTTAACTAAAGGAGATAAATCGGTAGAGAATTCATTTAATATCTTATTTTTTCCAAAGGAAATTGCAAAGAGTGAAAAATATAGCACAATCCGGAAAGGAAGAAGTGGGGAATACAGATCTGTCTCTATTTGATGTCTTGATGACCCAATATAGATATACTTTGCTGTTGGCATTGTATGGATCAGACAGGTCATAACAGCCAAATTGGTTCTGGCCGGGCGAGCACTCCATTCAGACGAATGAGAGTAATGCAAATCTATCAGTGCTCTCACTTACGAGGTTTTAAAACATATTATCAATAGAACGTTAAAATGTACGCAGGGCCACCGCTCCGAGGAATGAGACTTGTCAAATGCCAAAATTAGCTTGAAAAGTCTTCCAGAGTCTATAGCATCAACGAAAAACTAAAAATTCAGATGAGATGATTTACAGGTACTTCAGCAGCCATTACCAAGTAATTGTAATTGTACTTTTTTTTTCCCCTGGAAACATTCATTCCATACCTTGTCTAATGATTTCCATACACATTAATATGGCGTCTTCTGCCTCCCCTCGGGCAAAACGGATGTTGGCCTCTCCCATGAGGCCTCTGAGAGCTCTAGGGAGTTTACTGCGGGGTCTTTTTGCCTGAACAGAAAAGTGCACATTATAAAGGATCAGTTACTTCGCATAAGCCCTCGTTTCCATCAAAATCATTAACATAACGAACCTTGATGAAAACGTATTATGATTAAAGACTAGCACAAAGAAAGAAAAAAAAAAAGCGAAGTAGATCCCCCAACCTGATCAACCCCTTTAATAGAATCATTGCCTGTGAGAGGTATTAGAAATCATGTGAACGGTAGACTTTACTTGGTAATCCCACTCCCAGAAAGCCATAGCAAAATAAAAATGAGGTCGGCAACATGTTAAAAAATAATTAATTTTGAGCTATGGTTGAATTATTTGGTGACCATTCAGACACATACAGGGACTTCTATGCGTTTTTCATTAGAACAGAAAACCCATTAAAGTTACTCATGTTTAGCGGTTTAAACTTTTGAGTTGGAATCTGATCTGTAAAATACCTTCATCATCTTTCTGTTTTCTCTACTCATTTCCATTTCCAGGGCAAAGACATCCCCGACAGTTGGTTGTTCAGAGATTTCCTCTCCATCATCTTCCTCGTCTTCCTCCTCTCCATCATCTTTATCATCTTCTCCAATCATTGATGCAAATACTCTTTGAACGGACTTGCTGACACCATCTGAGGTTTCATCTTCCAAAAACAACCAAATAAAACGTTCATGAAAATCGAACGTTCCCACACTTTTATACTATTCGTTTTCTAGTAACACTTCACGGCAATAACCCAGAGGAAGTTATAGTCGCTGAAAGCAATGGCAGCAGTTATGGATGAACCTACAAAAAGCGTCCCTTTAGGGGAAGTGACGTCAAGGAAAAAGTCGCGTCTCAGACAGAGCTATAGTTACAGAGCGCGCTGCCCCGGGCACCTTGTGCGCGTACACCCCAAAGCCGGGCATGCACATAAGATATGCCAAATGACGTGTTTATTTTATATTTTCACAATTCGACTCATTGTATATTGTACTCAGTATTGCTGTGTCCTGCCACTCTCCTGCTTTCTCAGCAGGTCTTCAGCCGATTATTGGCCAATGTTTACAGGGCAGCGATTAGCCAAACGCACGCTTGTTTATTGGCCGATCACTGGTTTACGCAGGATGCAAACCCAATCGATGTCGGTAGCACGTCTCTGTGTAAACAAAGGATGTGCTACTGACAAACTTGATGGGGACCGAACGATCGCTCATCCCTATATAGTATAGTATCAGCCTGCTGACGAGTGCCAATAGACTTGATGGGGACCTAATGATCGCTCATCCCTATATAGTATAGTATCAGCCTGCTGACGAGTGCCAATAGACTTGATGGGGACCTAATGATCGCTCATCCCTATATAGTATAGTATCAGCCTGCTGACGAGTGCCAATAGACTTGATGATATTTGGTTGATCAGCGCTGGATATGGGCAGAAGTCGGTCAACGTATGTAAACAGGTGACCTCTACTGCTGTGTGATTCAATCCTGGAGGTTAATAAAGACACGGACACCCAATTTATACTTACATTAATTAATTGGGAGGAAAAGTCAATAGCTACAATCGCACCAAACTCATAGTATGATACTTGTCACACACCACCCTAGTAAATGATATGTAATTATAGTTACCCTTATCCTTGTAGGTGTTAGATTTCGAGAGGCATTTTGCAGAGGTGGATGGAACATTAGGATCATCTACGTCACATTCTGCATTTTCGGAAAATTCTATATCTAAAGAATCCTAATTGAAAAAAATTTAAAATAATGATATATATATATATATATATATATATATATATATATATATATATATATACACACACACACACACACTTCGCTTGAAAAAGGTAGAGCTGAAACGAAGCATTGGACTTATGGATCAATAAAGCGCCACACTTTTTACATTTTACCTCTGGAGTGCTGCCTATTTTTGGATCGACTTGTTCGGGTCCTTGGTCGTGACCCTGGCGGGCTTGCACCCATCCAAATTTGATGACTGTGCGGCTGACATTTTTGTTTTTTTATATATGGACTGCAGTTATAACACACGCTTATGTATCCTTCAGGATTAGGGTTGTCACAATACCAGAATTTGGACTTTGATACTGTTACTTTGTGTAGTATTGTGATTCTCCATACCAGAACGATACATTGTCAACAGTAATAAAAAAATTTAAAAAAGTGCTTCCATTTTCTGATGTGAGGCGCGAGGTGTGATGAATTTTGAACCTCCCTGTGCCTCACATTAATAGTAATCAAACCCATCAGGTTTCTCACTGTCATAATGGACAACATTGGGTTAATGTGTGAGGTACATGATGGGGTTATTTACTATTAATGTGAGGCACTTGGAGGCACTAAATTCATCACACCCCATGCCTCACCTTAAAGAGGCTCTGTCACCACATTATAAGTGCCCTGTCTCCTACATAAGGAGATGGGCGCTGTAATGTAGGCGACAGCAGTGTTTTTCATTTCGAAAAACGATCTATTTTAAACCACGTTATGAGCGATTTTTAGATTTATGCTAATGAGTTTCTTAGTGCCCAAGTGGGCATGTTTTTACTTTAGACCAAGTGGGCGTTGTATAGAGGGGTGTATGACGCTGACCAATCAGCGTCATACACTTCTCTCCATTCATTTACACTGCACTAGCGATATAGCTATATCGCTATGTGCAGCCACATACACAAACACTAACGTTACTGCAGTGTCCTGATAATGAATATACAATACCTCCAGCCAGGACGTGATGTTTATTCAGAATCCTGACACGTCTGTAGCGTCTCTGTGAGATTTACAGCAAGGCAAACGTAATCTCGCGAGATTACGATGTAATTGTCATTTCAAACGAGATTACGTTTGCCTTGCTGGAATCTCGCAGAAAAGATTCAGAAGTGTCAGGATTCTGAATACACATCACGTCCTGGCTGGAGGTAACGTATATTCAGTATCAGGACACTGCAGTAATGTTATAGTGTGTGTATGTGGCTGCACATAGCGATATAAATATATAGCTAGTACAGAGTAAATGAAGGAGAGAAGTGAATGACGCTGATTGGTCTCTGATTGGTCAGCGTCATACACTCCTCTGTACAATGCCCACTTGGTCTAAAGTAAAAACACGCCCACTTGCGCATTAAGAAACAAATTAGCATAAAGCTAAAAATCACTCATAAAGTGGTAAAAATAGATAGTTTTTCTAAATAAAAAGCATTACTGTCACCTACATTACAGCGCCGATCTCCTTATATAGGAGATAGGGCACTTATAATGTGGTGACAGAGGCTCTATAAGTGAAAGAAAGCAGTTTTTATTTTATTTCTTAACAGCGTACACATTATAAATGACGCAAAAATTGCGTTGTTCAGGTTATAACGGCCGTGCCGATACCGAACGTGTGTTTTATGTATTGAGATTTACTTTTATTTTAATGTTTATTGTAAAAAAAAATGTGTATTTGTATTTTTTTTAATTTAACATAACTGTAATTTTTTTATTTTTAAACTTTAATGCACGGCATGAAAATAGTATCGATATTTCAATGCATCGTGCAACCGTATTCAGGATTAGAAAATAGTAGTGGCGAATAGCAGTGTATCAGAAGGACCAGTATATATATATATATATATATATATAAATATAAAACTAGATAGAAGTCAATATTATCTGATTTTATACTACACCTTTTTCTCGCGGGCTTGTCTCTCTTCACGACGTTTCTCAAATTCTTCAAAAGAGATTTTACCTTCCAGGTAATCAATTAGCTCCGGACTGAACCCGGACATTTTCAGATTCTATTGACTCACGTTTTTATAAACCTTCATGACTTTCACCTGGAAAATGTGAAGATAGATATCAGAGGAACGGTTACAGCACGATGAGAGAGAGGAGGTAAGGGAGAAGTATTACTTGGGCCTCGTTCACATGACAGCGTTTTTATGCTGAGTCAAACGCGTTTTCTGCATCATAATGAGCATGAAAACCGCTTGAAATAAGCCTACAATTAAAAGGGGTAGTCTGGTCACAAGAAATTATCAGCTATCCAATTAATAGGTGCTGAGCGTTAGTTTGGTGGAGATCAGAACGCTGGGATCCCCACAAAATAGCCAAAACGAGTGGTCCTCTTTCCCCCTCAGCCACAAGCCCACTGCCAGGAGGTGTTGCATAGAGCGCTGGTTCGACAAGTGCCCTGCCGCTCCATTCGAAGTATATGGCACTGACAGAAACAGACAGTGGATAGATGATAATTTGTTGTGACTGAAATAAGTAAATAAAAAGGTGCAACCAGTTGTTTGTTTTTGGGAACCAAACTGAGGAATTGGGACAATAAATATTTTTGCCTTCTCTCCTGAAATCCTGCAGTCCCCAAATAAAAAATGAGCGGCAGAAACGACACAAAAAAAAAAAAAAGAAGAAGGAAGGAAGAATGAAGGAGGCAGGTTTTTCTTTAAAGAGGCTCTGTCACCACATTATAAGTGGCCTATATTGTACATGATGTGATCGGCGCTGTAATGTAGATTACAGCAGTGTTTTTTATTTAGAAATACGATCATTTTTGACGGAGTTATGACCTATTTTAGATTTATGCTAATGAGTTTTTCAATGGACAACTGGGCGTGTTTTACTATATGGCCAAGTGGGCGTTGTACAGAGGAGTGTATGACGCTGACCAATCGGTGACCAATCAGCGTCATACACTTCTCTCCATTCATTTATACAGAATATAGCTATATCCCTATGTGCAGCCACATACACAAACATTACTGCAGTGTCCTAACAATGAATATACATTACTACCAGCCAGGATGCGATGTGTATTCAGAATCCTGACCACTTCTGTGGCGTCTCTGTGATATACAGCACAGCACAGCGAGATCTCGCTGTGAATGACAGATTACAGCGTAATCTCGCGAGACTACGCCTGCTATGCTGTAACTCACAGAGACGCTACAGAAGTGGTCAGGATTCTGAATACACATCGCGTCCTGGCTGGTAGTGATGTATATTCATTGTCCGGACACTGCTTTAATGTTAGTCTTTGTGTATGTGGCTGCACATAGTGATATAGCTATATTCTGTATAAATGAGTGGAGAAGTGTGACGCTCATTAGTCACTGATTGGTCAGCGTCATACACTCCTCTGTACAACACCCAGTTGGTCAAAAAGTAAAACACGCCCAGCTGTTCATTAACCCCTTAGTGACCACTAATACGCCTTTTAACGTCATTTACTACTGGGCTTTAGGCTAGGCTGACGCCTTTTCACGTCAGCCTAGTCTAAGTCCTGCACGGGTCTCCCGTGCAGGCAGGAGCCGGGGCTCTGCTGTCTGATGACAGCTGAGCTCCTGCTCCAACGCCCGCGATCGAAGTTTACTTCGATCGCGGCCGTTTAACCCGTTAAATGCCGCCAATAGCGACCGCGGCATTTAACTTTGTTTACAGAGGGAGTGCGCTCCCTCTCTCACCCATCGGCGGCCCGCGAATGAAATCGCGGGTCTCCGATGGGGTGTCATGGCAGCCGGGGGCCTGATAAAAGCCCCCAGGTCTGCCCTGGACATATTCCTGTTAGGACGCGCCGGAGGCACGTCCTAACAGATTGCCTGTCAGATTTACACTGACAGGCAATAATGCTCTGGTATACGAAGTATACCAAAGCATTATAGCAGCGATCGGAACATCGCACAGTAAAGTCCCCTAGTGGGACTAATAAAATCAGTCATCAAAGTGAAATAAAGATTATTAATAAAAAGTACAGTAAAAAAATAAATAAAACCATTTTTTTCCATAAAAAGTGGTTTTATTTAGTAAAAGTGTAAAAAAAAAAAAAAGTACACATATGTGGTATCGCCGCGACCGTAATGACTCCATTAATAAAGTTAATATGTAATTTAAACCGCAAAGTGAACACCGTAAAAAAAAAACGCAAAAAACTATGGCGAAATTGCAATTTTTTTCCATTGCCCCCCAAAAAAGTCATAATAAAAATGAATCAATAAGTCCCATGTACCCCAAAACAGTACCATTCAAAACTACGTCTTGTCCCGCAGAAAACAAGCCCAAAAAATCACTACATTGATGGAAAAATAAAAAAATTACGGCTCTTGGAAAGCGACGATGCAAAAACAAATAATTTTAGTTCCAAAGTGTTTTTATTGTGCAAAAGTCGTAAAACATAAAAAAACCTCCACATATGTGGTATCGCCGTAATCGTACCGACCCATAGAATAAAGGTAACATGTTAATTACGTCGCACAGTGAACGGCGTCAATTTAAAAACGCATAGAACAATGGCGGAATTTCAGTTTTTTTTTATAATCCCCCCCAAAAAGGTTAATAAAAGTTAATATAAAAATTATATGTACCCAAAAATGGTGCCATTAAAAAGCACAACTAATCCCGCAAAAAACAAGTCCTCATACAGCTATGTAGACGAAAAAATAAAAACGTTATAGCTCTTTGAATGCGACTATAGAAAAACGAATAAAATAGCTTGGTCATTAAGGCCTAAAATGGGCTGGTCACTAAGGGGTTAAGAAAGTCATTAGCATAAAGGTAAAATAGCTCATAACTCCATCAAAAATGATTGTTTTTCTAAATAAAAAACACTGCTGTAATCTACATTACAGCGCCGATCACATCATGTACAAGATAGGCCACTTATAATGTGGTGACAGAGCCTCTTTAAACCGATTGGCTAACTAAAAACTATTCTAACAAAAAGTGTTGCTCATAGCAACCAATCAGATCACTTCTTTCATTTTCATACCTGTCCTAGAAAAAAAAAACAGAATGTGATTGGCTGACATAGGTAAAACTTTGTTATAACAGTGCTCATGTAGGACAGACATTACATTGACACCTGTTATGGGGGAACTGTGGTAGGAACGGAACACGGTAGATCCGCTGTGTGAGTAAGATGTCACTACAGGCATTGTTTCATGGCATCTGCAAGTTTGCTTTTGCAATACATGTATATGAAGCGAGTATGAATGCGTGGACTTTCTCCCTGTAAGAAATAACGTCCTAGTCCAGCTACACAGCAATGTGCACTAATATATAACACAAGACATATAAAAAAACACACACACACAATAAAATATACCTATTTAAATGTAACACAATGCATAGTTATATAAGGCAAGTACATTATATACATATAAAACCCATACGATAGTACACACGCCGATAATATAATATATACCTCCTGATATATAATAAACACACCGCTATACGGTATAACACGCCCCTTGCTGTATAATATTCACAGTTACGTATAATAACGTGCACCTTGCGCCAGAGACCAGACTCCTCGCTTGTACGGATAACTCTGCGCCATGTACAGGACGTCAGCGGCGCTCACATTGTACACCAGGAACTGTGGCGAGAGCGGTCATGTGACCCGGCCCGGCAATGACGTCACCAGATCATGTGACCGCGTTCGATTCAAACCAAAGTGGCGGGGGATAGATGTGTAAACGTGATGAGCGGGCGGGGTGTACATGTGATGAGCGGGGTGTAGATGTGTGTACATGTGATGAGCGGGCGGGGTGTAGATGTGTGTACATGTGATGAGCGGGCGCGGTGTTGATGTGTGTACATGTGATGAGCGGGGTGTAGATGTGTGTACATGTGATGAGCGGGGGTGTAGATGTGTGTACATGTGATGAGCGGGGGTGTAGATGTGTGTACATGTGATGAGCGGGTGCGGTGTAGATGTGTGTACATGTGATGAGCAGGGTGTAGATGTGTGTACATGTGATGAGCGGGGTGTAGATGTGTGTACATGTGATGAGCGGGCGGGGTGTAGATGTGTGTACATGTGATGAGCGGGTGCGGTGTAGATGTGTGTACATGTGATGAGCAGGGTGTAGATGTGTGTACATGTGATGAGCGGGGTGTAGATGTGTGTACATGTGATGAGCGGGCGGGGTGTAGATGTGTGTACATGTGATGAGCGGGGGGGTGTAGATGTATGTACATGTGATGAGCGGGCAGGGTGTAGATGTATGTAAATGTGATGAGCAGGCAGGGTGTTGATGTGTGTACATGTGATGAGGCGGGGTGTAGATGTGTGTACATGTGATGAGCGGGCGGGGTGTAGATGTGTGTACATGTGATGAGCGGGCGCGGTGTAGATGTGTGTACATGTGATGAGCAGGGTGTAGATGTGTGTACATGTGATGAGCAGGGTGTAGATGTGTGTACATGTGATGAGCGGGCGCGGTGTTGATGTGTGTACATGTGATGGGCGGGGTGTAGATGTGTGTACATGTGATGAGCGGGCAGGGTGTAGATGTGTGTACATGTGATGAGCGGGGGTGTAGATGTATGTAAATGTGATGAGCAGGCAGGGTGTAGATGTATGTACATGTGATGAGCAGGCAGGGTGTAGATGTGTGTACATGTGATGGGCGGGGTGTAGATGTGTGTACATGTGATGGGCGGGGTGTAGATGTGTGTACATGTGATGGGCGGGGTGTAGATGTGTGTACATGTAATGGGCGGTGTGTAGATGTGTGTACATGTGATTAGCGGGCAGGGTGTAGATGTGTGTACATGTGATGAGCGGGGGTGTAGATGTATGTACATGTGATGAGCAGGCAGGGTGTAGATGTATGTACATGTGATGAGGCGGGGTGTAGATGTATGTACATGTGATGAGCGGGTGGGGTGTAGATGTGTGTACATGTGATGAGCGGGCGCGGTGTTGATGTGTGTACATGTGATGAGGCGGGGTGTAGATGTGTGCACATGTGATGAGCGGGCGCGGTGTTGATGTGTGTACATGTGATGAGGCGGGATGTAGATGTATGTACATGTGATGAGCGGGCAGGGTGTAGATGTGTGTACATGTGATGGGCGGGGTGTAGATGTGTGTACATGTGATGAGCGGGCAGGGTGTAGATGTGTGTACATGTGATGAGCGGGGGTGTAGATGTATGTAAATGTGATGAGCAGGCAGGGTGTTGATGTGTGTACATGTGATGAGGCGGGGTGTAGATGTGTGTACATGTGATGAGCGGGCGGGGTGTAGATGTGTGTACATGTGATGAGCGGGCGCGGTGTTGATGTGTATACATGTGATGAGGCGGGGTGTAGATGTGTGTACATGTGATGAGGCGGGGTGTAGATGTGTGTACATGTGATGAGCGGGCGCGGTGTTGATGTGTGTACATGTGATGATGTGATGAGGCGGGATGTAGATGTGTGTACATGTGATGAGCGGGGTGTAGATGTGTGTACATGTGATGAGCGGGCAGGGTGTAGATGTGTGTACATGTGATGAGCGGGGGGGTGTAGATGTATGTACATGTGATGAGCAGGCAGGGTGTAGATGTGTGTACATGTGATGGGCGGGATGTAGATGTGTGTACATGTGATGAGCGGGCGCGGTGTAGATGTATGTACATGTGATGAGCAGGCAGGGTGTAGATGTGTTTACATGTAATGGGCGGGGTGTAGATGTGTGTACATGTGATGGGCGGGGTGTAGATGTGTGTACATGTGATGAGCGGGCGCGGTGTTGATGTGTGTACATGTGATGAGGCGGGGTGTAGATGTGTGTACATGTGATGAGCGGGCAGGGTGTAGATGTGTGTACATGTGATGAGCGGGCGCGGTGTTGATGTGTGTACATGTGATGGGCGGGGTGCAGATGTGTGTACATGTGATGAGCGGGGGTGTAGATGTATGTAAATGTGATGAGCAGGCAGGGTGTAGATGTATGTACATGTGATGAGCAGGCAGGGTGTAGATGTGTGTACATGTGATGGGCGGGGTGTAGATGTGTGTACATGTGATGGGCGGGGTGTACATGTGTGTACATGTGATGGGCGGGGTGTAGATGTGTGTACATGTGATGGGCGGTGTGTAGATGTGTGTACATGTGATGAGCGGGCAGGGTGTAGATGTATGTACATGTGATCAGCGGGCAGGGTGTAGATGTGTGTACATGTGATGGGCGGGGGTGTAGATGTATGTACATGTGATGAGCAGGCAGGGTGTAGATGTATGTACATGTGATGAGGCGGGGTGTAGATGTATGTACATGTGATGAACGGGTGGGGTGTAGATGTGTGTACATGTGATGAGCGGGCGCGGTGTTGATGTGTGTACATGTGATGAGGCGGGGTGTAGATGTGTGCACATGTGATGAGCGGGCGGGGTGTAGATGTGTGTACATGTGATGAGCGGGCGCGGTGTTGATGTGTGTACATGTGATGAGGCGGGGTGTAGATGTGTGTACATGTGATGAGCGGGGTGTAGATGTGTGTACATGTGATGAGCGGGCGGGATGTAGATGTGTGTACATGTGATGAGCGGGCGCGGTGTTGATGTGTGTACATGTGATGAGGCGGGGTGTAGATGTGTGTACATGTGATGAGGCGGGGTGTAGATGTGTGTACATGTGATGAGCGGGCGCGGTGTTGATGTGTGTACATGTGATGAGGCGGGATGTAGATGTGTGTACATGTGATGAGCGGGGGTGTAGATGTATGTAAATGTGATGAGCAGGCAGGGTGTAGATGTATGTACATGTGATGAGCAGGCAGGGTGTAGATGTGTGTACATGTGATGGGCGGGGTGTAGATGTGTGTACATGTGATGGGCGGGGTGTAGATGTGTGTACATGTGATGGGCGGGGTGTAGATGTGTGTACATGTGATTAGCGGGCAGGGTGTAGATGTGTGTACATGTGATGAGCGGGGGTGTAGATGTATGTACATGTGATGAGCAGGCAGGGTGTAGATGTATGTACATGTGATGAGGCGGGGTGTAGATTTGTGTACATGTGATGAGGCGGGGTGTAGATGTATGTACATGTGATGAGCGGGCAGGGTGTAGATGTGTGTACATGTGATGAGCGGGCGCGGTGTTGATGAGTGTACATGTGATGAGCGGGCGGCGTGTAGATGTATGTACATGTGATGAGCGGGCAGGGTGTATATGTATGTACATGTGATGAGCGGGCAGGGTGTAGATGTATGTACATGTGATGAGCGGGCAGGGTATAGATGTATGTACATGTGATGAGCGGGCAGGGTGTAGATGTGTGTACATGTGATGAGCGGGCGGGGTGTAGATGTATGTACATGTGATGAGCGGGCAGGGTGTATATGTATGTACATGTGATGAGCGGGCAGGATGTAGATGTATGTACATGTGATGAGCGGGCAGGGTATAGATGTATGTACATGTGATGAGCGGGCAGGGTGTAGATGTGTGTACATGTGATGAGCGGGGGTGTAGATGTATGTACATGTGATGAGGCGGGGTGTAGATGTGTGTACATGTGATGAGGCGGGGTGTAGATGTGTGTACATGTGATGAGGCGGGGTGTAGATGTATGTACATGGGATGAGCGGGCAGGGTGTAGATGTGTGTACATGTGATGAGCGGGCAGGGTGTAGATGTATGTACATGTGATGAGCGGGCAGGGTGTAGATGTGTGTACATGTGATGGGCGGGGGTGTAGATGTATGTACATGTGATGAGCAGGCAGGGTGTAGATGTGTGTACATGTGATGGGCGGGGGTGTAGATGTATGTACATGTGATGAGCAGGCAGGGTGTAGATGTGTGTACATGTGATGGGCGGGGTGTAGATGTATGTACATGTGATGAGCAGGCAGGGTGTGGATGTGTGTACATGTGATGAGGCGGGGTGTAGATGTGTGCACATGTGATCAGCGGGCTGGGTGTAGATGTGTGTACATGTGATGTGGTCAGCGTCATACAATTCTCTTCACAACGCCCACTTGGTAAAAAGTAAAAACACGCCCAGTTGTCTATAAAGAAAGTCATTAGCATACATATAAAATTGTTCATAACTTTGTCAAAAATGATCGTTTTTCAAAATAAAAACCACTTCTGTTCTCTATATTACAGCGCCGATCAGATTATGTAGGAGATAGGGCACTTATAATCTGGTGACAGAGCCTCTTTAAATAACCTCCTGAACTGTCAACGGGGCGTGTGCTGGCAAGGGGGCGTGTTACTATGGCTGTGACACTGTCCAGGCAAGAGCGAGGAGAGAGTGTGTGCGTGTGCGCGTGCTCACTCTTCAGTTTTCAAGATCAGTCTTCTGCCGAACTGGAAAAGGGGCTTGTCACTGCTACGGACAGTTTAAGAGCTGTGGAGAGGGGAGCGCACTCTCATCTCTTCAGCTCTTGCGAAAGATCAGTCTTGTACTTGGTCTGCCGAACTGGCAAGGGGGCGTCACTGCTCCGGACAGTGTAAGAGCTGGGGAGCGCTTGCATTGTCCGTAGCAGAGACACGCCCCCTTGACAGTTCGGCAGACAATGTACAAGACTGATCTCTCGCAAGAGATGAGAGCGCGCATGCACGCTCTCCTCCCCACACCTCTTACACTGTCCGTAACAGTGACACGCCCCCAAGACTGATCTTGAAAGCTGAAGAGTGAGAGAGTGTGCGCGCGCACACACTTTCTCCTTGCTCTAACACTGTCCATATCTGATTGCACAGTGTCACAGCCATAGTAACATGCCCCCTTGCCATTACACAGTTGACAGTTCAGGGGGTTATTTAACTATCGGGCACCAAATATAACGGCAGCGATATCTAAATAACGGAGGGAGGTAGAAAAAAAATTTAAAGTGTCCCAGGGTTTGTGCAGCCCTTCTCATTACATGCTGCACTCAGCTACACAGGTATGGGGAGGTAAAAGATTCTCTTTAACAGGACACGAGAAAAGTAAGACTATGTTCACATTGCGTTGGAGGACCCGTTTTGAGCCTCGGTCACAGATCCAGCCAAAAGTGATGGACAAAATAACAGACAACATGAGGGAAACCCGACAGAACCCATTAAAGTCAATGGGTTTCGTTGGGCGCCGTTGGTGTCTGTCAAGCGATGGATCCTGAGTAGAACGAAGGAAAGACTGAAAACAGATGTGAACAAAGCCTGAGATACCTCATTAGATTGGATCCTTACATGAGAATATAATCTAATAGAACATTGATTATAACTCAAAGCACGGTGACAGACTCTTTTTAAAGTTCTGGTCTAGGATTGTAACTTTACATATGATGTGGTACCGTCACTTTAGATATCATATCAAGGTTGGGTAGCTATATTTAAAGGAACAGTGTCACGAAAAAAAATTTTTTTACATCAGTTTGGTTTTAGTGTTTTATTAAAAACTTTTATATTTATTTGTGTGTTTGTGTTTTACTTTTTTTTATTTTTTCACTTTTTCTTCCCTATGGGGGCTGCCATTTTTTTTCCATTTCTGTATGTGTCGATTAACGACACATACAGACATGGAATACGGCAGCTACAGTCCCATACTGAATGCGAACGGGGCCCGTTCCATTCACTATGCTGTACGCCGTCTGTGTGGGAACGGCGCATGCGCCGCTCCCACACAGTCCAAGTTGAACTGTGCGCCGTCCGGCGCCATTTTCCTGTAGACCGGAAGTCGCGGCCGGACAGTAAGATTACTACTTCCGGTCGCGGCTTCCGGACTTGTGCACTTGGAGCGGCGGTAGCAGACGGAGCGGACGGACTGGAGGGAGCGGCGGCGACTGGAGCAGGTAAGTTATTTCTATGTATGTTCGTGTTTTACTGTGTGTTTACTACTGTATGTTAACCTACTACACTGTGTGTTAGCTCAAAAAATGGCGACACACACAGTGTAGGAGGTTTGACCGTTCAATCCCCTCGTTTCTCCCGGCACTAGCCAGGATAAAGGAGGGGGGATTCTGAGAGCTCACTAGAGCGAGTGAGTTTTCCCAAATTTTGCAGCATAAAGCAATGTGGTTGCTTTACCACATGCAATGCTGCAATTTTGGGAATTGCTCCATCTAGTGACCAGCGCTGGGAAATATTATAAATTAGAATCTAATTTATAATATTTCCTGACTAGTGAAAAAAAGTAAAAAATTAGAACAATGTTTAATCATTTTTACACTAACTGTTCAATTAAAAAAAAAACTCGCAACACATTCCCTTTAACTACGACATGCTTTCTTCTATAGGATAGCACTGGTGTCTTCAAACAACCACTTCCTGTCAAGCCGAATGGAGATCATGAGTGAATGCTACACTCCCTCAATTGGATTCAGGACAACCTTGACTTGGCTACTGAAGGATATTAACATCCATAAATATTTCCCTTACAGCTTTGGCTTTTTGTTTGGAGTCTTTGTCTAGCTTGGAAATAAATCTACTCCCATGTTGCAGTTCTCTTGCAGACTGCAGCAGGTTTTCCTCCAGGATTTTCCTGTATTTTGATCCCATCATTTTATTATCCTAAACTTATCAATGTCTGCTGCAGTGTCTAAAAGTTTTATTGAATTCACGATAATTCAATGCGATTGCAAAATAAAATGTGAAAAAGTCCAAGGGGTGTGAACACTTTTTTAGGCAAAGAAGACCAGTCTAATGTAAGACTAAGATTCTACACCCAAAATATTCAAATCTAAAGTCTTGACATGACACAAATGTATTAATGTGATGTTTTGATAAAAAGGTATTTTCTTGCGTTATAATTTTTAGCGCTAGTTTGATTATTTTTTTTAAAAGCCAAGGAAATGGTGATATAAAGTTGAGGCGAGATACAGCGTTGTGTTATTGATGGTCCGGTCCTGGGAGGGCTGGCAGAGGCTGCTGCGGAAAAGCTTGGTCCAGCTGCACAATCTCCAGTTCAGAAATGTTTATACATACCGAGAACATTCAATCTGCAATAAATATCCCTTTGAAATTGTCTATATTAACTGTCGTCTTGTGTATTTTCTGTTCTAAACAAACATGATGTGATCACGAGTGTATTTTACAGTTTTTATGTTATGTTTTACTTGTGCCTGTCTTGGTTGTGCATACTCTACTTGTACGCTATACGATATCCTAAATGCTTCTTAGCCTTCGTTCACATCTGCGTTGGGGTCCCGTTTTGACGTTCCGTCTGAGCTTTCCGTCAGAACGGAAGCCTGAACAGACAGAAAACTAAAAAAAAACATTGATTTCAATGGTGACGGATCCGGTTCCCGTGGTTTCCGTTTGTCTCTGTTGTGCACCGATCGTTTTGCTGGAAGCAATAGCATAGTCGACTACACGATTGCTTCGCTATTGCTTCCGGAAAAACTACGGGTCCGGTGCACAACAGAGACAAATGGAAACCATGTGCACCGGATCCGTCACCATTGAAATCAATGGTGATGGAAACGGAAACCTCTGGTTTCCGTTTCTGTCTGTTCAGGGTCCCGTTCTGATGGAAAGCTCTGACGGAACGTCAGAACGGGACCCCAACACAGATGTGAACGAAGCCTTACATATTATTTTACGTATTATTTGTTAACAAATATTTAACATTAGATAATTGTACCAGATCTGTCAGCAGACAAAGCAATGTAAGCTGATCTCATATTTTAAAGGAGTTGTCTGATCTGGACAACACCTCTCCATATGCCCTATAAGGCTATGTTCACACGGAGTATTTTGGGGGAGGAATATCTGCCTCAAAGCTCCAAACGGAATTTTGAGGCAGATATTCCTCCCCCAAAATACTCAGTGTGAATAGCAATTATCGCGCCGTTTTTCGCCCGCGGCCATTGAGCGCCGCGGGCATAAAACACGCTTTCTCCTGCCTCCCATTGAAGTCAATGGGAGGTCGGACGCGGAAGCGCCCGAAGATAGGGCATGTCGCTTCTTTTTCCCGCGAGGCAGTTTTACTGCTCGCGGGAAAAAGACGCCGACGCCTCCCATTGAAATCAATGGGAGGCGTTCTCGGGCCGTTTCTGCCGAGTTTTGCGACGCGGTTTCCGCGTCAAAAAACTCGGCAAAAGACCCCGTGTGAACGAGTATCTGGATGGCAGAGAGAGGGGTATCCCCTGCTGGGGACCCACCTCTCTGAGCCAAAGCGGAATCATCCTAACAACCCTGTCCATCCATGTTTTGCATGGAGTGCCATTAATTTGAATGACACATGCAATTCTACATTCCCCAGCAGTGGCCGACTGCAACTTCCCCTAGCAAAACCAGCGGTTTGCCGTCGGTCTTAGGCCCTGTTCACACAGAGTTTTTTGCAGGCAGAAAAATCTGCCTCAAAATTCCGTCTGGAATTTTGAGACAGATTTTGTCCTGCCTGCAAGCCGTTTGCCGCGCTTTTCGCAGTGTTTTTCGGCCTTGGCCATTGAGCGCTGCAGGCAAAGTACGCTGCAAAAAACGCTTTCTCGAACTCCCATTGATGTCAATGGGGGGTCAGAGACGGAAACGGCCGAAGAAAGGGCATGTCACTTCTTTCTCCCGCAAGTCTTTTTTTTCCTGCTCGCGGGAAAAAAAACGCCTCCGCCTCCCATTGAGATCAATGGGAGGCGATTTTGGCCGTTTTTTGCTGCGGTTTCCGACACTGTTTCCGCGGAAAAAGGCTAAGGGTATTTTCACACGCACACGCTGTGTTTTCGGGGCGTAAACGCCCTGAAATACGCCCCAACAAGCGGTAGCTGAACGTCTACAAACATCTTCCCATTGAATTCAATGGGAAAAGTGGCGTTTCATTCAGACAGGGTGTTTTTTTATGCCGCCGTTTTAAGAAACGACGCGTAAAAAAACGCCCCATAAAAAAAAGTAGCATGTCATTTCTTGAGCCGTTTTTGGAGCTGTTTTTCATTATGTCAATAGAAAAACGGCTCCAAAAAACGCCTGAAAAAACATTTTTAGCTTCAAAAACGGCTGAAAATCAGAGGCTATTTTAAAACTCTGAAAACAGCTCTATTATGTTCAGCCATTTTTGACTTTGCGTGTGAACATACACTTATAAGCCAGACTTGTGGTGATCAGCTGATCAATATGAAATTTTGAGGTTTAAAATTGTGTGTCTAACCTGTGTTTTTGTTGTTTTGTTTTTTTTCCATCCATCTACTTTCCTTTTGACAATGTGTATATTCTCTTTGCCTCTTGGTGGGAAGCCTCTACCTGGGGTGATGCTATTGATGTACTCTGCACTGGAGTCCATGAGATATCGACACCCTCCTGCTCCCACTCCGCTCTCACAGAATGTAGTTTAAAGTGTAGCTAAACATTTGACAAACTTCTGACATGTATATATGCAAAAAATAGCGCTTCAAAAAAATAGCGCTGCTAACATCCAAGGGTATTGTCGTGGAAATCAATGGCTCAAAATATATTAGACTGAAATTTATACGAGTCCAAGCAGACTCTCAGGCCAAGCCCCAATATTCAGTATCCTAATTAGGATATTTCACCGATATATATCGAGAGAGGAGAAGAAAACACACAGACACGCTGAAATGCTCAAAATGCTCCTCTGAAGGATTTATTACCAAACTCAAACTGTTAAACTGAAATTCAGAAGGGGTGTAGGCTTGAGGTTAACCAATCAGAGACAATGTGACAATATTTGTTATTCAGTAAAAAGCATACAATAAAATACATCCCAGATACATCATTATAATTCTTCACACATTAGGTTTGCAGGTGTCTTATCTCTCTTGGACAGAATATTCTCGTAGAGATGGGGGAGACTCTCTTCACACACATATTTTGACCCTCCCTTCTCACTCCCTGTTCTTTCTCTACACACTTCGCATGGGAACCAAGGTCAAAGATAAAACATACGAAATCAACATTACTTGTGTTAAAGGAACAATGACTTTCCTATTCACTACAAAAGAACTAAGATGGGAACTCCAGACAAGATGGCTACTGCACGAAACAAAATCATTTAAACATTATTGTAATCACTTTCACATAATACATATCTTAGTAATTCGGCCTCCTCCTTGATAATTCACAATGTAATTTCATACAGAGAATATAAGCAAATAAACCGTCCTTCACAGTATCTTCACACACAAACTCGAAAACGTCTCAAAATACGGAGCTGTTTTCAAGGGAAAACAGCTCCTGATTTTCAGATGTTTTTTAAGCCACTAGCGTTTTTCGCAGCGTTTTTTAAATCAATGGGCAAATGTTTGGAGGCGTTCTGCTTCCGGTTTTTCGGCCGTTTACAGCCCGAAAAACGGCCGAAAATAGGTCGGGTATACATACCCTAATAGAGGAGAATCCAGTAGTTCAAAACAAGACTACATTTATTGGTACAAACTTAAAATAGACTAAGCGCTTCTACGCCGAACCGGTGTCTTCATCAGGTCAAAAAAAAAAAAAACGGGTTCGGTGTAGAAGCGCGTAGTCTATTTCAAGTTTGTACTAATAAATGTAGTCTTGTTTTGAACTACTGGATTCTCCTATATTGGCTGTTAGCAGTGCTATTTTTTGAAGCTCCATTTTTTGCATATATATATATATATATATATATATATATATACACCCAGCGGTTCCCCTATTCAGGTGGCTGGTTCTTCTAACCCAGCTGCAGCTTCATCCTACACATCTTTACCATTGCTGTGCTTGTTGCAGCACAACTCCAATAGGTGAGCAGTTATCAATTCACAGCACTGAGCACTGAGCACTGAGACCCCCCACCAATCGCTAGAACGAAGCTGCTGAAGCACTCGTGTGAGCACTCAGCTGCTTCGTGTCTGTTCGGCTTTTTCCGGAAATAAATGTATCGGTGTACGGACTCAATAGAAAGTCTACGAGCCCGTACTCTGATACATCGGCTTTCCGGAAAAATATGCTTCAAAATTCCGTCTGGAATTTTGAGACAGATTTTGACCTGCCTGCACGCCGTTTGCCGCATTTTTCGGCCATGGCCATTGAGCGCTGCAGGCAAAAGACGGTGCAAAAAAACGCTTCCTCTGACTCCCATTGATGTCAATGGGGGGTCAGAGACAGAAACGCTCGAAGAAAGGGCATGTCGCTTCTTTTTCCCGCAAGTGTTTTTTTCCGGCTCGCGGGAAAAAAGAGGAACAGACACGAAGCGGCGGAGCGCTCACACAAGCACTTCAGCTGCTTAGTTCTAGCGATTGGTGGGGGTCTCAGTGCTCGGACCCCTACCAATCCAAACTTCTGACATGTCACTGTGACATGTTAGAAGTTTGTCAAACATTTAGCTACACTTTAAGGCCAGGATCTCACACAGAGTTTTGATGCAGTTTTTGGAGCAGTTTTTTAAGCCAAACACAGTAGTGGACACAATAGAAACTAGATGCATCAGTCTTTTGTTTATACCTTTCCTTCCTTTTGATCCACTTCTGGCTTTGGCTCAAAACAATGAGCCAAAAACTGCATCAAAACTCTGTGTGTGATTCTGGCCTAACAGAGAGAGAAACTGCAGCTGCGTCCAACTCCTTCCTGTCTACTATTTATTGATAACGTTTTTAGGAACTGAGGAGGTTTCTGTCCACACACGGCAGATTTGTTGCAGAAATTTCTGCGACTGAATAGTCAGTTCCATCCATCTGAATGTTTCTGCATCAGGTGTTTGGATTTCTGCATGCTCCATTTAGATGAATGAAACAGATTTTCACTCTCAGAGATTTCTGCATCATATCTGCTGCGTGTAAACATACCCTAAGGCCGGGTTCCCACGTAGCGTAAATGCTCCGGAATTTCCGTAACGGAATTGTGTGTGGAAATTCTGCAGCGTTTAAGCAGCAACAAAGTGGGTGAGATTTAGTAAGTCTCTACCACATACTGTGGAAAAAAAGCTGCATAAACATTAATAAATTGATCTGCGGAGCGGAATTTTATTCCGCAGCATGTCAATTAAGGCCCCATGCACACGAACGTAAAAATGTCCGTAATTACGGGTCCATAGACTTCTATTGGCCACGGGTACCTTCCCGTTTGCATGTCACTTCTTGGGACGTAATTGGAGCCGTTTTTCCAATGAAAACCAGCTCCAATTACGTCCGTAATAGACGCCGCGAAAAACGCGTGCACTTGTCAAAACGTATGAAATTTAGGAGCTGTTTTCGCCTGAAAACCGCTGCAATTTCAGACGTAATTGGCGTTGCCGTATGAACATCCCCTTATGCTGTGTTTTCATTTATTTTCTGTTGTGGGTTTTCCCCATTGAATTTAATGGGGATGCAAAACCCCCAACAGAAAGCCAAGTGTTGCGACTTTTGCTGCGTATTCACAGTGCTTACGCCGCATAAATCGCAATGCCGAAAAAACAAACAAACATACTTACTCAGAACGCCCTCATTGTTCGTGCAGCCCGGCCTCCTGGGATGATGATGTATCCCATGTGACTGCTGCAGCCAATCACAGGCTACAGCGTCACATGGCCTGAAATGTCATCCAGGGAGGCTGGAGCGGACGTCAGAGGAGGGAAGGGGTAAGTATGTGCGCTTAATTACGCAGCAGAATTTCCGTCTGAAAAATCGCACCACAATGTGGTGCAATTTTTCAGACGGAAAGTCCTGCAGGTTCCAGGTTCTATACGTTGCGTGGTTTTTATGCACCATATACGTCCCATGGGAACCCAGCCTAAGGGTAGGTTCCCACAGGCAGGATACGCTGCAGAGGAATCTCAAAAAACCTCAGGTAATTCAGTCACAGAAATCCGCAGCAAATAGTGCATTATTGCTGCTGTTTTACCTGCGGATTTCAAGCATTGATTATTGGAAACTATATGATTACCTATGGATTTCAAGCGGGTTTTACTGCCTTGTACAATACTCAACTTGCCTATTTTAGTGCAGAATTTATGCTCCTCATCCAAGTCTGTGGGCCAAACACGCAGCATCTCCGTATAGAATACGCAGCATAAATTGACATGCTGCTGGTTTAAAAGTCGGACTGCACGACTTTTGTGCGTTTTTTTTCCGCAGCGTGGGCATGAGATTTTCAAAATCATATTCACTTTGCTGCTACTGTAAATACTGCGGAATTTCCTGCAAAAAAGTCAACCTTGTTTTTCGCTATGCGGGAAGCATTAGGCTGAATGCACACGATGCGTATGAATCTCTGGAATCTCATGTACACGCTGCGGTATTTTTCAGCACGTAAATTGACCTGCGTTTCCGCTTGCGAATTGCATCAGCCTAATACTAAGTAAAAACGCACCAAAACCCGTAGCATGAAAGCGCACCGATTTACGCATCAAAACGTAATAAATTGCCAGAAAAAAGCATAGAAGAACGCGCGATCTGGTGTTGTTTTATTTGCACATTTCCTGTGTTTTGCTGCGGTTTTAGTGCGTATTTTCCGCAGCAAAATATGCAACGTGTACATGTAGCGTAAACACTGCGGAATTTCCGTCCAGATTTTCTGTGATTCGGCAGCATATTTGAACAATTTTCATCCACACCATGTGAAAAAAATAAGCAGAAAAAAACTGCCGAAATTGACTTTCAGTGGAGATTCTCAGGCCTCATGCACACGACCGTAAAAACTCCCGTTATTACGGGTCGTAATTACGACCCGTAATAACGGGCTCATAGACTTCTATTGGCCACGGGTACCTTCCCGCTTTCTTACGGGAAGGTGCCCGTGCCGTTGAAAAAGATAGAACATGTCCTATTTCAGGCCGTAATAATGGCACGGGCAGGTCCATAGAAGTCTATGGAGCTCCCGTAATGACACGTTGCTAAGCGACGTCAGTAAATAGTCACTGTCCAGGGGGCTGAAAGAGTTAACTGATCGGCAGTAACTCTTTCAGCACCCTGGACAGTGAATTCCGATCACAATATAGAGCAACCTGTAAAAAAAAAAAAAAAAAGACGTTCATACTTCCTGAGAACTTCCTGCTTCCTCCAGTCCGGTCTCCCGGCCGTTGCCTTGGTGACGCGTCCCTCTCGACATCCGGCCCGACATCCCTGGATGACGTTTCAGCCCATGTGACTGCTGCAGCCAATCACAGGCCAATCACATGCTGCAGCGGTCACATGGACTGCAGCGTCATCCAGGGATGTCGGGCTGGATGTCAAGAGAGGGACGCGTCACCAAGGCAACGGCCGGGTGAGTATGAATTTCTTTTACTTTTACCTCGGAAAGGGCTGTCCCTTCTCTCTATCCTGCACTGATAGAGAGAAGGGGCTGCCGATTAGTGCAGGTCAATTTTGCATCGAAAACGTGCCCGTATATACGGGTGGAATACTGGTGACACCGGACCCGTATTTACAGGCACGGGTCCGTAAATACTGGTGCAAAACGGGTCGAATACGTGTGACACCGGACCCGTATTTACGCCAGTATTTACGGGTGGGAAAAAATACGGTCGTGTGCATGAGGCCTTAATCTGTAGCATATCAATTTCTCTTGTGAAAACGCTGTAGAATTTCCGCCCCCGAAAAAAAAAAAAAAACAGCTGCATATTCCACAGTGTTTATGCTAAAACTGAGCAGCTCTTCCAACCCAGAACCCGCAGTATATTCCGTCCGAAAAATCACACACATTGGGGTGCGGTTTTTCAGACGGAATTTCCGCTGCAGAAAGCAGCGCTTGAAAAAAAGAAAAAACACGACAATACTTACCCCCTACATCTTCTCTGCGAGTAGTCCGGCCTCCCATGATGATGTTGCAGGCCATGTGACTCTGCATCCTGTGATTGGCTACAACAGTCACATGAAATGAAAAATCATCCCACGAGGCCAGACTGGAGAAGTTGCGATTTTTGCGGCGTAATCGCTGTGAATACGCCATAAAAGTCACGACTCTTGGCTTTCTGTTGCGGGATTTGCATTCCCATTGAATTCAATGGGGAAAACCCGCAACAGAAAATCAACTAAAACGCAGCATAAATTGACAATTGTCAATTTATTAAAGTTTACGCTGCGTGGGTATCAGATTTTCTACATTTAATTCACTTTGCTGCTACTGTAAATGCTGCGGAATTTACGCACAGAATTCCGTTGCAGAAATTCCGCAGCTTTTACGCTACGCGGGAACCCGGCCTAAGGGTGAAATTATCCTTACAGAGAGGCAACAGGGGAACTACAGACTGTAGTAAGATGCCACCTTCCCTTAATAAGGGATATATATATATATATATATATATATATATATACACACACACATACATATATTCACATGTACAACTGATTTGTAAAAGAAAACAATAATGAGTAGGCTTTAACACAAATCCAGCTTTGTTTTAACATAAGGTTTTATAGAAGTGAATACTGATATCTCAAATTGTTGTCTCTATAGTGGAATATTCTGCTTCTCCCTGTATCCAGAGTTGCACAGTGTTGTGAGAGTGTATTCTGTATGTGAATAACTCCCCCTGGTGGCAGATTTATTAAATCTTAATAAATCTTCTCTACTTTTGTAAGAGTAAATCGTCCAGAGTGTGGCCGTAAAGCATCTTATGGCCAGGATCACACACACGGTTTTGATGCAGTTTTTGGCTCAGTTTTTTTTTAGCCAAATACAGAAGTGGACATAAAAGAAAGGAGATGCATCAGTCTTTTATTTTTTTCCTTTTGAATCCACTTCTGGCTTTGGCTCAAAAACCAGAGGCAAAAAACTGTGTGTGCGATCCTGGCCTAAGTGCGGTTTTACTGCTAATTGGCGTGGTTTTAAATGCTTGTCCGCACATTAAAACTGCACTGAGCAGCCCGAAAGGCAGTCGCTAAGTGTTGCCCTACCCTAAGTCATTTTGTTTGAAAAAAGGAAAATATACAATAGTATGAAGTACATCCATTGTTAATTATAAGGCCATATATTCACACCGCATATTTTCTGCCAGAGTGTAAAACACTCGTATTACGTTACAAAATACTGTATTTATGTACTGAGCTTGGTTCTGGTGCTGTATATATGTACTGAGCTTTGTTCTGGTGCTGAATTGATGTACTGAGATTGGTCCTGGTACTGTATTTATGTACTGAGCTTTATTCGGGTACTGTATTTATGTACTGAGCTTTGTTCTGGTACTGTGTTTATGTAATGATCTTTGTTCTGGTCCTGTATATATGTATGAGCTTTGTTCTGGTGCTGTATATATGTACTGAGCTTGGTTCTGTGGATGTATATATGTATTGAGCTTGGTTCTGGTGCTGTATATATGCATTGAGATTGGCTCTGGTACTGTATATATGTATGAGCTTGGTTCTGGAGCTTTAATTATAAAGGATATATTTATAATAACAAAATTACAGGGCAGATGGAGTTGTTTTCAATTCATTGTATATTTAATGGGAACCTGTCAGGTTGTTTTAACCCCTTGAACCGCCACCATGCGGTAATACTTGACCTGACAATATTTCCAAACATTCCCCTGCATGGTTTTTCAGATGTAGCAAAATCTATAAAATAAACTTTTAAAACGGCGCACACTATATGCTAATTACCCTATTAGGGGTCAAGGGGCGGTGACGCTATCCTGACGAGTCACATAGTCCTGCCTCCAAACACACCTTTCCATGCTTGATTGACATTCCCTGGCTGTTATACATCACTACAAGCCTCCACCAACTTTCTCAGATGCGCCATTGCAGCCATTGGCAGCTCAATGGCTGCAGGTGAAAAACATCTCGAAGATCGTGGCAAGAAATTGCAGGCAGGTCAAAATCTGCTTCAAAATTCCTGAAGGAATTTTGAGGCAGATTTTTCTGCTTGCAAAAAAACTCAGTGTGACCAGGGCCTAATATTGGTTCACACTTTTCTCAACATGTTTCCCTCGGATTAGGCCTTGTTCACATCTGCATTGGAGGCTTCGTTAGGGGCCTCCATCGCAGATCTTCCCGAGAATAATGGTAACATTAGCACAGCATGCTGCACTATTGTGGCGCCTGTGGAGGAACGGAACTGGTGCTTCTGATTTTTCTCTTGTTCTGCTCCTCTGACAGAGCAGAAAACAGAATGGCAAATGCTGGTGTGAACCCAGCCTTATTTGGGTTCATCGGTGGAACTATTGACTGTGAAAAAACAAGGTAGGTGAAGTAATTAAAAAACTTAACGACATCAAATGTGATGGTTATTTTGATAACTGCCTCAACTATTAACCCCCTCAGGACGGAGCCTGTTTTGTCCTTGTGGCACATCCGATTCTTTTCAAATCTGACATGTTACTTTATGTGGTAATAACTTTGGAATGCTTATACCTATCCTAGCGATTCTCAGATTGTTTTCTTGTGACATATTGTACATTATGTTAGTGGAAAATTTGGTCGGCAAATGTAATATTTATTTGTGAAAAACACCAGAATTTTGAGAAAATTTGCCAAAAATAGCATTTTTCTAAATTGAAATGTATCTGCTTGTAAGACCAATAGTAATACCTCACAAAATAGTTCTTAATTAACATTTCCCATATGTCTACTTAGTCTGTGAAGATGAAAATCAACTTTTTTCTGAAAAAACATAGATTTTTTTAAATCTTTACAAAGAATGAAGGAGAAAAAGCACCGCAACATTTGTAAAGCAATATCTCCCGATTACGGCAATACCTCATATGTGTTAATAAACTGCTGTTTGGACCCATGACAGGGCTCAGAAGAGAAGGAGCGCTATTTGGAGCACAGATTTTGTTGGAATGGTTTTCAGGTGCCATGTCGCGTTTGCAGAGCTCCTGAGGTACCAATACAGTGGAAACCCCCAAGAAGTGACCACATTTAGGAAACTGCACCCCTCAAAGAATTTATTTAGGGGTGTGATCATTTTTATGACTCCATAGTTTTTTTGCTAAATTCAGTGGAAATCTGGCATGAAAAATGAAATGTAAAATTTTTCACAAATGCGTCATTTTTTTGGACAGATTTTTCAGACACATCATGTAAGTGAAGGAAAGCACCCCAATATTTATTGCAGTATTTCTTCTGAGTTCAGAATACCCCCAAAGTTGTCTAAATATGTTGTCTGGACACATAGCAGTCCCCGGAAGTGAAGAAGCACCACAAGGATTTTGAGGCTTTATTTTTAGCCACAACCATAGGCCTAAAATAATTGTGCAGACCATACACATAAGGCCCTGTTCACACAGAGTTTTTTTTACGAGTTTTTTGGCACGGAAACCGCTCCGCAAAACTCCTCAAAAACCGCCCGAAAATGTCTCCAATTGATTTCGATGGGAGTCTTTTTTACTGAGAGCGGAAAAACCGTGTCGCGGTAAAAAGAAGCGACATGACCCATCTTGAGGCAGTTTCCGCCTCCAAAACCCCATTTCAAACAGTTAGAAACGGGAAATAAACGCCTCGACGAGTGTTTTGACGAGTTTTTGTCAAACTACTGTGCAAAAAACGTCTGGAGCAGTTTTTGCAGTAGAAAAACTCTGTGTGAACACAGCCTTAGAGTATTAGGTATTCATCTAGGGGTATAATGAGGGTTTTTAGTTTTGTTATACGTTCTTTTAGTGTCCAATTTAAAAAATCGGTAAAAGACCAGAATGATAAAGGGGTGGGTGTTTTAAAAGAATAAATTTTTTAATTCAGGGAGGTGTGGAAGATGCGGAAGCAGTCCTTCATACAGAGTCCGAGTTTTGATGGACAGGTGACGCACTGATATATGGTATCCTTACGGATACCCCTTTTTGCACAGACACAGCACCTTTTTTGCTCCCTGCCTTTTTTTGGTGTTGCAGGCACTTCACTTGGAAAGTGCTGCCCAGGAATGATACGGCAAGTACTACTTGAAGTAGCAGGAGTATCCCCCACCCTGTCTCTAAGCAGAAGAAATTTTATAATTTTTTCTTGGTACTCCAAGTAGGTACCCGGGTGGCCAGCTTTACGTAAAATTTAAAATGAATTGTACAGTGCCATCTGTACAAGGTACACGTACAATTTCTTGTACCATATTTTACTTTTTCGAATGGCACTGTAGGGTTTTAAAACCTGATCAGGTCAAACCCCCCCCCCCATGAATTTATTATATGCCTGAATGCACAGAGGCTTCTTCGTGGATGATGTGAATCCACGTGTGGGGACAGGGGTGCAGCTGGCGTAATGCGTAGATGTCAGCATGCATACAAATTTTTTTATCCCGGTATTTCAGACACAGGACCCCATATTGCAGCAATGCCCTGCTTTCGCCAATTCGCAGGGATTGGCCGATGAGGGTCTTGGGAAGGTGCCACTGTTTTTTTCGGACCATCCCACATGCCACTGTTTTTTTGTCTTTTAGACATTTGAACAGGGGTAAACTTGTGTACCAGTTGTCCAAGTACAAGGTGTACCCCTGATCTAACAGTGGGTGCAGGGGGTCCCACACAATCCTCCATGTTGTGCACAGGACGGTGGGACAATTTGGGGGCTGTATTATCCTGTCCTTCCCCTCATAGATCCAGAAAGCGTATGTGTATCCGGTCTCAGACTCACACAGCTTGTAGACCTTGATACTGTACCTGGTGCATTTATTGGGCAAATATTGGCGAAACTTCACCCTGTCCTCGAAGTGCACCAGGGATTCATCAACTGAAATCTGTTTGTCAGGGATGTAGATTTTGGAATTTTTTGGGGAGAAAATGTTTATGAGGGGCCTAACTTTAAAAAGTTGGTCAGAGTTGGGGTCATCCTGGCTGGGGCATTGAGAGTTGTCACTAAAGTGCAGACATTTTTGGAGGGCCTCATATCGGGGTCTGGTCATAGTATTTTGGTACGACATGATAACAATGATATAAAATGTCAGTGGACCAACGGATCTCACTTTGGGCTTTTTAGTGACACCCATGTTGAGGACTAACCCCCAACATTTTTGCATTTCTGCACAATTAGTCAGTTGCCAACAATTGGGTGTTCGGCTATAAATTGGTGGGCGTAGTCGACTACACTATTGATTCCGTCAAAATGACGGAACCCTTGCACAACGGAGACAAACGAAAACCATAGGCACTGGATCCGTCACCACTGAAATCAATGGTGATGGAAACGGAAACCTTTGATTTACGTTTGTGTCAGTCAGGGTCCCGTTCCAACGGAAAGCTCCTACGGAACGTCGGAACGGGACCCTGGCACAGATGTGAACGAAGCCTAAGTTCTATCAAATTGTCGGTAAATAACAATTTGAAAAATCCAATTACAGGAAGCCCTTCTGTCTGCACATGAATTCATGCCACAGCAGTAAATTCTGGGATTTGGGAGGTGTAATTGGTTAGGTGTGACCAATCACTGCTGGCAGTACCAGGGTCAGGCTGAACGGCAGTGTAAGGGTTAGGCAGAACCTGGGCACTAACCCTCCTGCGACTACGAGGAGTTTCTTCACTGTCACTAAGCGAGGAAGACTCTGGTTCCTCACCGCTCGCTGAGTCTGTATCAGATGCGATCATGGCATACGCCTCTTCAGCGGTGTAACGTTTCTCAGCCATTTTAACTAAATTTTTGTGTGTATATATATATATATATATATATGTCGTTTATACACACGTAGCTGTAACAAACCGTTATATATCAAAGATTTTTTCAGTTTTTTCACATAAAACGCCAAAAACACTATTTTTTTTTATTTTGTATTTTTTTCATGGAAAACACTAACACTGACAAACACAATTTTTTTTTTTATAACACTTAGTACCACTTACTAACTAACACTTACTAACGCTGACTGACGAGACTGACAGTGACTGATTGACACTAACTGACAAGTGACGCAACTGACAGTGACGCGACTGACAGTGATTGATTGACACTAAGGGCCTGTTCACATCAGCGTTGGCTTTCCGTTCCAGGGTTTCGTCGGAGGTTTCCGTCGAGGGAACCCCGCAACGGAAAGTGAAACTGAAACCACAGCTTCCGTTTCCGTCACCATTGATATCAATGGTGACGGAAACATTGCTAATGGTTTCCATTCATCACCATTCCGGCAGGTTTCCGTTTTAACGACGGAATCAATAGCGGAGTCGACTGTGCTATTGATTCCGTCATTAGCGATGTTTCTGTCACCATTGATATCAATGGTGACTGAACGGAAGCTGTGGTTTCACTTTCACTTTCCGTTGCGGGGTTCACCCGACGGAAATCTCAGACGGAAACCCCGGAAGGGAAAGCCAACGCTGATGTGAACAGGCCCTTACTGACAAGTGACACAACTGACAGTGACAAATTGACGTAGACGACCTAGACAACTACCTAACAACTAAATTATTTTTAGTGATTTATGGAAAAAAAGAAAAGAAAATCTCTCTTATACACTGGGAGGTGTGTGGGTTCACACACTAGGAACAGGGGAGCAGGAAATTAGGGGTTAATTCTGATTTTAACTTTGTCTGGGGCACACAACACGACACACGCTCTGATCTCTCCAACTTCTCTTCACAAACAAAGAGATCAGAGCCTGTGTCAGTTATTTTTCATCCGCCCTGGGTAAAAAACGCACAGACCCACCAATCACAGCAATCGCCGGCAATGGACCGCTGCTATTGGTCCATTGCCGGTCACATGAGGAATGGGGCAGCGAGGGGACCACAGTAACTGTTCCCGGACTTAATTACAAGTCCCGGGAATGGTTTTTAACACTTCCTTTACAGCAAGAATGCAATCGGTGGATCTGTACATATCCACCGATTACACCGATCGCCGGCATTGGTCCGCTTTTACGGGTCCATTGCCAGTGACTGGGGAGTGTTAGCTGTTGGGGACAGCTGACCTCCCGTTCCCGGTGCACACTGACAGACAGTGTGCATCGGGAACCGTGCAGTAACTGTACGTCCTAGTGTGCTATGACACTGGCCACCAGGACATACAGTTGAGTCGTGGTGCGCGTAGGAGTTAACTATGACAATGCTTCTCAATGTTTCTAAGCCAAATACCCTCATCTCAATCAAAATCAATGACATCAAAGTACCCCCAAGGCTTTGATCATATACTGTTCTGTACATTGTTAAAGGCAACGCATGAGCACTGTGCAAGTACCCCCTAGAGATATGTCAAGTACCCCATAGTTTGGGAGACTAGGGGCTATGGCACAGAAGTGTGACATAACTAATTTCAAATTAATTATGTTGTTGAGAGTTATAATGAATAAGGGGGCAGTGCAG
This sequence comes from Rhinoderma darwinii, assembly GCF_050947455.1. Classification (NCBI taxonomy): domain Eukaryota; kingdom Metazoa; phylum Chordata; class Amphibia; order Anura; family Rhinodermatidae; genus Rhinoderma; species Rhinoderma darwinii. Next base: position 27,028,128 of record NC_134694.1, on the reverse strand, counting down.
ATACAGGAATACATTTTAAGGGCAGTGAAGGGTGGTGCACAAAGCCTGCCATGGTAAAATTGTCCTAAACATTTTTTCTTTTTAATCTTTAAACATTTAAATATTTTTCCAAATTATGATGCCATACAGGTCCCAAATGTCACTGCAAACATGATACTCTCTTCATACTCACAGTCAGGGACAGAGGTAAAATACTCAACTAGTCAGGGCCATGCGTACACTCACACTCGTGCAGTGTCTGGTGTATACTCACAGTCAGGGACAGGCATACACTCATCAGGGGTATGGTCACTCACACTCAGGGACAGTACAATCCTCACTTAGTCAGGTCCATGCATACACACACTCGTGAAGACCGTCACAGTCAGGTATATACTCACAGTCAGGTACAGGCCTTTACTCCTCACTTAGTCAGGGTCATGCATACACTCACACTCGTGCAGACAGTCAGAGTCAGATCTATACTCTCAGTCAGGGACAGGCATACACTGCTCACTTAGTCAGGATCTTGCACACACTCACACTCGTGCAGACAGTCAGAGTCAGGTCTACACTCTCGGTCAGGGACAGGCCTTTACTCCTCACTTAGTCAGGGTCATGCATACACTCATACTCGTGCAGACAGTCAGCGTCAGGTCTATAGTCTCAGTCTGAGACAGGCATACACTCCTAACTTAGTCAGGGCCATGCATACACTCACATTTGTGCAGGCAGTCAGTTATGTGTATACTTACTCAGTTACGGACAGGCATAAACTCCTTGTGGACAGCTCCTCACATACAGGGCCGGCCCTAGGATAGATGGCGCCCCGTGCGAAATGATCTTTCGGCGCCCCACCCCATCATTAAAAAAGAATTCCCCATAAAAAAATTATAATGCCTCTTTAGTATTTTGTCCTCTAATTGTGGCCACAGTATTATGGCATCTATAATACCCCTACACAGTATAATGTCCGCTTAGTGGCCCCCACACAGTATACTGGCCCCCTGTAGATTTTGCCATATAGCCTCCCTGTAATCCCCCACCTCCTTTTTGTAGATCGTGCCATACAGCCCCCCCACCTCCCCCTTGTAGACAGTGCCATACAGTCCCCCACTTCCCCCTTGTAGACAGTGCCCCCAAACAAAAACAAAACAAAAATTGTACTCACCTTGGCCCTGTTCCCATGACGAACTGAGCTGCTCCATGACGGGATCCTGTAACCTAGTACAGAGTTTCCCAACCTTTTCAGACTCACAGCCCCTTGTAGGTAGCGCCACACAGCCCCTTGTGGGTAGCGCCACACAGCCCCCTTGTGGGTAGCACCACACAGCCCCTTGTTGGTAGCACCACACAGCCCCCGTGTAGGTAGCGCCAGACAGCCCCCTTGTTGGTAGCGCCAGACAGCTCCCTTGTAGGTAGCGCCACACAGCTCCCATGTAGATAGCGCCACACAGCCCCCCTGTAGGTAGCGCCACACAGCCCCCTGTAAAGAGCGCCACACAGCCCCCTGTAGAGTGCACCACACAGCCCCCTGTAGGTAGTGCCACACAGCCCCATGTAGGGAGTGCCACACAGCCCCCTGTAGGGAGTACCACACAGCCCCCTGGTAGGAAGTGCCGCACAGCCCCCTGTTAGGGAGTGCCACAAAGCCCCCTGGTAGGAAGTGCCGCAAAGACCCCTGGTAGGGAGTGCCGCAAAGACCCCTGGTAGGGAGTGCCGCAAAGACCCCTGGTAGGGAGTGCCGCAAAGACCCCTGGTAGGGAGTGCCACACAGCCCCCTGGGAGTGCCACACAGCCCCCTGTGGTAGTGCCACAAAGCCCCCCTGGTTGGTAGTGCCCCAAAGCCCCCTGGTTGGTAGTGCCACACAGCCCATAGCCCCCTGGTTGGTAGTGCCACACAGCCCACAGCCCCCTGGTTGGTAGTGCCACACAGCCCCCTGGTTGGTAGTGTCCCACAGCTCCCTGGTTGGTAGTGCCACACAGCCCCCTGGCTGGTAGTGCCACACAGCCCACAGCCCCCTGGTTGGTAGTGCCACACAGCCACATGGTTGGTAGTGCCACACAGCCCACAGCCCCCTGGTTGGTAGTGCCACACAGCCCCCTGGTTGGTAGTGCCACACTTCCCACAGCCCCCTTGTAGTGCAAGGACTACGAAATGACCCTGATAGCTGGCGGGCAATAGACATTCAAAAAAGGACAACTGTGCAGGAGCACACAAAATACCCAACTTTCCCAGCTATCAAATAAATGTGTGGAAATAAACATATCTTAGTTTATTTCCACACATTTATTTGATAGCTGGGAAAGCTGGGTATTTTGTGTGCTCCTGCAGTTGTCCTTTTTTATAGGTAGTGCCACACAGCCCACAGCCCCCTTGTAGATTGAATCCCCTCCCCCAACCCCTTCCAGTATAGATAGTGCCACTGTAGTTCCCTGAAGGAGCGGAATCCCCATGTGGCCGGGGATTCCGCTCCTGGAGCACTGCTTGATGTCTCTGTCCATATATGGACAGTGACATCAGGGGAACTCCTGAAGCGGAATCCCTGTCCACAGCGTTGCTGACGCTGTGACCGTCGATTCAACTCCAGGAGAAGCTCCTGTCGTCTGTATCCATGACGTCATTGGCTTCTCCTGGAGTGGAATCCCCGGTCATAGCGTCTGCAACGCTGCGACCGGGGATTCCGCTTCAGGAGTTTCCCCTGATGTCACAGTCCATATATGGACAGAGACATCAAGCAGCGCTCCAGGAGCGGAATCCCAGGCCACATTGGGATTCCGCTCCTTCAGGGAGCTACAGTGGCGCTAGTAGATAGCAGAGCAGGGAGATACCTCCCAGCTCTGCTATAGTGCCGTCGCTACCGCTATAGCAGCCGCAGCGGCTGCTAACGGCGCCACCGCCCTCATGCTCGATGTCACCGCTAGTAGCCGCTATGGCTGCTACAGCGGTAGCGACAGCCACTAAGTTACGAAGCGCCCGGGTGGAAAGGCGACTGCAGTTAGTGTGTGTAGTGTAGTGTGGTAGTTGCAACGGCGCGGGGATACACACACCCACTGGCGCCCCTCTTGCAGTGTGGTGGCTGGCGCCCTGTGCGACCGCACTGGTTGAACGTATCCAAGGCCGGCCATGCTCACATACAGTCTGTCACGGCGCGGGGTGTGGACCCACTGGGCCATAACGCGTAGCGGGATAGCAGCTGGCCAACTAGGTACAAAACAATGTCTATAGTCCAGAACGGGTACCTGAGGCAATGTAGACAGTAGCGGTGACACAACTTCACCTTCACTGTAGATGGCACATTAGATGCAGCAGAAGACACGACTTGACTTTCACTGTAGATGGCACAGTAGATGCAGCGGAAGACACGACTTGACCTTCACTGTAGATGGCACAGTAGATGCAGCGGAAGACACGACTTGACTTTCACTCTAGATGGCACAGTAGATGCAGCGGAAGACACGACTTGACTTTCACTCTAGATGGCACAGTAGATGCAGCGGAAGACACAACTTGACTTTTACTGTAGATGGCACAGAGGCACGGTAGCGCGGGATACAGGGTACAGGCAGCAGGAACAGGTAACACTGGAAAACACTGGGAGACCATTTGCAAGACAAACTTTAGGTAGACAACAACGCTCAGGCAAGGATCAAGTGGGCAGAGCCCTTTTTATAATCCAGCAGCATTCTGGGCTAATTACTGATTAATGACAACTGGACGCGTACTGGCCCTTTAAGGCCATGCACGCGCGGGCGTGCGCCCTGCGGGAAACAGTCCCAGAACACAGAAGTGAGTGCTGGTGTCTCCCTGGAGGGAGATGCCGCCGAGAACACAGACGTCCATGGCCGGGCCGTCAGAGGGTAAGTCTGAACGACGGCCCTCGGCCATAGAAGTTACACAGTCAAGGACAGCTCCTCACATACACTCGAGGACAGCTCCTCACATACAGTCAAGGACAGCTCCTCACATTCGCATAGCAAGGACAGGAGTGTAGTCCTCACACACACTCAACGGGTAGATGTTCACTTCTCATACTTTTCCAGTCAGGGACTGGCATCTGCTCCTCACACACATACAATCAAAGATGGGCGTAAACTGCCACAACTGCACCGTCGGGGGCAACAAGGAACTACAGGGCCCGCGGCTTGAGGGGGCCCGTGCCGCCAGCCGATACGCCCCCCCATATGCCCGGTGGCGCCGCTAGCAGCCGTTATGGCTGCTACAGCGGTAGCGACGCTACTATGTGGCCCACACTGCCGAGCCTCCAACAAGTATGGGCCGGGCGACACAGGACCTCTCATGCCTGTTGGCGTCGCTAGCACCGGAGGGGGCCCCGGTGCTAGCGACAGCCAAATACATGCATTAGCGCTGAATGGCCGGGCATGTTTCGTGCCCGACCATTCAGCACCTTACAATTACGCTGATTGGCTAGCGGCACAATGACGTCATCGCGCCTCTTCCGTGCCTGAAAGGCGCTGATTGATGGGGTAAGTCATTCTGCCATGCCAATCAGCGTCATTGGACGACGCTCGTTCAGCTCCAGCAGACCTGCCACAGTGTGGGAACGGGATCATGTGAGTATGTAAAGTTTTTGTTTTTTTTCTCATAAAACTGTGAGTGGCATTATATATAGTGGGGGCTCTATCTGCAGGGCGGTCATCTATATGTGGGCCACTATATAAAGGGGGGTCTATATGTGGGGTACTAGCTACAGGGATGGTCTGTATGTGGGGATGTGGGGGACAATCTATGGGGGGGTCTTAATATGGGGATGTGGGCCACTATATACAGGGGGCTCTATATGTGGGCCACTATCTACAGGGGGAGGGGTCTATATGTGGGGCACTATTCACAGGGGGGTCTATAAGTGGGGCACTATATACAGGGGGAGCTATATGTGAGACACAATACAGGGGTGGGCTATATGTAGAGCACTATCTATAGGGGAGCTAATTTTTAGAGCACTTTCTATAGGTGTGAACTATATGTGGGACACTATATATAGGGGTGGGTTACATGTGGGGCACTAGCAACAGGGTGGCTATATGTAGGGCACTGTCTACAGGGGTGGGCTATATGTGGGAAGCTCTATACAGGTGGAGCTATATGTGAGACTATCTACAGAGGTGAGCTATACGTGGAGCACTATCTATAAGGGAAGCTATATGTAGGGCAGCACGGTGGCTCAGTGGTTAGCACTATTGCCTTGCAGCTCTGGAGTCTATATGTAGGCACTATCTACAGAGGGTTGTATGTGGGATACTATCTACAGGGGCTTCTATGTAGGTCACTATCTACAGGGGGCTATGGGGGCACTATCTACAGGGGGCACGGTGTGTGTGACAGTGTATGGTACTATTATAATCAGGGACACAGTCTATGGCGCCATTATAGTTAGTGGTGCAGTGTATGGCGCTTTATTATATTTAGAGGTGTTGAGAATTTTAACTTCGTTTATAGGTGCAGAAATGTTTTAAAAGTGAGAAGCTGAAGATATCTGAGCGGAAAACTGCAGAAATGGGTTATGGCCGGTAGAAATCCAACATAGAGGTCTGGACCAGAGGGAGAAGAAAAGAACTAGAATCTGAGATGTCACCGGTGAGTCACTTAAAGAGGCTCTGTCACCATATTATAAGTGCCCTATCTCAAACATAAGGAGATGGGCGCTATAATGTAGGTGACAGCAGTGCTTTTTATTTAAAAAAAACCGATCTATTTTAACCACTTTATTAGCGATTTTAGATTTATGCTAATGAGTTGCTTAATGGGCGTATTTTTACTTTAGACCAAGTGGGCGTTGGACAGGGGAGTGTATGACGCTGACCAATCAGCCTCATGCACTCCTCTCCATTCATTTACTCAGCGCATAGGGATCCTACTAGATCCTTATGTGCTGTCTTATACTAACACATTAACAATACTGAAGTGTTTAGACACGGGATGTCTATTCACAATCTGTGGCAGTTACAGCAGAGGAAGCGTGATCTCGTGAGATCTCGCTGTAAATGACAGGTTACAACGAGATCACGCTTCCTCTGCTGTAACTACCATAGAAACAGTAACAAAGTGCAGAGATTGTGAATAGACATCCCGTGGAATGTCTATTCACTGTCTAAACACTTCAGTATCGTTAATGTGTTAGTATAAGACAGCACATGCGCTGAGTAAATGAATGGAGAGGAGTGCATGAGGCTGATTGGTCAGCGTCATACACTCCCATGTACAACGCCCACTTGGTCTAAAGTAAAAATATGCATAAATCTAAAATCGCTAATAAAGTGGTAAAAATAGATTGTTTTTTTAAATAAAAAGCACTGCTGTCACCTACATTATAGTGCCGATCTCCTTATGTAGGAGATAGGGCTCTTATAATGTGGCGACAGAGTCTCTTTAATGTAAATGTTTATTCTGCCTCTAATCAGTATTGTAGTCACTGTGTGATCTGCAGCGAGATGATGAGTGGTATGATTTATTTTTTCTGAAACCGCATCTCCCAGCATATCCTCACCATTGTTCGGGCCATGCTGAGAGCTGTAGTTTTACACCGTACAAACCTATACGGCAGGGGTGGCACTAAATTGAGCTGTATTTGTTCTGGTGTTGTATATATGTACTGATCTTTGTTCTGATGCTGTATGTAAGTACTGAGCTTGGTTCTGGTGCTGTATATACGTATGAGATTGGTTTTGGTGCTGTGTATATATGTAATGAGTTTGGTTCTGGTGTAGTGTATATATGTACTTAGCTTTGTTCTAGTGCTGTATATATGTACTGAGCTTGGTTGTGGTACTGTGTATATGTATGAGCTTGGTTCTGGATCTGTAATTATATAGAATATATTTATAATAACAAAATTGCAGGGCAGATGGAATTGTTCTCAATTTATTGTATATTTAATGGGAATCTGTCAGGTAATTTTAACCTCTACAACCGCCACCATGCGGTAATACATGACCTGACAATATTCCCTCGTATGTTTTTTTCAGATGCAGCAATATCCTTAAAATCCACTTTTAAAAAGGCGCACACTAAATGCTAATTACCCACTAGAGGGTCATGGGGCGGTGCCGCTATCCTGAAGAGTCACATAGTTCTGCCTCCAAACCCACCTTTCCATGTTTGAGTGACCTCTCCCTGGCTGATACAACTTTCTCGGATGCGCCATTGCCTTGTGTCACTATACACAAGGGGGGGGGGGGGGGCTCTGTGGCACTATACACAAAGGGGGGCTGTGTGGCACTATAAACAAGGGGGAGCTGTGTGGCACTATACACAAGGGGGGATGTGTGGCACTATACACAAGGGAGAGCTGTGTGGCACTCTACACAAAGGGGGGCTGTGTGGCACTATACACAAGGGGGAGCTGTGTGGCACTATATACAAGGGGGAACTGTGTGGCACTATACACAAGGGGGAGCTGTGTGGCACTATACACAAGGGGGAGCTGTGTGGCACTAGGGGGAGGACTGTTGCTCTATCTACAGGGGGCTGAGTGTGGCGCAATCTACAGGGGTCTTTGTGCTGCACTTTCTACTAAGGGGGGCTGTGTGGCACTATATACAAGGGAGGGGGGCTGTGTGGCACTATATACAGTGGGAGCTGTACAGCGCTATATATACAGTGGGGCTTTATGGCAATATCTACAGGGGGCTGTATGGCACTATCTACAAGGGGGAGGTGGGGCACTATCTACAAACGGGATGTGACACTGTCTATAGGTGGGGCTATATAGCACTGTCTACAGGGGGGCTGTATGGCACATTCTACAGGGGGCACTATTTATAAGGGGGGGCTGCTTGTGGCACCTGCGGGGGGGCCCCGGTCAAGAGTTTGCTATGGGGCCCAATCTTTCCTGCATGCGGGGGGAGTAGCTAGGGAGTGGGGGACTGGAGGGCGCCCCGGGTGGTGTAAGGAGCTGTAATGACACACTGACACCTCATTTTCAACCAGCCACAATGAATGTCCTTTATGTTTTCCTACCACTAGGAGTCACTGTTGTCCAAGGAATAATATATAGTCTTATCCGTGACAATAAGTGATGTTATAGTAAATAATAATAAAAAAAGACATGCAATTAAAAATATTATTTTATGTTATGGCCAGGTATACTTTATTCATCGTAACCGCTATATGATATTGTATTCTGATGTCCTCAAATACGTCTATGTGTAAAAAATAGATGTAACTACAATGATGATGTGAGAGGTGTTCTCAGATCAAGATAAACAATCCTGAGGCCGCTCAGTTTTTAGCGCACTAGACAGGAGACAGTGTCTGTAATATCCCCAAGGATATATGTAATAATCTTCACAGGATGCATTGCCAGCGCTGTATCAGTATGCAGAACATCCGTTTATACTTGTAGAGCACTGGTTCTATGTCTGTATATCATCTAGTGAGCATAAATAAAGTGTCCTCATGTTTATTTCTCTACAGGCATATATATATATATATATATATATATATATATATATATATGTAATGTATAGAAAAAGAAACTTTGCAGCACTCCAATATGAAAAAAGTGGTGATTTATTCACTCCAGATACAACAGCAACGTTTCAATCCTACAATAGGATCTTTATCAGGCTTGATAAAGATCCTATTGTAGGATTGAAACGTTGCTGTTGTATCTGGAGTGAATAAACCACCACTTTTTTCATATTAGAGTGCTGCAAAGTTTCTTTTTCTATACATTACATTACGTCCGAGGATCGGGACGTTTTGCTGGGCACCTGATCAACAATTTCTGTGTGAGTGCTGCTGCTTTCTTTTTTGCTATATATATATGTATGTATATACACACACCGTTTAGCCATAACATTATAACCACTGTCCGATGAAGTGAATAACATTAATATCTCTTGACAACGGCGTCTGTCAAGGGCTCGGATATATTAGGCAGCAAGTGAACGGTCACTTGTTGAAGTTGATGCGTTGGAAGAATAAAAAACGGGCAAGTGTGAGGATCTGAGCGATGTGAACCATGGCCAAATTATGATGGGTAGATGACTTGGTCAGAACATCTCAAAAATGGCTGGTCTTGTAGGGGGCTTCCCAGTATACAGTGGTTAGTACTATCCAAGGAAATGCAATTAGTCAACCAGCGGCAGGCTAATGGACGCCCATAGATATGTGTGGGAAGCAAAACTACTACTGGCTGTAATATCCGTGTCTGCGGGCTGTCAGCTCCAACCTCCCCCTGACAGCCGCAGCCACGAGTCGGCAAGCGCTGGCCCAGCCTCCTCCTCAGGAGACGCCAGCGCTCGCGTCCACTCACCTCTGCCGGATCCCATAGGGTGCGCGCGCGCGCGCGCGCTCGTGCCCGCTCTTAGAGTAGCAGCACGTGCACCTGACCTCATGGACGAACTTTGACCCGTGAGTACCCTGGACTATAAGAGGGGTCCAGCCCCCTAGTTCTATGACTGAGCGTTGTTGTGTTCCCTATAGTTTGTCTATGTGATGGCCTCCTAGTGTGTTTCCTGTTCCAGTCCCTGTCCCTATACTTATTTCCAGTTCCTGTTCCTAGCAATCCATACCTTCCTGGTCTAGCACGGAACTGTGCCAAAGTCGTGCTGCGCTACATCCACGTCTGACCTGCTTCACCTCGCCTGACGTCCGCCTGCTACCTAAGAACCAGCCGAACCTGCCCTGCTGCTGTCTGAGCTGCCACAGGTACCAATAGAACTATAGACAATCACCTGCTCCCTGTTGGCCAGCTGCCTTACCGCCAAGGCGGTATGGCCCAGTGGGTCCACAGACCCTACGTGACACTGGCTATGGTTACTGCTGGAAAGGTGTCATAATGGGCACTTGAGCATCAGAACTGGACCATCGAGCAAAGAAGAAGATGGCCCGGTCTGAAAAATCACGTTTCTTTTACATCATGTGGACAGCCGTGTGCGTTACTTATTTAGGTAAGAGATGGCACCAGGATGCACTATGGGAAGAGGGCAAGTTGGCGGAGGCACTGTGATGTTCTGGGCAATGTTCTGCTGGGAAGCCTTGTGTCCTGCCATTGATGTGGATGTTACTTTGACGTGTACCTCCTACCAAAACATTGTTGCAGACCAAGTACACGCCTTCATGGCAACGATATTCCCCAATGGCAGTGGCCTCTTTCAGCAGGGTCAGTGGCGTAGGTATAGGGGTCGCAGCGTTCGCAATTGCAAGCGGGCCCTGAAGCCGGGGGGGGCCGCCGCCCCCTGCCCCAATCAATAAAAAGTTACTATAGTAACTGGGGCCGCGAGACCCTGTTACTATAGTAACTGACAGTACTTACTCACCTGGTTCCGGAGCGCAGCGGAGGTCCTGACGTCACAGCGATGTGCGCAGCGCATGACGTCAAACCGCTATGCACTGCGCACAACATCCCAACCCTGGATAGAGTCAGGACAGAACCTCCGCTGCGGCTGAAGAGGAGGGTAAGATTAATATCCCTGTCTGCTGAAGCTGATAGGTCGGGGTCTGACTCCCGGGACCCCACCAATCAGCTGTTTTGAAGGGGCCGCAACGCTCGTACGAGAGCTGCTTCCCCTTCTTTCCGGTCACCTGCTCACACTGTGAATCCGTGTCGGCGACTCACAGTGTGACCAAGTGAGGGAAATGAAGGGGAAGCAACTCTCGTACGAGCGCTGCGGCCCCATCAAAACAGCTAATTGGCGGGGTCCCGGGAGTCGGACACCGACCTATCAGCTATTGTTGGCCTATCCTGAGGATAGGCCATCAATGTTTAGGGATTGGACAACCCCTTTAAGCCTACGATGTAGCAGGCTTAGAGGGCCCATGAGACAGGATCACAGATTGTGTGATGCTGTCTGCTGGGCCCTGTATCTAAGCCAATCACAAGGTAGGCTTAGATACAGGGCCCATGTGTGATCATGTCTGATGGGCCCTGTATGTAAGCCTACCACACGGTAGGCTTATATACACGGCCCCAGCACACAGTAATCTTATACTGTATAAGATTACTGTCTGCTGGGGCCCTGTATCAAAGCAACTTACGTAACCACATGGTAATCTTAGATACAGGGCCCATATGTGATACTGTCTGTTAGACCCTGTATCTAAGCCTAACACATGGTAGGCTTAAATACAAGGCTCCAGCAGACAGTAATCTTATACAGTACCCTGTAGTAGGCTTAGTTAGATACAGGATCCAACAGGCAGTATCACACATGGACCCTGTATCTAAGCCTACCACATGTGTTACTAATAGTTTTTTTTATGTTTGTGTTTTTTACAGGTTCGGTCGGTGGACTACGTCGGATTCGAGGACTACTTCGATGACAGCTTTTTTTGTTTTTTTTAAACTTTATTACTACCGCCTGATTGACAGCGTCCATTACTAAGGCGGGGCATAGTGTTAGCCGGTGCCGAGGCTACCACTAAACCCCATTATTACCCTGGTACCCACAGCCACCAGGGGTGCCGGGAAGAGCTGGGTACAATCCAGTACTTGACCATCTGTATTGATGGTTGGATACCGAGGTGGCTGCGGGCTGATATTATCAGGCTGGGAAAGGCTAGAAACAGCGACCCCCCCCCCCCTCCCCGGTAATTTGAGCCCTCTGCTGCTTTATTGTATCTGGCTGGTTATGAAAAACCCACGTCATTTAAAAATAAATAAATAATTGGAAAGAAAGATGTGGGTTCCCCTCCCAATTTTCATAACCAGCGGGATACAACATAGCAGCAGCTGGCAGGATTACGAGGGTGGGAAGGGCCACTGTTTTTGGCCTTCCCCAGCCTAATACTAACAACCTGCGGCCGCCCCAGCACCCGACCATCACTACAGATGGTTGGGTACTGGTTCGTACCGGGCTCTTCCCAGTACCCCTGGCGGGAGTGGGTACTGGGGTAATAATGGAAGTTAGTGTTAGACTCTGCACCTGCTAACATTAAGCCCCACCTTAGTAATGGAGATTGTCAATCAGCCAGCAGCTATTACTAAGGTGGTAATAATAAAGTTTAAAAAAATACAAGGACATAGAAAAAATATTTTATTGAAATAAAAAAACCCACACAACCCTCATTAACCATTTTATTGAGAATAAAAGAAACGCTGTCATTGAAGTAGTCCTCAAATCCGACATAGTCCAACGACCGAACCTGTAAAATAACACAAACACACAAAAATAATTAGTAACACATAAAGAAGCAAAACAATTATTATTCTTACCTTTCCTGGGTCCAGCACTGGAGCCGCAATGTCAGCGAGCTGGGCCCTATATCTAATCTAATCATGTCTGATACTGTCTGCTGAGCCACTGTATCTAATCCTATCATGTGTGATACTGTCTGCGGAGCTATGTATCTAATCCTATCATGTGTGATACGGTCTGCTGAGCTGTGTATCTAAGCCTATCATGTGTAATACTGTCTGCTGAGCCACTGTATCTAATCCTATCCATAGTTTTTGGGGTCGTAGTGCTATAGATATGCTCTCTCCTATACACACACACACTTTTTCTTGGGGGGGTATATGTATTGGGGCTATTTCCCCTGACGTTTTACGACCTTAGTGACACCCCTAGCTGCTAGCGCTGCATTGTTGGGTCGCTTAGGAGACCCAGCGATACAACTGAAAGCTGCGGGCTGTCAGGCATGAGAAGTTTGCGGGGGTGGGGGGACCAGTAAGAACTCTTGCATCGGGCCCATGAGCCTTTAGCTACGCCCCTGATTATATGATTGTATACTGGTTATATAGTACTGTGTGAGATTATATGTAGGTAACATAACAATCTTTAAATATACAAGTGGTTCACATCATGACCAGGTAAACTTAATATTCCACTGAACACAAGTCTCAATATAAAGCCTCCATGACACAAGCGTATTTTACATCCTTAGTCCATCCATTTTTTGCGGACAGTAGTATGGAGCTAATGTTAATCAATTAAGCTATTCACATGGGCGTATGAAATATGCGCATCTTTTAAAAATACAGCATGCACTACTTTCATCTGTGTTTCAGATGGAAAATGCCCATTGAAGACTATGAAGAGTGATGAAAATACGGATGCATACAGATCCATATGTCATCCATATTGCATCCATTTTTCAGAGAAGCTGATTATGTCATTCAATTATCTCCCTAGTAGACAGCCCATCAGTAATTAGGATCTGTAATACTGATACAAAATTGATGACATACTGATGCAATATCAACCGTAATGCGTCCGTATTATGGACGTTTACCAATACATTTGTGTGAAAGAGGCCTAAAGGGGTATTCCGGTTGTCACAAGTTATAGCTGATAACTGTAAGACCGGTGGGGAGCCCTACTGATCAGCAGAAAGGGTGTCCCATGTACCTTATCTTTCCCCGCAGCAAGACCGCTTGCCAGGAGGAGTTGAATAGAGCGGCATCGAGCATGTGCCCTCCCTCTCCATTCAGTCATGGCACTGTTTGGAATAACTCTATAAATCCATAATTATTTCAGAAACGGGTTACATTTAGTGTTGCCAACTTTAGTACCAAAAAACATTGTCCGGAAAAAAGGGGCATGATGTTGAGGATTTTGTTTCACACAAAGACATTTTACTATCGAATATTCCTAGGGTCTAGGTTTATTATAAGATTAATACCAAATTGTTCCAAGTGGTCTAGGGTAGTTAACGGATTAATAATAGCTTTACTGTTGAAGAGGTCAATGCCAAAATCATTAGTAGTGTAGGACAGTCAAAGGGTTAATGTAAGTATCCCTTGTGGTCTAGCGCAGGGGAGGTTTTAATGTAATCATCCTAATGGTCTAGGACAGTAAGGTTTAAAGAGGTTTTACAGGACTTTGATATTGATGATCTATACTAAGAATAGGTCATCGATACCAGAGCAGTGGGGTTACGAATCCCGGCACCCCCTCCAATCAGCTAAATGAAGAAAAATACTTACCATAGCGACGCGTCCCTGCTCCCGTGCAGCCCGGCCTCCTGTGAGGATGTTGAAGCCCATGTGACCACTTCAGCCTGTGATTGGCTGCAGCGGTCACATTGGATGAAACGTCATCCCAGGAGGCTAGCCTGGACGAAGAAGCATATAACTCTGGGTAAGTATAAGATTTTTTTTTTCTGAATTGCGATTTTTGCAGCTGAATCGCAGCTTTTCTGCCACAAAAATCGCAACATTTGCTATTTGTTGCGGGTTTTACCACCCCTTTGAATTCAATGGGGAATACCCACAACAGATAAGCAAATACAATTGACATGATGCGTTTTTTCTGCTCAACATTTACGCAGTGTGTGGATGACATTTGTTCAAATCTCAACCACTCTGCTATTACTGTATTATGCTGTGGATTTTCCGCAACAATATATGTAATATTTACTTTACATGTGAACTTACTCTAATAGAGTATTCCCTGAGAAGGAGCGGACAGGTTTTCATCTGCAATTATATTATTGCCTGTGAAAATGTTATACCGGCCCTTGGCTGCTGGTAGAAGGTTGATCAGTTACCAGCCGCGTGGCAACCCTAGCTACATTATACTTATGGTAGGGAGATTGTCTACAGCACAGTACTGGATACTAAATTATTCGGTCTGAGGCCATGTCCAAAAAGATTCTGTGCCTAAATAGTGACAGGCTCATATTCCGCCGACAATTCTTATGAATGGGGTATTTTTATACCCTATTTACATGCTTAGGAAAATATCCATGTGGAATAATAAACATGCTGCGGATTTTAGAATCTGGAGCATGTTCAATATTAGGGCAAAGCCCCACGTGGCGGAATTGCTCTGGAATTCCGCTGCGGACACTCCGCAGCGTTAATCCACAGCGGACCCGTTTCTCCATTGCCTTCCACTTCTCTTTAGTAGGGTTCGTTTAGACGAGGCGGAAAATTCTGCTGCGGAGCATAGGCTGCGGTGCGGAATTTGGTGTCCGCAGCATACAAATGGATGTTGCGGACCTGTGGCGGACTGGTTGCGGACTGATTGCGGAAGTTCTCCATTGACTTCAATGGAGATTCTAAATTCCGCAACGAAGTCCGCAGATGTCATGTACATGTTATGTGTGCTGCGGATGCGTATTGGTTTTTTTAACATGACATTTCTTCATTCTGGCTGGACCTATGTATTTCTAGGTCTACAGCCAGACTGAGGAAGTCAATAGGGCTCCCGTAAATTACGGGTGACTATGTGTGTGCACCCATAATTACGGGTGACTATGTGTAGTCACTGTCCAGGGTGCTGAAAGAGTTAAGCGATCTGCAGTAACTGTTCAGCACCCTGGACAGTGACTACCGATCACAATATATATCAACCTGTAAAAAAAATAGAAGTTCATACTTACCGAGAACTCCCTGCTTCTTTCTCCAGTCCGACTTCCCAGGATGACGTTTCTGTCTAAGTGACAGCTGCAGCAAATCACAGGCTGCAGCGGTCACATGGACTGCTGCGTCATCCAGGGAGGTCGGGCTGGATGCCGAAAGAGGGACGCGTAACCAAGACAACGGCCGGTAAGTATGAAATTCGTTTACTTTCACTAGGGAAAGTGCTGTCCCTTCTCTCAATCCTGCACTGATAGAGAAGGGAAGTACTTTCACATCAATACGCAACGGCCAGTCCGCATCAATTTACTGCACATTTTGGGCAGATCCGCCACAGAATCTGCAACGCAGATTCTGTGCGGCATTGATGCGGACAGTTGCGGAAGAAAACCGCCACGTGGGGCCATGCCCTTACCGTGGATTCTGCACTGAAAATTCGTGGATTAGCTGCATTGAATTACAATGGGACTAACACACATGCAGATTCACTGGCCAAGGAGCAGCTGGCACTCAAGCAGATTTTCGGAAAAATTCATGCAGGATAGCATTTTCCATAGACAAATCTGAACATACACTTAACCCTTTCCCGACATTTGTCGTAAGTATACAACATGGAAAGCCAGTGCTTCCCACAAAATGTCGTATACTTACGACAAATGCTTGGCACCGACGTAACGGCGGGGACTGAAGTTAGCTTCGATCCCCGCCATTAACCCCTTAAATGTAGCCGTCAAAACCGATAGCTACATTTAAGGTGTTTGCAGCTCAACGACACCCCAGCAATGAAATCGCTGGGGTGTCGGTGGCTGCAATTGCAACCGGAGGCCTAATACTGGCCTCCCGGTGTGCCTAGCACGGAAAACTTCTAGCCCCCGCCAGGAGGCAGGGCCTGAAAGGCTTCCGTAGCCGCTGGCAAGATGGCGCCGTCTCAGAAGATGAGCCGGCGTCATCAGCGGTGGATATCAGCTGTATGTTACAGCTGACATCCACTTGTAACGGCAGGAACCGGAGCTAGCTCCGATCCCTGGCATTAACCCCTCAGATGCAGCGATTGGATCCGATCGCTGCATCTTTGTGGTTGTTAGCAGATCGGCAGCTGTGCCCTGCAATCGCACGACTGCTGACTGCTATTATGACACCAGGAGACCTAACAATGGCCTCCTGTTTGCCATTACAGAAGCCGATTAGGCCCTGCTCGGAGGCGAAGCCTAATCGGCTTGCTGTCAATGAATGACTGACTGATCTAATACATTGCACTACGTAGGTAGCACAATGTATTAGAAAAAAAATCTGACAGTTGGACCTTCAAGTCCCCTAGTGGGACTAAAGTAAAGTGGAAAAAAAAAGGTGAAAAAAAGTTGGAAAAAATATAATAAAAAATTTTAAGTAGTAAAATAAAACACATTCGCCCTTTTTCCCTTATCAAGTCCTTTATTATTGAAATAAACCATACATATTTGGTATCGCCGCTACCGTATAAGTGATCAAAAAGTCGCATGTATCCAAAAATGGTGCCTATAAAAACTATAGCTTGTCTCGCAAAAAACAAGCCCTCATACAGCTCAGTCGACTAAAAAATTAAAAACTTATGGTTCTCACAACATGGTGACAGAAAAAATACATTCTTTTTACAAAAGTAATTTTATTGTGCAAAAAGTTGTAAAACATAAAAAAGTGCTATAAATTAGGTATCACCAGAATCGTACGGACCCGCAGAATAAAGTTAACATGTCATTTATAAGGCATGGTGAACGCTGTATAAAAAAAACCCCCTAAAAAACGATGACAGAATTGCAGTTCTTGGTCACCTTGCCTCTCAAAAAATAGAATAAAAAGTGATCAAAAAGTCGCGAGTACCCCAAAATGGTACAAATAATAACTACAGCTCGTCCCTGCACAAAAACAGCCCTCATACCACTACGTCTATGAAAGAATAGAATTAGTTAAGGTGTCAGGGATCATTACCATGTATATTGTTTGAAAAATATTATCCTTACATATATATATATATATATATATATATATATATATATATATATATATATTCAGTATATTACACAAAGAGATTGGATTCATGGAGCACAAAGAGCCTGCATACCACGCCTATGGAAGACACCGCCCCCTGGAATGCAAAGAGGTGTGTGCAGAAGAATGTACAGGAAAACTTACAGCTGAGGAGCCAATGGGACTTAAGCAAGTCCCACATCTCTAGGGAGGGGCATATTTCTTCTCTGTGTGTTTCTTTGTTCTGAATATATATACGGACCTGACATTTTTGGCGCCCGACGGGGACCTCACTCGAGGAAATATCAAAATCCGGATAACCGACAATCAGAGGATGAAACAGAGGACCCGAGATTGCCCACTGATAAGGAATTTGATCATCTCCATACTAAGCATGGTAAGTCAGTTTATTTTATAAATCTTCGACTTAACTGTGTTAGTGGACAGTCTTGTGGCGATCTGTAGAACTCTTTTGTTGATTTCCTGGATTATCTCAGGCGACAGAGGTGATATATTCCGCTGTGAGGTCGAAAACCTGTGAGACCTTAGTCGCGCCCGACTAACCATCCTCTGGGTAATTAGGGACTAGATAGAAAATATAACAGACCGGAGAGTCTAGAAAATATAAACAGACCGGAGAGCTGCAGACTGCGGAATTTTTATATTTCCAGCGAGGCCAGAGAGTCTAGATAAAGCTTGCTATATCCTAGCGAGATGTAATAAATACATTGCAGACTAGGAATTGTAATATTTCGGCAAGACTTAGCGTTGCAGACTGTGAAATTATAATATTTCCGGCCAGATCAAGAGTTGCAGTTCGAAAATTGTTATATCAATTATGTGTACAATATAGACTGTTAGAATGGATGGTTTACGGTCCATATTCAAATCTCCAGGATCGTCCGTAAAATGAAGAAATTGATGGAAGTGTGTGGGATCCATAGAGGAGGTAGGCTCCAAGCCGCAGATTGGGCAAAAGGCATGCTGGAGAACAAAGGGAAGTTGGAAGGTAGTAAATTGATGGAAAGTGCTTTAGAGGGATTTGTAGAAGAGGAAGTTAGGAATAAGAAAGGTATTGTATGTATTAGAAAACACAGGACCAGCCGACGCCCGGTAATGGCGTCCGTACCTCATGTTGAGTGTGTCCTCATTGTGGGCAGGAAACCCCCCTGCCCCTGATGTGGCCACGCCCGGCCCAACCAAATCAGTATGAAATAATCGCCTTGTTAATTTTGTAATTTGTAACTCATGCTACAGTGTCTTTTTTATTTTAGGTTTCATTCTAGTGTGCGGGACACGTCATCATTATATAGGGATGGTGGCCGACAGATTGGACTGTTACAGATGTGTTTGATGTTTTGAACGTAGATAATTCCTATACAATGGTGTGATGAATGATTGCAGATACGTATGTTGTTTTGCCGGCATTGAAAGGGTTAAGATTGTGAGACTAGAAGCTGTGAGTGTGCGACCCCCCCCCCCTCCCCCCTGTAGTATGCTGTGTTTGGGAGGAGGAGGGGGGGCTAACTGGTTGCAGTCTGAAGACAAGGATTTTAATATGCACTGCTTTTAGATATATATATATATATATATATATATATCAGTGATGTCTACAAACCTAAATAAATTTCTTCTCTTTGCGCATGCGCTGTTGTTTATAAAAGTTACGATATTTATGTGTTATGATGTGATCAGATTTCATGTGTTTTGATGTTAATTCAGATGTATTAAACTATAGATACTGTGATACACAGGGTTTTGAAAATGTATGTGCCCCCCACCGTTCCCTATTTTTATATACAGTTTATTGGTTTGCAGTAATTAATGTTATCAGATATAATATTTTCTGTTTTATTGAATAACTAACTACAATTGTTTTGTTTTTAATTTCACACATGAGTTATGTCATTGTAAAGATAAAATGTATTTTCGTCAGGAAAAAGTCATTTTTGTTTCAGGCTGTTGTACATTACAGGGGGTTAAACTAGTGCCCGACTTTGTTATGTTGAGATGTAGTTTTGAACTCTGCTACATTACTTTCGCAGAGTCCACAAAGGGGGGAATGGTGAAGGAACTGATCAGGTACAATTTTGGTTTGTTTTGAATTAATTAATTTGGTTTCAGGAGATCTACAAAATGTGTATGAGACCCCAATGAGTAATCCAGATTAAATGTGTATGAGAGTAACCTAAATTTTGACGTTTTTCTGTGTAGATGGTTCCAGATCTTTCCAGAACAGTAAATATGGCACTGGGTAAGCTGTGCTGTAGTCTCCACCCAATATGAGGTATTGTGTAAAAGACCATCCCCCTCTAGAAAAGTTACACAGGAGGTGACGTCACTCACAGATGATTCTTTACAGATTTAGATGGGGGAGAAGGCAAAACAAAAAAAAAATTGTCTGGACATTGTTAATTTGATGTAAAGCTTTTAGGAATTTTTTATTTTTATTTGTTTTTGTATTAATCAAGTATTTTCAGAACCTGATAAAAGTGAGATTCTCAAAGTATTCTGGATTATCAGATGAGTGTGGAGAAGTGTATAACATTTGGTTTTATTTTAGAGAATGAAGACGCCACCCCTTTGAAATGTTCTATCTATATGTGACATGGGTTTTTAATGTAAATTTGTAATGTAGAAATACTTCATACAGTATGTACAAGACAGGATACGAGGCACCAGGTAAAATACCCAGAAACCACTCTCACCTTCTTGTTCATCTCAAGGAGCGGAGCTGGAGGTGCTTGCTGAGACTTGTAACCTGGCAGAAGGTAAGACGGCCGACATTTACACTGACTCTAGGTACGCTTTTGGCATCGCCCACAATTATGGCCCCATTGGTAGTAGGAACTTTATTGGATTATCGGGTAAGCCAATTGAGAGAGCGAGAGAAGACAGAACTGACAACAAGAGTAGGTGCGGCCAGGTGTCAGTAAATTGGCTTGTCCCTGGATACAATAATGCCACCACTAGGTGTGTAGCAGCTGGCATGATGTGCGCACGGCATGACATAGGTAAAACCGCAAAGGTACCTGTGAAAAGTGCAGCCCGGCCATATTACCCGTCCCAGCGACTGCAGAACATACAACTACCCAAGGTAGAAGTGTATGAAGATGTGCTCGTGTGTGTAGACCTGTTCTCAGGGTGGTCTGAAGCCCGGCCGGTATCTTCCCCACTGCAGAACTTGTGTGTAGTGACAGGGGAACAGTATTATCCCAAGTATTGAACTGGTGTTTGTATAATGATAAGATGTCAGCAGTTCTCTAGACATTGTCCCAAGGTTAGTTTGTTTAATAACTGTATTTAAGAAGGGTTGTGGGAATATTAAATACTGAGGTTAAGTTTTATGTAAAGTTCTAGACCAGCCTCAACATTGGACTATTGGATGTGTCAGATAAAAGGTACAGAAGCGGAATATTCCCATTCGAAAAAAAAATGTATTTGTTTATTTTTGTTGTTATTGTGAAAGGGAAATTTTAGAGCAGAGAATTCTGTGCAGTATATATATGTGTATGTATAGATATATATAAAGAAAAGAGGAATCAGTTTGTAGGTATCAGTTTTAGTTACTGACCAGTGTGAACGTTTAACATAAATCTGTCATTGTTAATGTTTTTCTTCAAGTTAATTATCTGATTAAGATCAATTACTGATTAGGCTATGAAAAGCTTGTTCTTCACAGGAAGAGTCCAACTGGGAGCAGAAGGCGTGAGAACCAGATTCTAACAGAATGTGGACGGATAAAGGAAGGTAAACCAGTAGCGCCCAATGCATTCTTGATAGCCCTTGTATTGATGGTGTATGACCTCACATATGCCCCAAGACTGCAAGGATCGATGTGGTAAGATCTAATTGGTATGTCCCAGGCTTTACAGCTGTTGCTGCTAAATTCTGTTAGAGCTGTTTGATTTGCCTACAGAACAGTCCTGGCAGACCGGTGCCAACCTTATCATACCCGCCTCACACGAAGAGAACCGACCTTGAGAGGCCTTCCCAGGTAGAACGAACCAGATTAGATTAAGAAAAAATTGGTTTGAGACACTTGTCAGATAAACATGTGGAATCTGTGTATGTTTCTGTGAGGTGGAGATGTTCTAGGCAATCAGCGGAGATCAAGGTACAAATCCTGCTGAAAGAGTATCACCAAGTGCAAATGAAATGTACCCAGTAATCACACATCTTCTAGGTGCCCTGTCCATTGTAACAAAGAAGTTTTTTTCCTATATATAAAGGTGTTTGATGTCATTTGAGGGCCTGACATTATTGTATGTACTTAGAACAACGTTTATAATGTATGCGGATGATGTTATCACCAGATTAGTATTTATTTTAACAATTGAAAAGAGTTAGGGGTCCCCAGCAAGTGCCAGTAAATATGAACTAAAAGACTTTTAACACGATGAACTCCATCACCGAGATGCGGCAGGCACAGCCTGAGCCACTACAATGCGTTTATCATGAACTGACGGCAGTGTCACAATTCTAAGCAGCCGTCCAGACAAGTAACTTGCCAGAGGAAGAGTACAGATGCGGAGGGTTTGTGATAGTCACAATACAACTCCACTAATCCGCCTACGTGGGATCTCACCCCAGGCTCACAGCATGAGGTGCAATGTACAGCCCGGTGACGTAAACTAAAGGAGACGGTGTCGGACAGATGAGAAGGACCAAACCAAGTCCTGATGACATCAGCAAAGATCAAAGTAAAGACCAAAGACCTGAGTGAATCCGTCAGCAGGATCAAGTGTTTTGATAAGTAAGTGGCTAGGAGGGGGTAATAATAACTCCCCCACTGGACACCAATGTAGTCTGACTCCACAATTGTGTGGGTTACCCTGAGGGTGACAGTCAGTGAAGAGCAGAAGACAGGAGAAGAAGGGGACGATGGTGTACAGGACTGGCAATGAACTGATGGGACCCGAAACCTGAGGGTGATAGCATGAGATTGGTGATAGCATTATGTTATTAGTTGAGGCCCTATTGTTTATAATGTCTGAGGTTTATAATTATAATGTGTGTAAATATGCCACGGTGCTGCAAATTACAATCTGAGGAGTTTTATGTGAAGGTGTGAGGTGAAGGTCACCGTGCTGCCCATGACCTGTTATATCTGCAGGGGTAAAGTCCTATTAGGACAGTAAGTGACAGTGCGACAATTATTACCATTAATAAAAATGTAGACTGGATTAATTATATATATAGATATTACAACCAGCAGCGGTTTGTAGATTATACCAAGACAACCATCCTGTATACTGAGGAGAATAGGGACAGTTAGGACCATTCAGAAACCTTGGAAGTCCAGGTACAAAGGGGGGTTACTTATAAGGAGTAGCTCGTCTCAAGCTGGTGAAGAAATCCAAAACCCCTACCCGCCTGGTTCGAGTGGTCAGTGGTAGGTTGATAGGCAAGACTCAGGGATAGAATAATAATATTTTTAGGGGGGACTGTCAGGGATCATTACCATGTATATTGTTTGAAAAATATTATCCTTACATATATATATATATATATATATATATATATATATATATATATATATATATATATATATTCAGTATATTACACAAAGAGATTGGATTCATGGAGCACAAAGAGCCTGCATAACACGCCTATGGAAGACACCGCCCCCTGGAATGCAAAGTGGAGTGTGCAGAAGTATGTACAGGAGAACTTACAGCTGAGGAGCCAATGGGACTTAAGCAAGTCCCACATCTCTAGGGAGGGGCATGTGTCTTCTCTGTGTGTTTCTTTGTTCTGAATAAAGTTCAGTTCTCCTCTTTTATGATTGAGGGAAAGTTGTGTACCAAACATCTCTGACTGGTTTACTTCTTTCCAGGCATGCCTTCAGCTTTCAATTTACAGAGGTGGTTATTCAGTGTGAAATGACAGCGAGAAAGGAGCTTCCCTGATATACGCACCTGACAAAGGATCCAGTAAGTCAGGAAATAAAAAATATGCAGTTGTGCAGATCAGAGGGGAACATTTTGTCTGTTTCAAGAGGCGATTTATCGAGGGGCCTAAAATTAGGGTACCAGGAAGGGGGGGGCCCAAACATATCTGCTGGAAGCGAGGGTGCCCGTATTATACAAGGACAACGCTTGCTAGCAAAATTCCCCAAACTGAAAAGGTGCGGAGTGTGGACCAAAAGAAATGATTGGCCTGTGCAGAAATGATTGCTGCACAGCGTAACACACATTTATGGATTATTTTATTGTTTACCCCGTTATTATACCCCCTGACTATGCCCCTAATGTACTCTGCCCGGCTTACATATGCCCCACATTATAAACTGAAACACCAGTAAAACTCCAAACAAAACCACCAACATGCAAAATCCGCGCTCCAAAAGCCAAATGGCGCTCCCACCCATCTGAGCCCTACAGCGTGCCCAAACAGCAGTTTACTTCCACATATATGGCACCGCCATATCCTGGAGAACCCTTTTAACAATTTTTGGGATGTGTGTCTCCAGTGGCATAAGCTGGGCACGACATACTTGCCACTGAATTGGCAATTCTGGGTAAAAATGTTAATTTTTACTTTGCACCATCCGCAGCGCATTTATTTATGGAAAAGACCCGTGGGGTGAAAATGCTCACTACACCCCTTAATAAATGCCTTGAGGGGTGTAGTTTCTAAAATGGGGTCACTTCTGGGGGGTTTCTTTTATTATTTCCCATCTGAGCCTCTGCAATTGTGAATCAATTCTGTGTAAATCGCCAAATTAGGCCTCAATTCCACATGGTACTCTCTCCTGAGCTCTGGCAAATGTCCAGGCAAAAGATTAGGGTGATTCTAAAACCGGGAAACACAGCATAATAATTAGAGAGCTGTCTTGTGATGGTGGCACAAGCTGGGCACCACATATTGGCATATCTATTGAAAAATCTAATTTTTACTCTGCAATATCGAGTGCACACTAATTTATGCAAAACACCTGCGGGGTTAACATGTTCACTACACCTCTAGGTAAATACCTTGAGGGGTGTAGTTTCCAAAATGGGGGTAACTTTTGGGGGGCTTCCACAGTTTTGGTGCCACAGGGGTTTTGTAACTGCTACATAGCAACCAGAAACCAATCCAGCAAAATCTGTAGTGCGAAAGCCAAATGGCACTCCTTCCCTTCTGAGCCCTGCCGTGTGCCGAAAAATTTGTTTATAACCAGATATGGGGTATTGCCATACTCGGGAGAAATTGCTTAACAAATGTTGGGGTTTTTCTTCTGTTTTATTTTTTGAGAAAATGAAAAACTTTGCACTAAAACTACGTCTTATTGGAAAAAATAATAATTTTTATTTTCACTGCCCAATTCAAATAAACTCTATGAAACAGCTGTGGAGTCAAAATGCTCACTACACCCCTAGATTAATTCCTCAAGGGGTGTAGTACACAAATGGAGTCCCTTTTGGGTAGTTTCCACTGTACTGGTACCTTAGGGGCTTTGCAAAAGCGACATGGTGTCATGAAACCAATCCAGCAAAATCTGTGCTCCAAAAGCCAAATGCCACTCCTTCTCTTCTGAGCCATGCCGTGTGCCCAAACAGCCATTTATGAACACATATGGGGTATTGCCGTACTCGGGAGAAGTTGCTTTACAAATGTTGGGGTTCTTTTTTCCCTTTATTTTTTGAGAAAATGAAAAATTTTGAGCTAAAGCTACGTCTTATTGAAGAAAAAGGATTGTTTTTATTTTCACTGCCCAATTCTAATAAATTCTATGAAACACCTGTGGGGTCAAAATGATCACTACATTCGTAGATGAATTCTTGAAGGGGTGTAGTTTCCAAAAAGGGGTCAGTTTTTGGACGTTTTCATTGTTTTGTCCCTCAGGGGCTTTGCAAATGCGACATGGCCTCCGCAAACCATTCCTGCTAAATTTGAGCTCCAAAAGCCAAATGGCGTTCTTTCCCTTCTCAGCCCTGCCGTGTGTCCAAACAGCCGTTTATTACCACATGTGGGGTACTATTTTATTCGGGATAAATTGCTTTACAAATTTTGCAGTGCTTTTTCTCCTTTAGTCCTTGTGGAAATGAGAAAAAATTAACTCATCCTACATTTTCTTTGAAAGAATGTAGATTTTCATTTTCACGGCCTACTTCCAATAATTTCTGCAAAAATCCTGCGATGTCAAAATGCTCACTATGCCCCTAGATAATTTCCTCAAGCGGTGCAGTTTCCAAAATGGGGTCACTTTTGGGGGGTTTCCACTGTTTTGCTACCACAAGAGCTCTTCAAAGCTGACATGGTGCCTAAAATATATTCTAATAGAAAGGAGTGTCCAAAATCACCTAGGTGCTCCTTTACTTCTGAGGCATGTGTTTCAGTCCATAAGCACACTAGGGCCACATGTGGGATATTTCCTAAAACTGCAGAACCTGGGCAGAAAATATTGAGTTGCGTTTCCCTGGTAAAACTTTGTGCTACAAAAAAATGGATTAAAAATGAATTTCTGCAACAACAAAAAAATTTAATTTGTAAATGTCACCTCTAGTTTGGTTTAATTCCTGTGAAACGTCTAAAGGGTTAAGAAACTTTCTAAATGCTGTTTTGAATACTTTGAGGGGTGAAGTTTTTAAAATGGGGTGACTTTTTGGAGGTTTCTAATATATAAGGCCCTAAAAGCCACTTCACAACTGAACTGGCCCCTGTAAAAATAGCCTTTTGAAATTCTCTTGAAAATCGGAGAAATTGCTGCTAAAGTTCTAAGCCTCGTAATGTCCTAGAAAAATAAAAGGATGTTCAAAAAACGATGCCAATCTAAAGTAGACATGTGGGGGATATTAATTAGCGACTATTATGTGTGGTATAACTGCCTGTCTTACAAGCAGATATATTTAAATTTAGAAAAATGCTAATTTTTGCAATTTTTCGCTAAATTTTGGTGTTTTTCACATTTAAATACTGAATATATCGAGCAAATTTTGCCAGTATCATAAAGTCCAATGAGTCACGAGAAAACAATCTCAGAATCGCTTGGATAGGTGAAAGCATTCCGAAGTTATTGCCACATAAAGGGAAACATGTCAGATTTGAAAAATGAGGCTCTGTCAGGAAGGTCAAACGTGGCTAAAGAGGGAAGGGGTTAAAAAGAGGGATTTTGATGCAAATAAAAAAAATATCTGAAGGGTTATAGTAGGACTAAAATGCAACGTTATTTCTGCAACTCTCTCATGGTTCTGGGGCAGTGCAGGGGCTCAGTGGTTATAGCATGGTAGGGAAGTTAAATTGTGAGCTCCATTGGGGACAGGGATTAATGTGAATGGTGAACATTGCTGTACAGAATTGTGTGTGGACAATAGGAAATAAATAAAATAATAGTAGGTAAACCTCAGAAAAGGTGATCCTTTGTGGAATATAGATAATTTAAAGACATGTCTAATTCTTGAAAGGATTAAATTATAACAAGAATGGCCTCTTTCGAGCGGCTTCTGACTACGCAACCCCATGTGAAAGAAGAGTCCTGTATTCTTAAATTAATTGTCTCACAACAGATATTAATGGCATATCTACAGAATATGCCAAAAATGTCTGATAGATAACACAGAAAAAGGCCATACTTACAAATGGACACAGCCAGGTCAGGAACGCTGATGAAGGAGTGAGCAGGTGCTTTAAATAATAATAGCCACTCCCACTGGTCTTGAGGGGAGTGGTGTGTGTGGTGCATGGGATGTGTAGTAAGAAATAATAAATGAATAGTGTGTGTGCAAGTGTAATACTAGAAGTGAAATATAGGGGGCAGTAATGAGTGAAGTGCCTCAATAGAAATAAATGGATAATGGGGTGCAAGTGTGTGAAACATGGAGGGATAGTGTGTACGTCATGAGGCACAACGTGTATAGCCAGGTAGAAGCCTATTTGTGACGCCTTGATAATTCATAGAGCGGGCTACCCTGCTTGCTATGCCAAACATCAGCGTTCCTGACCTGGCTGTGTCCATTTGTAAGTATGGCCTTTTTCGGTGGTTTTGTATATGTCCCCTTGTTTTTATCGGTTCTGTTTGTGCATCAGGAACATTTTGTTCCATTTAGGAGTTAGGGACTCGCAAGTCTGGGGATCCTTGTCGTGGATTGCAAGCTTGCGTCCTTTTGGCCAAAATGATTACTAATACCCCAGGTATTTTTCATTACTACATATATTCGCTTCTCTTGGACACAGCCGGGTCTTTGATGCTGGGAGAGCATGGTGTGTTGTTGTTTGGCATAGCAAGCAGGGTAGCCCGCTCTATGAATTATCAAGGCGTCACAAATAGGCTTCTACCTGGCTATACACGTTGTGCCTCATGACGTACACACTATCCCTCCATGTTTCACACACTTGCACGCCATTATCCATTTATTTATATTGAGGCACTTCACTCATTACTGGCACCTATATTTCACTTCTAGTATTACACATGCACACACACTATTCATTTATTATTTCTTACTACACATCCCATGCACCACACACACCACTCCCCTCAAGACCCGTGGGAGTGGCTATTATTATTTAAAGCACCTGCTCACTCCTTCATCAGCGTTCCTGACCTGGCTGTGTCCATTTGTAAGTATGGCATTTTTCTGTGTTTTCGTATATGTCCCATTGTTTTTATCGGTTCTGTTTGTGCATCAGGAACATTTTGTTCCATTTAGGAGTTAGGGACTCGCAAGTCTGGGGATCCTTGTCGTGGATTGCGAGCTTGCGTCCTTTTGGCCAAAATGATTACTAATACCCCAGGTATTTTTCATTACTACATATATTCGCTTCTCTTGGACACAGCCGGGTCTTTGATGCTGGGAGAGCATGGTGTGTTGTTGTTTGGCATAGCAAGCAGGGTAGCCCGCTCTATGAATTATCAAGGCGTCACAAATAGGCTTCTACCTGGCTATACACATTGTGCCTCATGACGTACACACTATCCCTCCATGTTTCACACACTTGCACCCCATTATCCATTTATTTCTATTGAGGCACTTTACTCATTACTGCCCCCTATATTTCACTTCTAGTATTACACTTGCACACACACTATTCATTTATTATTTCTTACTACACATCCCATGCACCACACACACCACTCCTCTCAAGACCAGTGGGAGTGGCTATTATTATTTAAAGCACCTGCTCACTCCTTCATCAGCGTTCCTGACCTGGCTGTGTCCATTTGTAAGTATGGCCTTTTTCTGTGTTTTCGTATATGTCCCCTTCTTTTTATCGGTTCTGTTTGTGCATCAGGAACATTTTGTTCCATTTAGGAGTTAGGGACTCGCAAGTCTGGGGATCCTTGTCGTGGATTGCGAGCTTGCGTCCTTTTGGCCAAAATGATTACTAGTACCCCAGGTATTTTTCATTACTACATATATTCGCTTCTCTTGGACACAGCCGGGTCTTTGATGCTGGGAGAGCATGGTGTGTTGTTGTTTGGCATAGCAAGCAGGGTAGCCCGCTCTATGAATTATCAAGGCGTCACAAATAGGCTTCTACCTGGCTATACACGTTGTGCCTCATGACGTACACACTATCCCTCCATGTTTCACACACTTGCACCCCATTATCCATTTATTTCTATTGAGGCACTTCACTCATTACTGCCCCCTATATTTCACTTCTAGTATTACACTTGCACACACACTATTCATTTATTATTTCTTACTACACATCCCATGCACCACACACACCACTCCCCTCAAGACCAGTGGGAGTGGCTATTATTATTTAAAGCACCTGCTCACTCCTTCATCAGCGTTCCTGACCTGGCTGTGTCCATTTGTAAGTATGGCCTTTTTCTGTGTTTTCGTATATGTCCCCTTGTTTTTATCGGTTCTAAAAATGTCTGATAGATGTGGGACCCACACCTATCTCCCGAACAGGGGTCCACCGACCCTATCCCGCCTGGTGAGGCAGAACTCTGGCCACCGCATCCAGGCGGAGAAGCAGTGCACAGCAGGATAGGTTTCCGGAAACAGCCAATTTAGCTGATTTACGCTTTTGCTGTAACTAATTCACCACTGATTTCCATGAATGGTACCAGTCTGACAGTAGTTTAAAGAGGATCCATCAGCTCTCCTGACATATATGTTTTACTAAATTCTCGCATTACCCATAAAGTAACAATTATGGCACATCTTTTCTTCAAACGCTTCATTGACCATTATATTTCTCCTGAAAATATATGAATAAATTGAAAACCATTCCCTTGTGAATATGATGTGTCCCTACACTCTGACACTGTCCAATCATCGCTGACAATATCAGATTGTGTAGGGACACACTCTATTAGCAACGGAAATGATAATGCCCAGTTGTTAATTTATTCATACAATTCCAGGAGAAATTAAAGAGACTCTGTCACCACATTATAAGTGCCCTATCTCCTCCATAAGGAGATCGGCGCTGTAATGTAGGTGACAGAAGTGCTTTTTATTTAAAAAAACGATCTTTTTTCACAACGTTAGGAGCGATTTAAGTTTATGCTAATGAGCTTTCTTAATGCCCAAGTGGGCGTACTTTTACTTTCGACCAAGTGGGCGTTGTACAGAGGAGTGTATGACGCTGACCAATCGGCATCATGCACTCCTCTCCATTCATTTACACTGCACTAGCGATATAGATATATCACTATGTGCAGCCTCATACACAAGCCCTAACATTACTAGTGTCCTGATAATGAGTACACATGAAATCCAGCCTGGACGTCATGTGTACTCAGAATCCTGACACTTCTGAATCTTTTTTGTGAGATTCCAGCAACGGATACGAAATCTCGCGAGATCTCGGAGCTAAACGAGATTTGGTGTCACTTGCCGGAATCTCACAAAAAAAGATTCAGAAGTGTCAGGATTCTGAGTACACATGACGTCCAGGCTGGATGGTCATGTGTACTCATTATCAGGACACTAGTAATGTTAGGGCTTGTGTATGAGGCTGCACATAGCGGTATATCTATATCGCTAGTGCAGTGTAAATGAATGGAGAGGAGTGCATGATGCTGATTGGTCAGCGTCATGCACTCCTCTGTACAACGCCCACTTGGTCGAAAGTAAAAGTACGCCCACTTGGGCATTAAGAAAGCTCATTAGCATAAACTTAAATCGCTTCTAACTTTGTGAAAAAAGATCGTTTTTTTAAATAAAAAGCACTGCTGTCACCTACATTACAGCGCCCATCTCCTTATGTAGGAGATAGGGCACTTATAATGTGGTGACAGAGTCTCTTTAAAGCAGAACGGCACAAAAAGGTTTATAAGAAAATATCTTCCGGTATTTTCATTTCATGGGGAATTTAGCAAAACATCATGTCAGGAGAGCTGACAGATCCTCTTTAAAGGGGTTTTCCACTACCGGACAACTGATGACCTATCCACCGGATAGGTCATAAGCATATGATCGGTGCGGGTCCGACACCCGGAACCTGTACCATCAGCTACTCCAGCTGCTTGCGCTCACTGGATGTCATTGCACACTACACAATGTACAGATCTGGAAGCAGTTGGCTCCATACATTGCATAGCGGCCGTGCTGCAGAACTGCAGCTCTGCTCCTATTCACTTGAATAGGAGCAGAGCTGCAGTACCGCAGCTCAGCCGCTTTTCCGTGACCGGAGCCATCTGGTTCCGGCATGGATGTCCGGTGCCCAAAAGCAGCCGGAGCAGCTGATCGTGTGGGGTCCGGGTATCGAACCCCCACCGATCATATACTGATGACCTATCCGGGGGATAGGTCATCAGTTGTCCTGTAGTGGAAACCCCTTTTAATGCTGCTCATTCATGGCCAGATCTCTATGTCAACAGTTTGATTGGGAGATCATCAATCTGATTGTAGGGAGATCTATGCATTCTGGCACAGTCACAATTAATATCCTCACATAATCCATGACTAGAAATCTGCATCACGAGAAAGAGTAAGCCACCAGAGATGAGGAGTCTGTACTTTGTACATATACGACATCCCGACACAGCCCAGATATCGAACGTGGCATACATACTTCCATATTGTGTTTTAGAATAACACCGTTATAAGGAAAATAAACTTCATAAAAATACATTAAAATACAGGGACCATCATAAAAGCACAGCTTTCACCATATCATCAGGTTGGGAAAATGAGGGGACTATAGAATTACGCATTATGGTTTGTAAAACGCAAGCATTTACATTTCACTTTGTAGAACAACCAAAAAATTCCCACTAATTAAACATCATTTGGAAAGATTACAATTCACCAAAAATGTGTAATCTGGCGTGTTATTTTTTCTACATTGGTACAGGAATTGAATGTTCAGAGATTTACTTTGAAATTATGGATAATTTTCCAATTGTATCTACAGGGAGAACTCAGCGTTTTAATTATAGAATTCTCCTATGTTTAAATATGGCTCCCGGCCGGCTCCCTGGTTTGGTGGCAGTGTTATGTATTGTGTCTGAGTGTTCGCTCTGCTGGAGGCTTTTTGGGGAATGTTATAATTTTTATCTAATTATAGAGTACAGAAAGTTTGTCGCTTGAGGCTCTGTTAATATTGCCGTTCAGTTAGAAGCAGGAATGCATTAAAGGGAAAAGCAGTGGCGCTATGATATTTGGGGAGGAACAATTTGGCTGCAATCCATCTACTACAGTCTATCGTCTTCCCCAAGCATTGCATTATATTGTGCTTTGTCTTTAAAGTGGTAGAAAAAAATACATAAAAAAACAAACTAAGCTGTGTTATTAAATCTAAATGTATTAAATAACTATTTATATAACTATACTATATAACTTTGCATATATTAGCAGATGGAATATATTTTTGCCTACATTAAAAACTGTTTATTGTTTATAAGTTTGTTCACCACGACATATAGGTTCGCTGCCTGCTTTCATTATTGAACTCTACTTTTAGAGCAATAAGCAAGAAATTTTTTATTTTTGGTTATGCTAAAACACTCAGGCCCCATGCACACGAACGTGCTTTTGCGGCCGCAATTCCCCCAGAAATCCACGGGTGAATTGAGGTCCCATTCATTTCTATGGGCCCATGCACACGACCGTAGTTTCCACGGTCTGTGCATTGCCGCAGAGCCTGGACCTCAAAAAGAAGGGACATGTCTTATTACGGGCGTGTTTTGCGGTCCAGGCTCATAGAAAATAATGCACGCGGCCATGTGCATGGCCCGCCATTTGCAGGTGGCTCGCGGGTGACACTCCACTGCCGTCCGACCCGAAAATTATGGCCATGCACATGGCTATGGTCGTGTGCATGAGGCCTAAATACAAAGCTATAAAGGGGCTGTATGGTTTATAAAACTCATTCTAAAATACCCAATTAAGGACACTTTATGTTTAGGTTGTACAGTAAATATATTATTTTTAAAGTCGAGCATGTATTGTAGCCAAGGCAATGGGAGGAGGAGACAGCACTGGATGGTGACTACAACCACTAGATCAGAAAATAACTCATTCACATTTTTTATATTGTCGTAGGCTATGTTCACACCTGCATTGTGACATTCCGTTGTTCTGCTCCGTCAGAGAAGCAGAACAAGGGTATAACGGAAGCAAATGTTCTGTTGCACATTGGACACAGCCGTCAGCTTTCCATCAGGGTGTCCGTGATTTTACCGGACACAATAGCAAAGTATTCTGCTATTGTTTCAAGTAATCCCTGCTGGATCTGCAATGGAGGCCCCTAATGGAGCCTCCAACGCAGATGTCAAGCCTTATTATTGCCTCCTACACAGCTCTAGGCTGCCTCTATATTTAGGCAATACTTCTACTGTTGAGCATTACTATGTATCTAGACTCATTGGGCACCCCCCCCCCCAATGCACCCCCTATCTGGACCTGCTATTTACTAGCGGAAACTAGGTCCAGACATTGAACACAATGGATGATAAATTCAGATTTTCAGACAGTGAAAGTGAGGACCACAGCTAAATATTCAATTCTAAAAATGAAAGCCAAAAAAATGTGGTGATTAAGATCCAGCAGGAAACCTACTGTCCTGGACACAATTCAGGAAATAGTGATATAACTCCAACATAACATTGTACATTGACATTTTAAGGATGTGTCCGAGGTTCAGGTTTCTAAAACACCACCAGTATCTACTTAAAGGCTATGTACACTTTTGAATGTTTTTTTTTTTTATTATTAGGTTTTTTTACTAAATGAAAAATAGTTTTCTCCCCAAAAAATATTATCATGTTTTTAAGAAATTTCCTAATTGACTTATATTTTTCATTTCTTTTACTTTTTATGATACAGCTTCTATACTGCATATCCTGTATACATAGAAGCTGTATCATTTTCTCTCAGCCAAATCTGTCGGTTCACCTGAACTGACGGCTTAGCTGAGGGCGGGTTCCGCGTGTCTCTGGCACAGAGGATTCAGCTAATAACGATCACATCTAAGTTCATCAGATTAGATGTGATCGATATTAGCTGGATCCTGGGTGTTAAAGAGGCTCTGTCACCAGATTTGGCAACCCCTATCTGCTATTGCAGCAGATAGGTGCTGCAATGTAGATTACAGTAACGTTTTTATTTTTAAAAAACAAGCATTTTTGGCCAAGTTATGACCACTTTTGTATTTATGCAAATGAGGCTTGCAAAAGTCCAAGTGGGCGTGTTTAAAGTAAAAGTCCAAGTGGGCGTGTATTATGTGCGTACATCGGGGTGTGTTTACTTCTTTTACTAGCTGGGCGTTCTGACGAGAAGTATCATCCACTTCTCTTCAGAACGCCCAGCTTCTGGCAGTGCAGACACAGCGTGTTCTCGAGACACATCGGCACCAGAGGCTACAGTTGATTCTGCAGCAGCATCAGCGTTTGCAGGTAAGTAGCTACATCGACTTACCAGCAAATGCTGATGCTGCTGCAGAATCAACTGTAGCCTCTGGTGCCGATGTGTCCGACACGATGCAGGACCTGGGGCAGGAAGTGAGTGACGTCACAGCGTGATCTCTCGAGAACACGGCTGTGTCTGCACTGCCAGAAGCTGGGCATTCTGAAGAGAAGTGGATGATACTTCTCGTCAGAACGCCCAGCTAGTAAAAGTAGTAAAAACGCCCCGATGTACGCACATAATACACGCCCACTTGGACTTTTACTTTAAACACGCCCACTTGGACTTTTGCAAGCCTCATTTGCATAAATACAAAAATGGTCATAACTTGGCCAAAAATGCTCGTTTTTAAAAAATAAAAACGTTACTGTAATCTACATTGCAGCGCCTATCTGCTGCAATAGCAGATAGGGGTTGCAAAATCTGGTGACAGAGCCTCTTTAAATTGTCCTCTACATAACATATAATAAAAAGCATACATATATAGAGATACAATTAAACAACATCAAATTAAATAATTCCCAGATATTTGGTAGCCTCACAGTCCATTGTATGCATCATAACCATAATGACATAATATATATATATATATATATATATATATATATATATATATATATATATATATATACACACTACCGTTCAAAAGTTTAGGGTCACTTAGAAATCTCCTTATTTTTGAAAGAAAAGCAGTTTTTTTCAATGAAGATAACATTAAATTAATCAGAAATACACTCTATACATTGTTAATGTGCTAAATGACTATTCTAGCTGCAAACGTCTGGTTTTTAATGCAATATCTACATAGGTGTATAGAGGCCCATTTCCAGCAACCATCACTCCAGTGTTCTAATGGTACATTGTGTTTGCTAACTGTGTTAGAAGGCTAATGGATGATTAGAAAACACTTGAAAACCCTTGTGCAATTATGTTAGCACCGCTGTAAACAGTTTTGCTATTTAGAGGAGCTATAAAACTGACCTTCCTTTGATCTAGTTGAGAATCTGGAGCATTACATTTGTGGGTTCGATTAAACTCTCAAAATTGCTAGAAAAAGAGAGCTTTCATGTGAAACTCGACAGTCTATTCTTGTTCTTAGAAATGAAGGCTATTCCATGCGAGAAATTGCCTAGAAACTGAAGATTTCCTACAACGGTGTGTACTACTCCCTTCAGAGGACAGCACACACAGGCTCTAACCAGAGTAGAAAGAGAAGTGGGAGGCCCCGCTGCACAACTGAGCAACAAGACAAGTACATTAGATTCTCTAGTTTGAGAAATAGACGCCTCACAGGTCCTCAACTGGCAGCTTCATTAAATAGTACCCGCAAAACGCCAGTGTCAACGTCTACAGTGAAGGGGCGACTCCGGGATGCTGGCCTTCAGGGCAGAGTGGCAAAGAAAAAGCCATATCTGAGACTGGCTAATAAAAGGAAAAGATGAATATGGGCAAAAGCACACAGACATTGGACAGAGAAAGATTGGAAAAAAGTGTTATGGACAGACGAATCGAAGTTTGAGGTGTTTGGATCACACAGAAGAACATTTGTGAGACGCAGAACTGAAAAGATGTTGGAAGAGTGCCTGACGCCATCTGTCAAGCATGGTGGAGGTAATGTGATGGTCTGGGGTTGCTTTGGTGCTGGTAAAGTGGGAGATTTGTACAAGGTAAAAGGGATTTTGAATAAGGAAGGCTATCACTCCATTTTGCAACGCCATGCCATAACCTGTGGACAGCGCTTGATTGGAGCCAATTTCATCCTACAACAGGACAATGACCCAAAGCACACCTCCAAATTATGCAAGAACTATTTAGGGAAGAAGCAGGCAGTTGGTATTCTATCTGTAATGGAGTGGCCAGCGCAGTCACCAGATCTCAACCCCATAGAGCTGTTGTGGGAGCAGCTTGACCGTATGGTACGCAAGAAGTGCCCATCAAGCCAATCCAACTTGTGGGAGGGGCTTCTGGTAGCATGGGGTGAAATTTCTCCCGATTACCTCAGCAAATTAACAGCTAGAATGCCAAAGGTCTGCAATGATGTAATTGCTGCAAATGGAGCATTCTTTGACGAAAGCAAAGTTTGAAGGAGAAAATTATTATTTCAAATAAAAATCATTATTTCTAACCTTGTCAATGTCTTGACTATATTTTCTAGTCATTTTGCAACTCATTTTATAAATATAAGTGTGAGTTTTCATGGAAAACACCAAATTGTCTGGGTGACCCCAAACTTTTGAACGGTAGTGTATATATACATTATATATATATATATATATATATATATATATATATATATATATATATATATATATATAATTATGTGCAGATGTAGCAATCCTTATCTTGGCTCTGATAACTTTCTGCAGCGTTATAAAGCGATTGAAAAAGTTGAGTTAAAGTTTCTTCCAACTGTGTATTTAGCCAAATTACAGATCGCTACATCTGTACCCCAAATTGATATACATATAGAAAAAACAACTTGTCCCACAAAAAACAAGACACAAATAGCTGCATGGGTGTAGAAGTAATATGTTACTGAGATGAAAAAACGAAATGTTGCATCGTCCTCAAGGCCAAAAATGGCTTGGTCCTAAAGGGATTAATGGAACATTTAACAATAAATGGAGTTATTTCAGTAAAATACTGTAGTCGATCTAATATTGTATACCTGTGTCAATGTCTATTCCTATTGGATAGGAACTGAGTCTATTATTGAGTCTACTATTATGCCTTATTGTACAAATGTAAAGTACAGTGCGTAGCGTCCATGGCCACGGGCCATCGAGTTTACTCACCTCCCGACGCCCGCAGCCATGGATCCGTGAGCGCTGGTCCCCATCTCCTTCCTAGGAGACGCCAGCGCTCACTTCCGCTCTGGTCTGCTGTATCTCGTAGGGTGCGCACCCACGCTCGTGCCCGCTCTTAAAGGGCCAGCGCGCGCACCTGTAAAACAATCATCATCATCAACCCACATGATTTCCTGGTCTATAAGAAGGCCCCAGCCCCTCTGATCCTTGCCTGAGCGTTGTTAGTTATCCCAAGTCTGTCTTGCAAATGGTCCCTTAGTGTTTCCCGTTCCAGTCGTTACCCGTGCCCTGTTACCTATTCCTGTATCCCGTGCTGTTCTTGTTCCTGTGCCTA
The DNA here is from genome assembly GCF_050947455.1 of Rhinoderma darwinii. Taxonomy (NCBI): domain Eukaryota; kingdom Metazoa; phylum Chordata; class Amphibia; order Anura; family Rhinodermatidae; genus Rhinoderma; species Rhinoderma darwinii. The sequence continues at coordinate 26,990,930 of NC_134694.1, read as the reverse complement.
TTAGTGTCGGAGTCGTGTCTACTGCACCTGCTGTTGTTGCCACGTCCAGTGTCTTCTGCCACGTCCATTGTCTTCTGCCACATCGGATACTGCCCGCCACGTCTGGCACTACCTGCTGCACAGACCTCCATCCGTGCTGAAGCCACAGCAGCTGTCTGGACTAGTTCAGGTACCCAAGTGTTACTAACTACTATAGACTTTCGTATAGACTGTGACTTGGTCAGCTGCCTCTCTGCTACTGCGGAGCGGCCTAGTGGATCCACATACCCTGTGATCGTGACACAGTGCTCCAGAAAGTTACAATATAAAAAATTTTCATGGACGATAATTGTAACTTGAAAATATTGTAAGGCCCTAGTAACACGACAAGGAAACTCGGCCGCATGACGGCCACTTTTGAACGGCTGACACGCGGCCGCTGTACGAACAATAGACCCCAAATGGGGCTATTCACACGGCCGATTGTTTGACGGCCTAGGAAACCGGGTCACAAAAAATGGAACATGCTCTATTTTGGGCCGATCTCCAGGCCGCAAGTCTATGATGCTGAGTAAAGCACGGCTGCACTTGGATGTTATTCGAGTGACGGCCGTGCTTTCTGCCACTTGTTCGTTCTCTTCTCCTGACAGTGCGAAGGGTGGCTGTGGCAGGGTGGCTGTGGCAACATTTACAGGGGGCTGTGTGGCATTATCTACAGAGGGCAGTGTGTGGCATTATCTACAGGGGTCTGTGGCCATATCTACAGGGTCAGGGGCGTAACTAGGAAAGACTGGGCCCCATAGCAAACTTTTGACTGGGGCCCCCCTCCCCAGGGTGTCACACAACCCCCCCTTGTAAATAGTGCCTTTTTTGACAGCCCCCCCTGTAGATAATGCCCTACAGCCCCCTCTGTAGATAGCGCCATACAGCCCCCCTGTAGATAACTCCATACAGCCCCCCCTGTAGATAACTCCATAGTGCCCCCCCTTGTAAATAGTGCCTTTTTTACAGCCCCCCCTGTAGATAATGCCCTACAGCCCCCTCTGTAAATAATGCCATACAGCCCCCCTGTAGATAACTCCATACAGCCCCCCCTGTAGATAACTCCATACAGCCCCCTCTGTAGAGAACGCCATACAGCCCCCACTGTAGATAACGCCATACAGCCCCCTTTGTAGATAACGCCATACAGCCCCTCTGTAGATATCTACAAAGGGGGCTGTATGGCGTTCTCTACAGAGGGGGCTGTATGGCGTTATCTACAGGGGGGGCAGTATGGAGTTATCTACAGGGGGGACTCTGTATGGCGTTCTCTACAGTGGGGGCTGTATGGCGTTATCTACAGAGGGGGGGGCTGTATGGCGTTCCCTACAGGGGGGGGCTGTGTGTGGCATTATCTACAGGGGGCTGTGGCCATATCTACAGGGTCAGGGGCGTAACTATGAAAGACTGGGCCCCATAGCAAACTTTTGACTGGGGCCACCCCTCCCCAGGGTGTCACACAACCCCCCCTTGTAGACAGTGCCTTTTTTACAGCCCCCCCTGTAGATAACGCCATACAGCCCCCTCTGTAGATAGCGCCATACAGCCCCCTCTGTAGATAGCGCCATACAGCCCCCTCTGTAGATAACGCCATACAGCCTCCCCTGTGGAAAACGCCATACAGCCCCCCCTCTAAGGAACGCCATACAGCCCCACCCCTGTAGGGAACGCCATACAGCCCCCCCCTGTAGGGAACACCATACAGCCCCCCCCTGTAGGGAACACCATGCAGCCCCCCCTGTAGGGAACACCATACAGCCCCCCCACTGTAGGGAACACCATACAGCCCCCCCACTGTAGGGAACGCCATACAGCCCCCCCTGTAGGGAACACCATACAGCCCCTCCCCTGTAGGGAACGCCATACAGCCCCCCCTGTAGGGAACGCCATACAGCGTCCCCCCTCCCAAAAAAATGCGACCTACAGTGTGTCCTACAAAATACATATATCCCCTCTCCACAGGAGAGGGGATACATGTGTGATCGCTGGCAGCGATAAGGAGAACGGGGGACCGAAGTCCCCCGAAGTTCTCCATGACTAACCCCTGACTTCCGGCGTCTGCGCAGCTCAATAAAAATGAAAGGAGCGCTGGTCACGCATGCGCACAAGCGCGACCGGCGCTCCATTCATTTCTACGGAGCTGCCAACACAGACCCCGGAAGTCCGAGGTTTGTGATGGAGAACTTCAGGGGACTTTCAGTCCCCCGTTCTCCCTATCAATGCCAGCGATCACACATGTATCCCATATCCTGTGGATAGGGGATACATGTCTTTTGTTTAATGGCAGAGCGGAGAGAACTCCCTCCTCTGCCGTAGTCGTGTTCAGTGGCGTCGCACTGTAGCAGCCATAGTGGCTGCTAGCGGAGCCTCCGGCCATGGTGGGGGCCCGTGCCGGCGGGCAACATGGGCCCCCTCTTGCCGCGGGCCCCGTAGCAGCCGCTACGGCTCCTACGGTGGTAGTTACGCCACTGTACAGTGTGCTGTGTGGCAATATCTACAGAGGGCAGTGTGTGGCATTATCTACAATTAGGGCTGTGGCAGTATCTACAGGGGCTGTGTGGCTAAATCTACAGAGGGCAGTGCGTGGCAAAAAAATTGTACAAATTAAGTTCATCCGTTTTTTAAAACAGACAGGAAAAAAACCTGATGTAAAATGGGTCAAAATCGGCCGTTAAAAGAGGAAACATGGCCCGGAATAGAAACGGAACGGATGCAAAATGGATCCAAATTGCCTGAGAAAAACGGACCAAAACTCACGTTTTTATCGACCGACACTCGGACCCTGACGTGTGAATAGAGCCTAAAACTTGAGAACATAACTTTATGGGAATCTAGTAATTGTTTCGAAAAAATTAAGATCAAAGTAATCTAAGCAGATAACTTGTACAGATAAAGCAAGTCCTTACATATAAAAGTCAGACAGAGATGCTGGAATCTGAAAAATCACTAAGCAATTAAAATGTACAGTTCCTTCCATTATTTATTTTTTTAAATTCTAAATAGGTTTCAAATTCTGCGCTGATTCATTTTATAATATATCTTTATTGAGGTTCGTTTTTTATTTACAGATCTCCATATCCCCTGCTTTCCATATCCTTACTTAAATTACATACATATATATACACTACCGTTCAAAAGTTTGGGGTCACCCAGACAATTTTGTGTTTTCCATGAAAACTCACACTTATATTTATCAAATGAGTTGCAAAATGACTAGAAAATATAGTCAAGACATTGACAAGGTTAGAAATAATGATTTTTGTTTGAAATAATAATTTTCTCCTTCAAACTTTGCTTTCGTCAAAGAATGCTCCATTTGCAGCAATTACAGCATTGCAGACCTTTGGCATTCTAGCTGTTAATTTGCTGAGGTAGTCGGGAGAAATTTCACCCCATGCTTCCAAAAGCCCCTCCCACAAGTTGGATTGGCTTGATGGGCACTTCTTGCGTATCATACGGTCAAGCTGCTCCCACAACAGCTTAATGGGGTTGAGATCTGGTGACTGTGCTGGCCACTCCATTACAGATAGAATACTAACTGCCTGCTTCTTCCATAAATAGTTCTTGCATAATTTGGAGGTGTGCTTTGGGTCATTGTCCTGTTGTAGGATGAAATTGGCTCCAATCAAGCGTTGTCCACAGGGTATGGCATGGCGTTGCAAAATGGAGTGATAGCCTTCCTTATTCAAAATTCCTTTTACCTTGTACAAATCTCCCACTTTACCAGCACCAAAGCAACCCCAGACCATCACATTACCTCCACCATGCTTGACAGATGCCGTCAGGCACTCTTCCAGCATCTTTTCAGTTGTTCTGCGTCTCACAAATGTTCTTCTGTGTGATCCAAACACCTCAAACTTCGATTTGTCTGTCCATAACACTTTTTTCCAATCTTCCTTTGTCCAATGTCTGTGTGCTTTTGCCCATATTAATCTTTTCCTTTTATTAGCCAGTCTCAGATATGGGTTTTTCTTTGCCACTCTGCCCTGAAGGCCAGCATCCCGGAGTCGCCTCTTCACTGTAGACGTTGACACTGGCGTTTTGCGGGTACTATTTAATGAAGCTGCCAGTTGAGGACCTGTGAGGCGTCTATTTCTAAAACTAGAACTCTAATGTACTTGTCTTGTTGCTCAGTTGTGCAGCGGGGCCTCCCACTTCTCTTTCTACTCTGGTTAGAGCCTGTTTGTGCTGTCCTCTGAAGGGAGTAGTACACACCGTTGTAGGAAATCTTCGGTTTCTTGGCAATTTCTCGCATGGAATAGCCTTCATTTCTAAGAACAAGAATAGACTGTCGAGTTTCACATGAAAGCTCTTTTTCTAGCCATTTTGAGAGTTTAATCGAACCTACAAATGTAATGCCCCAGATTCTCAACTAGCTCAAAGGAAGGTCAGTTTTATAGCTCCTCTAAACAGCAAAACTGTTTACAGCGGTGCTAACTTAATTGCACAAGGGTTTTCAAGGGTTTTCTAATCATCCATCATCCATTAGCGTTCTAACACAGTTAGCAAACACAATGTACCATTAGAACACTGGAGTGATGGTTGCTGGAAATGGGCCTCTATACACCTATGTAGATATTGCATTAAAAACCAGACGTTTGCAGCTAGAATAGTCATTTAGCACATTAACAATGTATAGAGTGTATTTCTGATTAATTTGATGTTATCTTCATTGAAAAAAGCTGTGCTTTTCTTTCAAAAATAATGAAATTTCGAAGTGACCCTAAACTTTTGAACGGTAGTGTGTGTATATATATATATATATATATATATATATATATATATATATATATATATATTTATATATTGAAGACGGCATAGCTATAAGCAACTTTTAGAACAGATAGGCTTAGATACATCAACTCATCAGTAAACTGCCCCTGGAAATTACTTTAAATGAAAATCAGTGCTGTGGGGCCTGGAGCCTGTATCCATAGATGAATCAGCCCTGCCCCTAAGTAATTTTCTCTGTCATAAACAACAATGTATATATAATGGTATATCTCTGAATAATATAGTCAGAATTTGATAAACAACTTTGGATCTTCACTTTTCCAGCACATCTCCACTCAGATAGTGCCCCCTTTGTCCCACACAGTAATAGTGCCCCCCACAAAGTAATGTTGACCCTTACTTAAAGAGGCTCTGTCACCAGATTTTGCAACCCCTATCTGCTATTGCAGCAGATAGGCGATGCAATGTAGATTACAGTAACGTTTTTATTTTTAAAAAACGAGCATTTTTGGCCAAGTTATGACCATTTTTGTATTTATGCAAATGAGGCTTGCAAAAGTCCAACTGGGCGTGTTTACAGTAAAAGTCCAACTGGGCGTGTATTATGTGTACACATCGGGGTGTGTTTACTTCTTTTACTAGCTGGGCGTTCTGACGAGAAGTATCATCCACTTCTCTTCAGAACGCCGAGCTTCTGGCAGTGCAGACACACAGTGTGTTCTCGAGAGATCACGCTGTGACGTCACTCACTTCCTGCCCCAGGTCCTGCATCGTGTCGGCCACATCGGCACCAGAGGCTACAGTTGATTCTGCAGCAGCATCAGCGTTTGCAGGTAAGTAGCTACATCGACTTACCTGCAAACGCCGATGCTGCTGCAGAATCAACTGTAGCCTCTGGTGTCGATGTGTCCTCGCTCGTCTGACATGATGCAGGACCTGGAGCAGGAAGTGAGTGACGTCACAGCGTGTTCTCTCGAGCACGCTGTGTGTCTGCACTGCCAGAAGCTGGGCGTTCTGAAGAGAAGTGGATGATACTTCTCGTCAGAACGCCCAGCTAGTAAAAGAAGTAAACACACCCCGATGTACACACATAATACACGCCCAGTTGGACTTTTACTGTAAGCACGCCCAGTTGGACTTTTGCAAGCCTCATTTGCATAAATACAAAAATGGTCATAACTTGGCCAAAAATGCTCGTTTTTTAAAAATAAAAACGTTACTGTAATCTACATTGCAGCGCCTATCTGCTGCAATGGCAGATAGGGGTTTCAAAATCTGGTGACAGAGCCTCTTTAAAGAGGCTCTGTCACCAGATTATCAAATCCCTATCTCCTATTGCATGTGATCGGCGCTGCAATGTAGATAACAGTAACGTGTTTTTTTTAAAGAAACGATCATTTTTGGTTATGAGCAATTTTATATTTATGCAAATGAGCCTTTCTATTGAACAACTGGGCGTGTTTTCTCTTATTTCCAACTGGGTCGTGTATTGTGTTTTTAGCAACTGGGCGTGTTTACTTCTTTCACTGCACAATCACACTGTTCTGTGGATCATGCTGGGCTGGAACAATGAGAAGTCACTGATTAGTCACTGATTGGTCAGCCTCATACACTCCTTTGTACAACACCCAGTTGGTAAAAAGTAAAAACACAGTTGTCCATTGAGAAACTCATTAGCATAAATCTAAACTAGCTCATAACTTGCTCAAAAATGATAGTTTTTCAAAATAAAAACCACTGCTGTTATCTACATTACAGCGCCAATCAGATTATGTAGGAGATAGGGCACTTATAATCTGGTGACAGAGCTTCTTTAATAATATTGGATGCCCCCTTTAGTGCCCCAGAAACAGTAATGGCATCTCCACACAGTTATTATGCCCCATTTAGTAATAGTGCTTCTACTTTTTTCTGGTCCCCCCCCCCTTGATGGGCCCCATTCTGTAATAATCCCTTTTAGTGCCCCCCCCAGCAAATAAAAAAGTTATCCTCACCTTACCCCATACCCACGACAAACGGAACGGCACAGTCTCATTTTGCAGGCCTCCTTAGCCATGTTGGGCTTGTATCCTAGGAGACTATGAGATCTGAGCCTTGTGTAGGCCAGCATGATGCAATGACGTCATCGCGCTGGCCAGCGCAGAGATCCTGTTCCAGCATCTCACAGGCTGCAGGCCTAATGTAGCCTGTAGCTTATGGGAGTGAATGGTGGAGCAGGGAGCTGATAGCTCCCTGGTCCGCCATAGTATTTAACTGTATCTGCATCCTAAGGATGAAAATACATTTGAATGTGGCAGCCACTCGAGGTTTCGGGGCACGTAATGCCACTGTTGCTGACCTCTGTTGGTATACCTCTCCCCGCGACTTCCTGCAACCCTCTCATCTTTCTTTGGCAATTTGTGGATGCGAGGCCTAGGTGCCCATTACTCATCTTTGGGGACTTTAACAAGGTCCTGAATCGGGAATTGGATAGGGTATCAGGGAATAGGAGGGAAATGGGTCAGTCCAAATTGTCAGTTTTTTTTTTAAACAAAATGGGCTGGTTCGAGGTGTTTAGATATTTTAATCCAGGTGCAAATGCATACTCATGCTTCTCCAGTGCTGGAGGAAGTACATCATGGATAGGTCTTCTTATTTACAACGATCTGGGTCTGTCTTTTGATAAGGAGGTGAGATTCGGCCCAAGGGAGCTTTCGGACATGGTGAGCTCCTTGAAACAGGGAATAACTTTTTTTTAAATTCAAACCATTCTGACTAAGAGTAATGTACTACCATAAGGAGGTGGTAAGAGCAATAGAAGGATTTCTCTCTGCAAATAAATGATATCCTGATATTAGTGTTGTTTGGGACACACTTAAGCCGTTTTTGAGCGGTGTCTTTCTAAAACAAGTTTAGAAAGTTAGAAGATCTAAAGAGCGGCAACTCAAACAGAAAAATACACTAGTTATAGAAGCTGGGCACGATATGTTTTGATGCCAAATACGACAAATAAAGAAATTTTGCTTGAATCACAAGTTAGTTAAATTAAAATTTCTATATTTTGATATAGTGCAGAGGATAGTGCAGTCTACTAGAGTAAAGTTCCAAACTATAGGAGACACTAATCCCAAGCATTTAGCCAGAATTATTGATGCTCAATATTAGAGAAACTTCATGGGGGCCATTAAATCTTCTAAAGGGAGAATTGGTTAAAGATGGAAGAGATGTAAGTGCTTTGAGGTATTACTCGAAATTCTGATAAATTAGACAGTCGAAGGAATTTCTGCAACAAATCTGTCATGTGGGAATATACCCTTAAAGCTCTTTTCACACTGTGGTTAATGGTTTCCGGATGATGTATACACCGAGAAAAGCTCCCGCCGTATACATTGAATGGAGGTTATGACAGATGCCTGACAGTGGAATCCATCACCCAGTGGGTATAATAGTATCTGTTTAACCGATACGTCATGAAAAGCTATTGAAAATTTCATTACGTATACCTTAAATGGATGCCTGTGACTGTATGGCATCTGTCACCAATAGGCTAACATGTTAATAAATGTATTAGCTTAACGTCTATAATTTTTTCTAGATGCCTCTGGAAAGAATAGCGTAGTCTACAATGCTATTCTATCAAGAAAAAAAAACAGCATACCCGATGTATACAACCCGACGAAGGCTCTTTTGGCCTCCATCGGTATGAGGGAAGCCTATGCGCTGGAAGCTTTCCCGATACATACGTCCAACATGTTGCTAAAATGCAGTGTGAAAGAGGCCTAAAATGTATCGGCTAGGAGTCCAAGCTGGCTAGCTCGCAGATAGTCCCGCAGTAGGGATCCTCACTGATCAGCTGTAATCTGAAACCCAGAACCAAGTGTTTATTTCCCTTGCAGCGCCACCATAGTGAAAATATAGCATTACACGAATTACATATTGAAATCAATGGACTGTCCGTGTGACGGAAGGATGTGTCGGATTCTTCAGAGAGAATAACACCCTATGTAGCCAAATAATGGAGGTTCTGAATGAGTGGCCCCCTCTATTTACTCAGGGTGCCCTAATAGGGTATATGAAAATGGATTTTCTAAACCGGACACACCCTTTAAAACGTGTTTACATACAAGCAGAAATCCAGGCTAAATATCAAGGCATGTAATTTAGAAAAAAAATATGAAGGAAAAATAGACTTCTTTATAATCCCTGTAGTAACAATGTGATATTACTCCTGTAGGATCAGGGAAGGGCCATGCTCAGAGAAATTCTCTTAGCAATGACACCTTGCATGTTGCATCCTTCTATATTCTGTGGTTTGCAAATGGTCCTTATTTTTCCGTGTTTTCAGGGCCGTCATGTAGAAGTGACCAGGGCACATGACTTGGCTGCCTTCCTTGTAACCTGCGTAGACCTGCTGAAAAAAACAATACACATCGTTTATACCCAAATACATAAGAACGCTGTGATGCAAACATTGGTTCCTATTAACATAGTAAACTCAGGATAACATGGTTGTCCTACTAGTCAGCCAGCAGGTGTAATTACGTTTCCTTCCTCTGTGTACTTAGCAACTTATATAGTATAGGTAGATTAGGGTTTGCACAACAGAATACATTGCCCTCTCTCTAAAGAAATTATACAGGATAAAACATTGCCATATAATGAAAATGTATGCCCCCTTTTTCTCTGTTCATAATATATTCTTTGACTGCCTCTATATGTTCTTGTGTTGGCTCATTTGCATTTGTATTGTGCCACTGCCTGGATGGGTGCTAAGGTCAATTGGGACTCAAGAAAAGAAGGGAAAATTTATGCAAAAGTGTTGATTGCATTTGTATGTAATGAAATCATTCAATATTCATCGGAGTATAGAATCTAATCTTGCAGGAAAACTGAAGGACATAAGAGTCACTGGGAAACCGTAATGAGCTTCTGTAGTGATTAAAAAAAACACTTGAGTTTTTCGAAAATGGCAGTGGAAATAGTGTCTAATCAGCAGTGAATGTGGGAGGCAGAGATTGGAGTGACATTCTGCTGAGAAGACGGTGAAATGTATGCACGCTGTAAACTTTGACATGCCAGCCTCGATCTGTGTTGCAGAATCATAAACTAGGCAGACACTTTTCTAAAGTAATTTCATGTCTCCGTCCAGCAGTCTTAATCACAACTATTCTCAATTATGTTGCTTTTATAATGTTTCAACAGTATTGATGGCCCCGTGACAGGTTTGTCCTTTTTAAAGGCTCCCCTGACTCAGCGGTAGGATTCCAATTTTGAAAAACAGGTTCCTTACTTGGCATACGGGATGCCTGTGGTGTAGTGTGCCATTGAAAAATTATTTCTACTCTAATAATCAAATAAACCAATTGCCAAGTCAGGTTAACTACTGCTATATAAGTTTGTACCGTGTAAAACTACAGGTCCCAGAATGACCAAAACTATGATAAGGATATGCTGGGAGTTGATGTTTCACAAATAAGAATGGTACCACCCATCATCTCGCTACAGACCATACAATTGAATACAGTATTGATCAGATGCAATCACAGGCAGAATAAAAATTTACATTCAGTGACTCACAGGTGACATCATCTCTAAATGTAGATATTCTCCTTCCTTTTTCGTCTACATTCGTCCCAGACCGCCATGACGAATGTAGACGAAATAAATAACCTATACATAGTGTCCCCTGAAATAAATATTCTATACATAAAGCCCCATGAAAACAAGAGTGTCCCACACCCAAGTAAAAGATCCTCACCTGTCCTAAATACTGTTCTGTTATCTAGCCATGCAGGTATGGCCTCTCCTCTCCTGCGGAACGATGCAGATGGCACAATGAAGTAATCATGCCGCATGCATCACAGAAAAAGCGCCAAATGGCAAGGCATGGAGACGCTGACTCCTTTGCACCCGCCGGTCAGTGTTGGTTATTCAATTATAAGTACAATTGAACCCTAGGGGAATCGGGTTTTAATCTGGCTTCTCCCTGAACCAACTGTTGTTTTAACAACAAGTTTGGGTAGAACTGGGCAGAACTGGCCAGATTCCACCCCTATACTAAGTGACATCTTTTAGAAAGGTCTTTTAATATATCAGTTTGTGCTACAGCATATCTACCTCTAATGCATTTATACTTGGAATCGGCCCACATTACAGCAGATTATGAGTTCATATGTTCTAGATATTTAATATTTTTTCTGGACTTTTGAGATTTAGAGAAAAATGTCATTGAGACTTAGAAGATAGCGGTCGTAGGGAAAGTGGCATTAATTGGATGGGGGCCCCAAAGCAAACATAAAAATTAGGGTGTTTTCATGTTCTGCTTGACAACACTCCTGACCACCTTGGATTAAAGGTCCTGGTGCCCCCATTTTTATGACATGAGTTCTTCCACTTCTTTGTTTGCTAACATTGCAGTACTTTTCAAGACCACATACCTGTGTAGTTTCTCACCATCCATTAAAATGGGCCACACCAAACTGGAATTGGCTCCGTATATCCAGAGTCCCCATAGCAGCCACATGAGCTATCTCATATGGCACATATGCCCTGTAGAAGAAGTTTGTGAACATAGACCTGTCTGTAGAAGCTCTAATAATTAACCTGCACCTTCAGCTTTTAGCTCTGAAATTTCCATATGTCCAAATTATGTTAACTGCTCCATTTACAACACATCAGGAGATAATAGTGAAATAACACTGTAATGGTCAACCATGATAAGTACTAAAAAGTACACTTAAATAGCTAGCCATTATGTTTGTACCTTGTAAGAATCAAAATCCATAGCCTGAGTTGAGAACCATTACTTCTACATGCAAAAACATATTTTTCTGATCTTATATTGTATAGCCGATATTGCCAGCAAGCTGCTTTCTGGGAGCCTAAATAATGTAAGCATAGAAGAAAGTGCCGCAGACAAGAATCCAGAACTGTCTCACTGAATCCTGGACACTTGCTTGGTATGGGGTTAGGTAGTCAGCACCCGCATTAAAGGCTATGTACACCTTTGACAGGCATTTTTTTAATTTTTTTATAAAAACGTCAATCAGTGTGATTGATGCAACTTTATAATTAGTTTTCATTAAAAATGATTTTTACTTTTTTAGATGCAGCTGCTTTGTATCCTGTATACAGAGCAGCTGTATCGTTCACTAAATCCTGTACCTGTCAGGACCACGGGACTGACAAGTTCAGTGAAAGCGTGTCTCTGACACGCAGGATCCACCTCCATAACTTATTTGTGATAGATTACAGGTGGATCCTACATATCAGAGACAAGCATGATTCGCTGAACAATCGTCAGGTACGCGGGACTAACGGATTCAGGTCTTGGCGAACAATACAGCTGCTTTGAAAACCACGCATGCCACACGGAAGCACTTTCGTGCGAACTGCGTTTTTCACGCAAGACTTGTTAAGTCTATGTAAATGAGTTGAGCAAACTTGTCCAAACACGCACAAACCAGGAAGTTGCTTTTCACTTGTTGGGCACATGCTTGCTGTGGACACCGACAACTGCTGGAATGCCTCGCGCTTCTGATGTCGAGAAGCTGATCTGCCTGGTCCAGGAGAGGCCACAGTTGTGGGACACGCGGGCAGAGGCCTACCACGACCGCACGGGCAAGGAGGTCGCTTGGGATGAGGTAGCACAGACCCTCTTCAGCCATGAGTGGGCTAAAGGCAGCACACGAGACCGAAACAGCATTGGTAAGTACATTGTTTTATATATGCCCCGTAAAACACACATGCTGTAGTGTATCCTTGTGTTAACATGTTCCCAATGGCCAACGTAGCGGGTGTGTCACAGCATCATTGAGCTTGTGTATAATGTATCTTGGTGTGTAAGGGAATGGCCAAGTTTACAACAAGCGCAGATTTCGGTTATGCCACCTGGTGACAGTTCAATTTGGTTTTTTTGTTCCTTTCTGCAGTTGTCAAAACCCGGTGGAGGAGCTGCCGGGATCAATTCCGCCGTGAATATGGCGCCAGAGGGCGCAGTGGTGACGGGGCCAGTAAAAAGCGCAAATACATATACACCCAGCAGCTAATGTTCCTCAAGGACATTATGGAGATGCAGCCGTAAGTAATGACTGTACCTTGAAAAAATGTCTGTGTTCACATGTCATTCAACCACAACTGTTTGTTTGTCCCTTGTGGCAATGTTACGAAGAACTGTACATTTTTATTACAGATGCAGTGACAATCTTCTGGACACGGAAGAGGAGGCTGGCCATGAGGAGGCGCAGGCGCCACAAGAACAACATCCCGTGCTGCCCTTAACCCCAGAGGCGACTGCACCTGAACCAGCCCCACAGGCGTCCAGCCAACCCCAGGTGCCACGGGACGTTCCGCCTGAAACCACCGCAGCAGCCAGGCGCAGCCACATTGGTTCCGCAGGTGCCCAAGTGGACTCCAGGGTACTCGAGTACCTGCGTCGCTGCGCCGAGGAGGACGGCTGTGACACCTTTGGCTGCAGCATTGCCCCGCTTCTCCGGCGAGTACCCGACGACCGTATGGCGCGCCTCCAAGGCTCGATACTCAGCCTAATAGATGCGGCCACACCTCCTAACAACCAACGCCAGTGCTTCCAGGCAATTGAGCATTGGCGTGGATTGCCGGAGCCATCGGTGCCCTTCCCTGCACCTGCCCCTTCATAGCCTGCCACCCCCTTGGCACGCCAACACTTCCACCGGCCAATGCCGTCCCGCATGTCACCTGTTCCTGTGCCGATGCGGGACCGGCCAGTACCAGCCTACATCCGACCCGTGGAAAACTTTCCACACGGCCCACCTCTAGGCTACCACACGCAGCATCAGCACCACTATGCTGTTGAGGAACATCCTCTGCAGGCCCATGGACAGCATAGTGGTGCTGAAATGGGCAGCTACACCTCACCATCCCACCGTTATCAGCAGTTGTAGTGCTGGGGTCGCAGCATAGTTTTGGGGGCGAATTTAGGCCTAATTTGGCAAAATGTTTCCAGATTGTGCATCATGTTGGTGCGTTGTTTTGTTGGTTTTTTGACCTATGTTGTATGTAATGTTTTGTTGGCCCATTACACAATAAAGTGTGGTTTTGTGGAGCAACAAAAGTGTGTGTGTTTCCCTACATATATGTGATGTAACATTCTTTCCCAAACATGTCCTTAGGTAACGTTGCAACATGCTGCCCAGGGCCCAAGGTAGTTGCATGCCATAATTGAGGTATTAGTGTATCTTTTGCGGTTTTGCTCGAATCAAAAACGACTTCTCTGAGGCCTTGCAGTGCTATGATAATGGACGCACTAAGGACATTTGTGATTGTATTTGCGAACATTGGATTTGCCAATGTGATTCACATACAATTAGTTGTTTGGCAGCAAAACAATATGGCAAAACAACAAAAGATATAAGCTCGCAACCCACGTCAAGGGTTCTCATGTCTTGCGAGTCCCTAATACTAAAATATTTGTAGAGGAATAATCGAGGCACTCACCGAAGCTGGCAAAACAATTTCTTTATTACAAAAAGATCTCGGTCAGGATGTGGAATTGCGGCAATTCCACATCCTGACCGAGATCTTTTTGTAATAAAGAAATTGTTTTGCCAGCTTCGGTGAGTGCCTCGATTATTCCTCTACAAATATATTCAGCCGATTGTGCTACACTTTCGATGAGCAACTCCGTGGCAATTTACCTGCAATATCCAAATAGAAAGCAAGCCATACCTTTATACTCCCATTCCGACTGTGCGGTTTTGGCAGTGCCAGCCTCCTTCCTTCTTCCCATTTACCTAATACTAAAATCCCCCCAAAAATTACTAACATTGCCCTCACGAATGATAAATTGTGGCAATAATCTCCATTAAGCCACCATTCACAGAGAATCGTCCTGCCATGGCAGTGATCCATCGGGGTTGTCAAAATATTCGGAAAAAATGTCGCGCACTCAGATACCAGATGTTTGTGCCCTTCCTAGTGGAATTTGGCCCAGAATGGTTGATGTGGTAGCATTTCTTCGAATATATTCTGCATCAAAAACAGCGTCATGTATGCGACTGAAGTTATGAAGAATGACAGACGCTTGTATGACACGGGTCACATTCTGCGCCGTCAGTTGCATTGTTGTGAGAAACACCCGCCATTTGTTTGTCATAATGCCAAATGCACATTCCACACATCTTCGAGCTCGGCTTAGCCGGTAATTGAAGATGCGCCTACGGTCATCCAAGCCCCTTCTTGCAAATGGACGCATTACTTGGCTTGTGAGGCCAAAACCCTCATCTGCAACGATGACATATGGGACTGGTGGTCCTCGCGAGCCAGGGAGGATGCTCGGTACCAGCACAGAAAGTTGATTGCTCATAAGACGATGGCCCATTCTGGATGAGCGAAATATGCGTGCATCAGCAGAGCTTCCATACGACCCAATGTGTACTATTGTGATTCACTGAGTATATAAATGTCATGTAGTTCTCCCTAGTACAATACTGAAATTCACTGGTTTATGTCTTTAGGGATATATATATTTTTAAAGTGCCAGTATCATTGCAATATTTCCAAATTGCGATCTGCCTGTGTCAGATGCACAGCACAGATTGCAAAAAATATATATCAACTATCAGGTTCAACTGTTGATGCGCTTTCTTTGCCACTATGGTTTCAGTGATTTATTGGAAAAATTCGGGTGGATACCCATAAGCTCACAGTTTGTGTCAGCCGAACATAACGTTGCTTTATTATACTTGGTTTTATTTTTATTTTTGTTTGTTATATTTTGTATATATATTTTGTTTTTGTTATTTTATGTTTTTTATTCCAAGTTGTGCAAAGTTTGTCCGAATATGAGCTTAAATACCCCCAGGGATATC
This sequence comes from Rhinoderma darwinii, assembly GCF_050947455.1. NCBI lineage: Eukaryota > Metazoa > Chordata > Amphibia > Anura > Rhinodermatidae > Rhinoderma > Rhinoderma darwinii. The sequence goes on along the minus strand of NC_134694.1, from coordinate 26,975,349 downwards.
TCCCCGTTGGTATAAATATTCAGCCTGATAGATGCTGTTGGAGTGTGTCCTCCGTCTGTTGCATCTATATTATTGTATTGAGACTGGATAGCTGCACTTTGTATGGATATCAGCCTGTGTTGGCTGATGCAGCTATCAGCTGCTAAGTCCTTACAGGGGCTGCTGCTGTTGTGCTGAGTCTGGATAGCTGCACTATCTAGGGATGTGAGTCAGTGTTTATCAGCTACAGAGCCCTTATAAGGGCTGCTTTCTCGTTCCTGTCACTGAACTCACTCTCGTGCTGAGACTCGGTAGCTGCACTGTCTGAGGCTGTAAGCCAGTGTATATCAGCTGGTGCAGCTGCTAGCTTCTAAGTCCCCCTAGGGGCTGCTTCCTCGTTCCAGTCTGTCACTGGACTCACTCTCGTGCTGAGACTCGGTAGCTGCACTGTCTAAAGCTGTTAGACAATGTTTTTCAGCTAGTGCAGCTGTCAGCTTCTAAGCCCTTATAAGGGCTACTTCCTCCTTCCAATCTGTCACTGAGTTTGCCCTACGCGTTTCCTTGCTATTACTGATGTCTGCCGCAATTCTTCAGGGGCCTGCAGTAGGTAAGTATTATATTGTTTGTTGGATAATTAGCATACAATGGCATAAGGAGACATTCAGTGATGTCTGACGTCGCTTGTGTTTGCTAGCCGCATTTGGCGGCAGGACGCTGCACAATTTAAAGTGTAGAGTCCACCCCCATAGTAATGTGCCAGCCTATCAAGAGACATGGCACTCCCAGCAAACTCACTCCCCCTATCTAGGGGCTCGTCCGTCTGGGACCAATCACAGCGGTCAGGAGACCCCTGCCCCAGTGTGACGTGGATGGGGTTGATTGGCCTGACGGATGCACTAGAAACTAGTGTACAGGTCTCCCCCATACTCCCCGACGTCAGAGCCATGGGAGGGGCCTGGAGTGGTTTGTTCTGCATGCCTGTTTACAGAGTGCCATGTTATCTCCTTAGGCTTTGCTGCACTTGCTAACTGGGGTGCAAATTAGAAATCTGTGAGTTTTATTACACATGTATATTGTGTGAGCAGGTTTATTATTATTACAGAACAGCAAACTGGCTTCACTGGACGTTCTTGTTACTTTCTGTTGATGGACAAAAGGATCAATAAGTGTCACCTCCCTTTATTTTGGGACATACACCCCAGTTCAGTCACATTGAAATGCCTAATGTACATGTTTGGACATATTATGTGGCGAGTACAGTCCTTCTTAGGAGATTGATTCTGCATGTGAAGTGAGTCTGTATCTCCACTTTATGATACCACAATGCTGTACTCTATATAGACATGTACTTGGCTAAGAATTAGTGTTTTATTTTATTTTTGTATGTTGAGCTGTTCTAGTTACTGGATATTTATAGCCAGGCAGATTAATGGGTTTCGCCTCTCTTTTCTTTGGGGCGTGCATCCCAGTATAGTCACGTAATTCTATCTAGTGTAAATGCTCGGACGTTCTTGTGTGCCGATTACAGTAATTAGACTATCAGTCCTTTCGTACTGTATTTGCTGTTAGTCTAGATCTCCACCTTATGAGTCCACAATACTGACTTTGTATCTTATATAAAGCTGGTGAATGACATATAGTCGTTTATGCCCTGAGGACTCAAGGTCTGCAGCCTATATATCCAACGGCATTCTTTTTGGAGAAGAAGTCTGTCCAAATTTCCTCCACGACTAGATGGTCTGATGACCTCTATTATTTGAAAAGAGATCCCCGCCTCCCTGTTGTCATGTGCTTCTCTCATATGTCTCGCCAAACATGTGTCCTCTTTCCGTCTCATATTTCCTATGTGGTCCAGGACTCTTCTTCTGAACTCTCTGATGGTTTTTCCCACATAGTTGAGTGGACAAGAGCATGTGGCCATATACACTACTCCTTTGGTCTTGCAGTTTCCAAATTCTCTATTGGAAAACACTTGCCCAGTGGATGTACTACAGAAGTTTTTGCTTATTGTTACGTGCTGGCAAGCCCTGCATGATCCACACCGGAAGGTTCCTACTGGTCGGTCAGGTAGCCAGTCCTTTCGAGGGAATTCCTCGGTGAAGTGGCTATGCACGAGGCGGTCTTGGAGGTTTCTTCCTCTTCGGAATGTAATTAGTGGATAAGGTGCCACTGCTTTACTGAGGTCACCATCCGCTCTCAAGATTTCCCAGTATTTCCTGAAAATGCCCCTGATTTCCTCATGTCTGACATCGTAAGTGCCCACCATCCTGACTTTATTCTCATTCTTTTCTACCTTGGTGATAGCCTGTGGGATCAATAGGTTTGTTCTGTTATTCGACAGCGCATGTTGGTAAGCCTGTCTCAAGGTTTTCTCCGGGTATCCTCTTGTTTGGAATCTTTTCCTGAGCTGTTTGGATTTGCTCATGAAGTCACCAAGATCGGAGCAGTTTCTCCTTAACCTCAGATATTGCCCCTTAGGGATCCCTTGTTTTAGGGGGATGGGATGATGGCTATCCCATGCTAGAAGGCTGTTGGTGGCTGTACTTTTGCGATAGAGTGTGGTGGTTATTTGACCTGATTCGCTTTTAAAGATGGTAATGTCAAGGAAATTGATCGATGCCTCATGTATCTCAGACGTGAGGAATAACCCTAAACCATTGATATTAAGAGTGTTAACCAGTTTATTGAAATTTTCAACTGTGTCATTCCAGATGATGAATATATCATCTATGAATCTCGCCCATAATAAAATGGGCGAGGTGGCTGAAGCAAGATTTTCAGCAAACACAACCTGGTCCTCCCACCAACCCAAATATAGGTTGGCATAACTAGGGGCACAAGGGCTGCCCATAGCCGTCCCTCTCAATTGATGAAACATTTTGCCTCCAAACAAGAATATATTTTTTGTCAAGATGAAATCGAGCATGTGGAGAATAAGCTCGTTATGGGCCTTGAATTGGTTGCCCCGAGTTTCAAGAAAGCATCGTACAGCCTCACATCCCTGGGCATGAGGGATGGAGCTGTACAGTGCTTCTACATCTAAACTTGCCAACATGGCTCCTGGGGGAATCTCCAAGCCCTCTAGTCTCTTAAGGATGTCTGTAGTGTCTCTCAGATATGATGGTAGGGCATAGACGAAGTCCCGTAGTACATTGTCTACGTACGTACTGACATTCTGTAAAAGGCTATTTATACCGGATACTATTGGTCGGCCTTTGAGGGGGTTCATACCTTTGTGTATCTTCGGTACACTATAAAAGGTCAGAATCTGTGGGTGGTTGGGGCTCATAAAGTCGAATTCCTCTTTGCTGATCAGTTTGTCTCTCCAGGCCTTTTGCAGCATGTTGAGGAGTTCCCCACTATGATTGTCTATTGGGTTATTAGCTAAAGTGCAGTAATTACTTTGTACAGATAGTATGCGTTGGCACATATCTTTGTATACCTGCACCTCCATCACTACAAGATTTCCCCCTTTGTCTGCAGGTTTGATTATTATTGTTTTGTCCCCCTCAAGGTTACGTAGTGCAGTGATCTCTTCTGCTGTCAGGTTGCTACGGTGTTGTTGTAGTTCCCTGTTCGTGCCCAATTGTTCTATTTCTCTAGTCACCAGGTTCACAAACATATCAATATTATTTGTTTCATTCATTGGTGCTGCTTTAGTGCTTCTGTTTTTAAGATTGGTAAAGGGTCCCTGTCCTTCCGGTCTTTCATTTTCTTGAACTAGACCCATGAGGTTTAAGAAATCGGGATAATCACTTTCTTCGATATCTAATTCCCTACATTTCTGTTGGTCATGCTGTTTAAAAAATTCGATCCATTTCAGTTTGCGGGCAAAGAGATTCAGATCTTTTACCCATTCAAAGGTGTCAAAACGGGTAGTAGGTACATAGGATAGTCCTTTTTTTAAAAGATTGATGTCCTGGACTGATAAGATTTTTTTTGAGATATTAATGATTTGCATTGTGTCAGTCTTACCCTCATATAGCTCTGGGTTAGTGTGCTGTGGGTTATCATCTCTTGCACCTTCTAATCCCTCTCTTGTTGTATGGGTCTTGTTCGTAGTGTGTAGTTGGTGGCTGGGTAGTCGGCCCCTAAAAAATCCCTATTACCTTGATGAGCCCTCCTGGAGCGTCTGCCTCTTCCTCTCTGTACTGTCCCAAAACCCGGACCCTTTCTGGAATGACTATAGCTAGTGCCCGTACTTTGCTTGTTCACACCCTCTGTGTCAGACTGGTCAAAATCCGAAGAGGATCTCTCTGAGTGAGTATCTATTCCTGGAGTATTGCCCTCGAAACTATATGCTCGATGTTCTTTGAAGGCCTGTAGGTCTCGCGTGAACTGCAAGTGTTTCCTCTCCTTTATGGCTGTTTGAAGCTTTTCAATCGTCTGCTGCAATTGTGCCTCTTGTTGCTCAAAAGTGCCATCATTTTTATATGTTTTTATTTTGTCAATCTGCTCTTTCAGGGCTACTGATGTCTTTTCCAGGTTTTTATTTTCCTGTTCTAATAATATGCGCATGAATCGTACTGAACTAGCTGTAGCCTCCATGATCCATCTTTCTATAAGTTCTGGTGTCCTAACTCTTCTGGCTGGAATGATATTAATCCTTAACCCTTTCGGGACTATGTTCTGCTGTATATAGTTTTCTAGGCTTTTGACCTCCCACCATGACTTAATGTTCTCTTTATAGGTGCTTGCCAATGTATTGAATGCTGATTTCAAGGTTGGTGTGTTGGTGGTGGTTAAGTTTAGTTTGTCCGAGAAAACCTCTTTTGCGTCAGTAAGCCACTGCTGTGTATTGATATCCTTAGATAGGAAACCTGCCATAATTTTCCAATGCACACTTATTATGAGATTAACTATGATTCACTGAGTATATAAATGTCATGTAGTTCTCCCTAGTACAATACTGAAATTCACTGGTTTATGTCTTTAGGGATATATATATTTTTAAAGTGCCAGTATCATTGCAATATTTCCAAATTGCGATCTGCCTGTGTCAGATGCACAGCACAGATTGCAAAAAATATATATCAACTATCAGGTTCAACTGTTGATGCGCTTTCTTTGCCACTATGGTTTCAGTGATTTATTGGAAAAATTCGGGTGGATACCCATAAGCTCACAGTTTGTGTCAGCCGAACATAACGTTGCTTTATTATACTTGGTTTTATTTTTATTTTTGTTTGTTATATTTTGTATATATATTTTGTTTTTGTTATTTTATGTTTTTTATTCCAAGTTGTGCAAAGTTTGTCCGAATATGAGCTTAAATACCCCCAGGGATATCTCCCCGTTGGTATAAATATTCAGCCTGATAGATGCTGTTGGAGTGTGTCCTCCGTCTGTTGCATCTATATTATTGTATTGAGACTGGATAGCTGCACTTTGTATGGATATCAGCCTGTGTTGGCTGATGCAGCTATCAGCTGCTAAGTCCTTACAGGGGCTGCTGCTGTTGTGCTGAGTCTGGATAGCTGCACTATCTAGGGATGTGAGTCAGTGTTTATCAGCTACAGAGCCCTTATAAGGGCTGCTTTCTCGTTCCTGTCACTGAACTCACTCTCGTGCTGAGACTCGGTAGCTGCACTGTCTGAGGCTGTAAGCCAGTGTATATCAGCTGGTGCAGCTGCTAGCTTCTAAGCCAACAAGACGATGGAAAAATACTGTTTGTAATTATAGTATCTTGAGCCAGAGTGGGGGGGCTTCTTCACACGAATGTGCTTTCCGTCTAGGGCACCAATACAATGAGGAAATTGGGTGGCGGACATAAAATCTTTGGAAATACTAAGCCAGTGCTCCTCCGTGGGCTGAGGCATCACTGTGGGCTTTAATCTCTGCCACAGCACGACACAGGTGCCTGTCACAATGGCAGAAATTATGCTCACTCCCAGAAGGAATTCAAAATGTAAGGAATGGTAGCTATTTCCGGTTGCAAGAAATCTAAATGGGTGAGAAAAAACCCCACAAACAAAGATACACTTTAGGTAGGACATGACACCCACACACCATCCTGTAAGCACTAATTGTATAAGACACACATACCTCAAGGTCACAAGGAGTCGCTCCTCGGGGGAAATGCAGCGCCGCATGTTTGTGTCCTGGTAGGTGATTCCTGTACGAATCTGGGCCAGCAGAATATCAAACGTGGCTAAAGACAAGCTGCAAAACGACCTAAATTTTTCGGGGTGACGGCGGAGGTCATCATAGAGAGTATGAAAGTGGCCTTTGGAGGTGCGCTGTGCCACAAGAGGATGAACCCAAATCCTCCCTCTTCTCAGCGTTCCCTCCTGAAGCATGGAACGGCGCTCGCCAAATCGCCGAAAAACCATCCGCCATAGCAGCACACGGCCCAGCGGAGTCAACGGCATAATTTGCCTTAGAAGCCAACAAGCCAAGAAACACAGTAAACGACCCAAAGTATTTTGCAACGTGCAAAAAGAATGAGAACATGTGCTCACATCAAGCAGGTGTTTGAGAAGGGTGCCTTTTTGTAGGCTGGCCTCTCCATTACTCCACCCTCCGTTTTTTTAACGCGCGTGAAAAATGCAGAAACGCAGACAAAACGCAAGCCACACGCAACTACAATGCCCGCAAAACGTTGCGTTTTTTACGCGTGCAAAAACCACACGCTCGTGTGAATCCAGCCTAACTCCCCTAGAAGTGAATGGTAGTTATGGAAACAGTGTAGCTCACATACTACGCTGCTTCCGTAACTGCCATTCAATACTATGGGAGTTACAAAACCAGCATAGATCAGCGAGCTACGCTGTTTTCGGAACTCCCGACCATATAGTCAGGAAGTGGCCAGGGGGGCAGTGGGAGCATAAAAAGTTAGAACAGGGTTTAGGGGGCCACGTTCTAGAGATAGGTCCGTGTCCCAGTAGTGGGACCTGCATCTATCTGACATTTATGACATGTCCTTTCAATATGTCATAAATGTCTCTGATGGGAAAACCCCTTTAAGGTGTGTCTTACTCAACTACTGGTTGGATATATTTGTGTATAAGAAGAATATTTACAGAAATATGAAGGATATAGGTAGAGTTTACAGTATAAGTGTTTTCTCTTCCTTAAAACAGGTAAATTAATAGCCTACATATTAAAGGAACACTTCGGGCAAAACTTATACACTGTGTTATGTAGAGAGCAGGGTCTGATCGGTGGAGCATGACTTAAGGATTCTCTCTTTGGGGTTCTTTGAATCCAAGTGTCATGCGCCATAGCAATAAATGTCTAAAGCTGTAATGACAGGGGGTAGGGAAACAGACAGTGAGCCCTAATCTACCCTGCCTACTTGCAACGACCCGCCCTAGGCGACGGGGTACAACTGGGCGACGGTCCCTACGCTCAGTAGGTGCACGACAGACAAACAGACAAGGGGACACAAGCAAATGGAAATGGGGCTGTTTGGTACCCAGGATGCCTGGATGACCAGATAGTGCGGAGTCATGATTTTCCCTAAGTACCCTTAGCCGGAATTGCAGGGGAACAAACAGCTTGTTCTCAGGAAGGTTCCCGGGAGCTGAACCTTGATCAGCCGCAATTTCAGAGACTAAATCAGAATCAATAGAAGAAACGACTATACCAGGAGGCAAAATACAAGCAGGATCTTCCTCCGAAGGAGGGCTGGCCATGAAGCTACGCGACAGTGCATCGGAATTAATAGTTGAATCTGGTAAAAAATAGCGCCCATCGAGCTTGTCTCGGGTTTAGCCTCCGGGCAGATTCTAGGAAAACCAGATTCTTGTGGTCGGTAAGGACTGTTACCTGGTGCCTAGCCCCCTCCAGGAAGTGACGCCACTCTTCAAATGCCCATTTAATGGCTAAGAGTTCGCGGTTGCCAATATCATAGTTACTCTCAGTGGGCGAAAACTTCCTGGAGAAGTAGGCACAGGGACGGAGATGGGTGAGGGACCTGGTACCCTGGGACAAGACAGCCCCCACTCCCACCTCGGATGCGTCAACCTCCACGATAAATGGCTCCATTTGGTTGGGCTGGACCAGCACCGGGGCCAAGATAAAGCACTTCTTAAGGACCTCAAAAGCCTGGACAGCCTCAGGAGGCCAGTGGAGGAGATCAGCACCTTTGCGAGTGAGGTCCGTAAGAGGCTTAGCGATCACCGAGAAGTTAGCAATAAATCTCCTGTAATAATTAGCAAACCCCAAGAAACACTGTAACGCCTTCAGGGAGGCAGGTTGGACCCATTCCGCCACAGCCTGGACCTTGGCGGGGTCCATGCGGAATTCATGAGGAGTGAGGATTTGACCCAAAAATGGTATCTCTTGCACCCCAAACACACATTTTTCGGTCTTAGCAAACAGTTTGTTTTCCCGAAGAACCTGGAGCACCTTCCTGACATGCTCAATGTGGGAGGACAAGTCCTTGGAAAACACAAGTATGTCATCAAGGTACACTACAAGAAATACCCCCAGGTAATCTCTTAAAATCTCATTTATGAAATTCTGGAAGACCGCTGGGGCATTACACAACCCAAAGGGCATGACGAGGTATTCAAAATGACCTTCGGGCATGTTAAACGCAGTCTTCCACTCATCCCCCTCTTTGATGTGGATAAGGTTATACGCCCCCCGTAGATCAAACTTAGAGAACCATTGGGCCCCCTGAACTTGATTAAAGAGATCAGGAATCAAAGGAAGGGGATACTGGTTCCTTACAGTGACCTTATTCAAGTTACGGTAGTCAATGCATGGCCTAAGACCACCATCCTTCTTCCCTACGAAGAAGAAGCCAGCACCTACCGGAGAAGTAGAGGGGCGAATGTAACCCTTGGCCAGGCATTCCTGGATATACTCTCTCATGGCTTCACGTTCGGGACAAGAAAAATTAAATATCCTACCCTTAGGGAGCTTAGCTCCTGGTACCAAATCGATAGCGCAATCGTATTCTCTATGAGGAGGTAACACTTCGGAGGCCTCCTTAGAGAAAACATCAGCGAAGTCCTGAACAAACTCAGGTAGCGTGTTCACCTCCTCAGGGGGAGAAATAGAATTAACAGAAAAACATGACGTCAAGCATTCATTACCCCATTTGGTAAGCTCCCCAGTATTCCAGTCAAACATGGGATTATGCAGCTGCAACCAGGGAAGGCCTAAAACCAAATCGGACGATAATCCCTGCATCAACAGTACAGAGCACTGCTCCAAATGCATGGAGCCAACAAGGAGTTCAAAAACAGGGGTATGCTGAGTAAAATAACCATTAGCAAGAGGAGTGGAGTCGATACCCACTACCGGGACAGGTTTAAGCAAATCAATCAAAGTCATAGCTAGAGACATAGCAAATTCCACAGACATGATATTAGCAGAAGACCCTGAATCCACGAAGGCACTGCCGGTAGCAGACCTACCACCAAAAGAGACCTGAAAGGGAAGCAAGATTTTATTACGTTTCACATTTACGGGAAATACCTGTGCCCCGATGATCACTTAGGCGCGGAAGTTTTCCGGCTGCTTATTCTTACGCCTAGGACAGGTGTTCACTTGATGTTTGTCATCCCCACAATAGAAGCAGAGACCATTCTTCCTGCGGAACTCTCTACGTTGTCGGGGGGACACGGAGGCCCCGAGTTGCATAGGTACCTCCGAGTCTTCCGTGGAAGAGCGAAGCAACAGGACCTCGGGAGGCATCATGGGGGAGTCAGAGGGGAAAACACAAAAACGTTCAAGTTGTCGTTCCCTGAGACGTCGGTCAAGTCGTACCGCTAAAGCCATAACCTGGTCTAAGGAGTCAGAACAGGGATAGCTAACTAGCAGGTCTTTCAGGGCGTTCGACAGACCCAACCTAAACTGGCACCTTAAGGCAGGGTCATTCCACCGAGAAGCTACGCACCACTTCCTAAAGTCAGAACAATACTCCTCCACAGGTCTCTTACCCTGACGTAAGGTCACCAGCTGACTCTCGGCAAAGGCAGTCCTGTCAGTCTCTCATAAATGAGTCCGAGAGCAGAAAAGAAAAGATCAACGGAGGAAAGTTCAGGGGCGTCAGGAGCCAGGGAGAAGGCCCATTCTTGGGGCCCTTCCTGGAGCCGGGACATAATTATACCCACCCGCTGGGTCTCAGAACCTGAGGAGTGGGGCTTTAAGCAAAAGTAGAGCTTACAACTCTTCCGAAAGGAGAGAAAAGTCCTCCGATCCCCTGAGAACCGGTCAGGCAACTTGAGGTGGGGTTCAAAAGGTGAGGTGAGGGGCACTACCATGGTAGCGTCAGGCTGGTTGACCCTCTGAGCCAGGGCCTGGACCTGTTGGGAGAGACCCTGCATTTGCTGAGCCAGGGTCTCAAGGGGGTCCATAGTAGTGTGAGGGACCAGGGTAGCCTAGGTATATGGGCTTGTGATTATGTAATGACAGGGGGGTAGGGAAACAGACAGTGAGTCCTAATCTACCCACCACTCAGTCCCTGCCTACTTGCAACGACCCGCCCTAGGCGACGGGGTACAACTGGGCGACGGTCCCTACTCTCAGTAGGTGCACGACAGACAAACAGACAAGGGGACACAAGCAAAGGGAAATGGGGCAGTTGCCCACGGCAACACCGTGAGCAACAAAAGAGGTGAACGAGCCGAGTTAAACCAGGAATGTACGAGGTACCAAACGCAGAGCAGGAGAGTAGTCAGTAAGCCGGGGTCAGTATGAAGCAAGGTCAAATAGCTAGGAGCTGCAGCAAGGCCAGGAAACCACACGAGAAGAATCACAAGCAAAGGAGGAACAGGAAAGGCAGGTATAAATAGACAGAGGGCGGGAGCTAGCTCCGTCTGGCCAGGCTGCGATAGGCTCTCCCACTCCTAAGCCTGCCATCCTGAGTGGTGGAAGATGGAGTCAGTCTCAGAGACATAGAACCAGGTGCAGACTGATTACCCATGGGCGTATACACAGAAGTTGTGCCTGGCAGATCCTTTACAAAAGCATTCTCCTCCACTGGACAATTTGAAAGATTTTTCCAGTATTTTCTCGTCTTTCATATTACTTGAGGTCCTGGACTGAAATTACTTTTGGATCAGAATTTCATTTGCCTGTCTACATTAGTGGTCTTTGATAAAGTGTCATCTTTTTTAGATCTCCTTTTATGAAAAAAGAAATAAAAATAAGTGTTTCACTGTACTAGAGCGATTAACAAAATCTGACACATACCACTGTCCAATTTTTTTCTTTCTTTCTGTTGCATCCAATAGGGTACCAACTTAGTACTTCATGGCACTCGGTTCTTCTATTAAGAGCAGAGAATGCTGAAAGTTGCAGTTTCCCAACTGCAGAGTCACAAGTTGAGGAACACCACCTTATACCATACTTGGGATAACGTAGTATCTAGTCTGTGTACTGCTCCTACATTTTCTCTTCTTGTAAAAATGTTAAATAAAATAACATTTTCGTCCTCTCTGTTGTCTTTGCTATTCGCAGAAGCGCTGAACATCACCATACCCTCTTTTCTTTCAGTGTCTGTGACCTCTTTTGTGCCTCCATAACCTATCCCTTCATTTCCATCATCTGTGTCTGCACCTCCACACTCCGAATGTCCATGAACCACATGTCTGGCCTCCAACATGGTGGGTATTTTTGCTGCATTTGAAAGAAACATTAAAAACATAAGTACATTTTTGTCATTTGTAACTTTTGTTGGTCTGTTGAGCAGCCTAATGCACATGGAAATATTACGGATCTATAGACTACAGATACAGACAGGCTACATGCACCCACTTTGCCATATGCATGAGTCTTAAAACACTGTTAATTATGGACTCTGGTGCTTCATTCCCTTGGCATATATGATATTACTTACCCACAAAGTCACTCATTGTTTCAATAGGCAATTAATGATCATATATATAGTGTCACGGTCACAGGGTGTGTGGACCCACTAGGCCACTCTGTCGTAGCAGAGAGGCAGCTGACCATGTCTCAGTCTATACAAAAGTATATAGCAGTTCGTAATACTCGCGTACCTGAACTAGTCCAGACAGTGGCTGTGGTTTCAGCATGGATGGAGGTCGGTGCAGCAGGTTGCGCCAGACGTGGCGGGCAGTACAAGATGTGGCAGAAGACACTGGACTTGGCAGAAGACACTGGACTTGGCAGAAGACACTGGACGTGGCAAACAACAGCAGGTGCAGTAGGACACGACTCCAACACTAGTAGGCACAGGAACAAGAACACAGCACGGGATACAGGAACAGGTAACAGGGCACGGGTAACAACTGGAACGGGAAACACTAAGGAACCATTTGCAAGGCAGACTTGGGATAAACTAACAACGCTCAGGCAAGGATCAGGAGGGCTGGAGCCTTCTTGTAGACCAGGAAATCATGTGGGTTGATGATGATTATTTTCATGTGCGCACACTGGCCCTTTAAAGGTGGGCACGAGCGTGCGCACGCACTCTACGGGACACATCGGACCGGAGCGGAAGTGAGCGCTGGCGTCTCCTAGAAAGGAGATGGGGACCAGCGTTCACAGATCCATAGCTGCGGGCGTCGGGAGGTGAGTGATTCCCCCTTACGCCCCCTCTTCTTGGGGCCAGAGCGAGAGAGGAATTTCTTAATGAGAGCAGGAGCACTGAGATTTTCTTCCAGCTCCCAGGACCTCTCCTCAGGACCAAACCCTCTCCAGTCCACCAAATAGAAAGTCCTTCCTCCTACCCTTTTGCAGTCCAGAATCTCCCTCACCTCGAACACATCAGAAGAACCGTTGGGAGCAACTGTGGAACTAGAAGTCTTGCTGTAGTGGTTCAGGACCACTGGTTTCAGGAGGGACACATGAAAGGAGTTGGGGATTCTGAGGGTAGGACGCAGCCGCAGCTTATAGGAGACAGGGTTTATCTGTTGCAGAATTTCAAAAGGACCAAGGAACATGGGAGCCAACTTGTATGAAGGCACCTTCAAACGAATGTTCCGAGAGGACAGCCAGACTTTGGTACCTGGAAGATACTGAGGCGGTTCTCTTCTCTTTGTATCCGCTTTTCGCTTCATGCGATCAACTGCCAGCAAAATAGAGGACTGGGTCTGTTGCCAGAATTGCAGAAAGTCCCCAAATGCAGAGTCAGCAGAGGGTACCTGAGATGTAGTCGACACAGGAAGAGGGACTCTAGGATGTTGACTGTAAACAATGTAAAACGGAGTGGAAGTGGTGGACTCACTTGTGTGGTTGTTGTTCGAGAACTCGGCCCATGAAAGAAGCCGTACCCAGTTATCGTGCTGTAAAGAGATGAAGTGGCAGAGATAATTCTCCATGATCCGGTTGTTCCTCTCGACTTGCCTATTGGACTGGGGGTGATAAGCTGAGGTAAACTCCAATCTCACATCCAGGAGTTTACAGAGGGGTCTCCAGAACATTGAGGTAAATTGAACCCCACGGTCGGACACAATGTGAAGGGGCAAGCCATGCAAGCGAAAGATGTGTTGAATGAAGAGACTCGCCAGTCGGGGAGCAGAAGGTAGACCAGTCAGCGGGATAAAATGTGCCATCTTCGAGAACCGGTCCACCACCACCCAGACAGTGTTGCATCTTGTTGAGGGATGAAGGTCTGTGACAAAGTCCATCGCAATGTGCTGCCAGGGGGCATTGGGTACAGGCAGAGGTTGAAGCAGGCCGGCCGGCTTGGAGTGAGTAACTTTGTTAGAAGCACACACCGTGCAAGAAGAGACAAAGTCCAGAACATCTTTAGGTAGCGTGGGCTACCAGAAGTGACGAGCAATCAGGTCTCGGGTTTTACGAACACCAGCGTGCTCAGCCAGTTTAGAACTGTGTTCGCAGTGGAGAATTCTTCTCCTGTCTGCCAACCGAACACAACTCTTCTCCGGAGGGATGTCTCTAACCTGCAAAGGATTAGCAGTGACAATGCAGGACGGGTCTATGATAGTTTGAAGGGACTCCACCATGTCATCCGTCTCAAATGACCTGGACAGGGCATCGGGCCCTCACATTCTTGTCAGCGGGACGGTAGTGGGGCACAAATTGGAAAAGGGTCAAGAACAGCGACCACCTGGCTTGACGGGGATTTAGACGTTGAGCGGACTGAAGATAGTTAAGGTTCTTGTGGTCGGTGTAGACCAAGATGGGGTGAGCTGCGCTCTCTAGAAGATGTCTCCACTCCTCCAGAGCCAATTTGATGGCCAGTAGCTCCCAATCCCCAATAGAGTAATTGCGCTCTGCAGAAGAAAAAAGTCTTGAGTAATAGCCACATAATACTGCCTTTCCTTTGGAGCTCCTCTGGAACAGAAGTGCACCTGCACCAACAGAGGAAGCATCCACCTCCAATGAGAACTGCCGAGGTACGTCTGGATGATGGAGGATCAAGGCTGAAGTGAATTCTTTCTTGAGGCTAATAAATGCGGACTCTGCCTATGGACTCCACACCTTGGCGTTCACACCCTTCTTGGTAAGGGTAGAGATGGGAGCCATCAGAGATGAGAAGTTGAACCGCTGTATGGCCCTGAGGCCTTGAGGACGTGGCCATTCCAGGACAGACTTTAGTTTCTCAGGATCCATCTTAAGACCTTGATCCGAGATGATATAGCCCAGAAAGGTTAAAAACCTCTTTTCAAATACGCACTTCTCCAACTTGGCATACGAGCGATTCTCCCTTAGTCGCAAAAGAACCTGACGGACATGTCTCCGATGGGTCATCAGGTCTGGGGAGAAAATCAAAATATCATCGAGATAAACTACTACACACATATAGGAGGAGATCTCGGAAGATATCATTGACGAATTCCTGAAAGACAGCGGGAGCGTTACACAGTCCGAAGGGCATCACTAGGTATTCGTAGTGCCCGTCACGGGTGTTAAATGCCATCTTCCATTCGTCACCCCGGCGAATCCAGATTAGGTTATAAGCCCCCCGCAGGTCTAGTTTAGAAAAAATCTTGGCTCCTTGTATGTGCGATCAAACAGCTCGGATATAAGTGGCAACGGGTATTTGTTCTTGAACGTGATCTGGTTGAGACCACGGTAGTCAAAGCAGGGTCGAAGAGATCCGTCTCTCTTCTTAACGAAGAAGAAGCCGGCCCCAACCGGGGAGGAAGATTTTCCTATAAAACCCCTCTCCAAATTCTCCTTGATATAGGCTGACATGGATAAAGTCTCTGGCAAGGAGAGAGATATACTCATCCACGGGGAAGAGAAGCATTTGGAACCAGTTCAATGGGACAGTCATAATTCTGATGTGGAGGCAACGTCTCAGCCTCTCGCTTGCAGAAGACATCCGCAAAACTGGCATACTGAGATGGTAGATCGGTGAGTGACTGAGGCAGAGGGGGGCATTACAGGACGAACTTGTGACAGGCAATGGCTATGGCATCTGGAACCCCATTGAAGAATCTTTTCGGAACTCCAGTTAAGAACCGGGCGTGTAGGCGAAGCCATGGAAGACCCAGCAGATTAGGATTGATAGCCTTAGGTAGTACAAGGAAGGCGCTCTGCTCCGAGTGAAGAGCTCCGAACCGTAGTGTCAACCGCTCCATGATGAACACAATCAGATTGGGCAATGGTAGACCATTCACAGAGGCAACAGCCAGGGGTCTCTCCAGATGAACTGTGGGTAGATGTAAACAATCCACTAGATCCTGCTGGATGAAATTAGCAGCTGCTCCAGAGTCAAGATAGGCGGAGGAGGGATGTGACGTCTCTCCGGAGACGATGGCCACAGGAATCGATAATTTGGAAGAGGTTTTAACATTCGGAGACGTCCCACCTAGAGTTGCCTCTCCAACCAACCCTAGGTACTGGAGTTTCCCGGTTTCTGTGGGCACTGGTGCACAAAATGACCCTTAAGGCCACAATACATACATAGTCCAGAGGAGCGTCTGCGCTGATTCTCTTGTTCAGACAACCGGACTCTGTCTACCCTCATGGGTTCTTCAGGTAGCGCACTAGGAGAAGGCAATAGTGGTCTCTAGACCGAGGATGCTGGTCTGTGGACCTGGCTCTCCTGTCAAACCTCTTGAGTGTGCTCCCGGATTCTCATGTCAACCCGAGTGGCTAACAAGATGAGGGCATCCAAGGTAGAAGGAAAGTCACGGACCACCAGTTCGTCCTTGATGTGAGAAGACAGTCTGTGCCAGAAGGTCGCCACCAGTGCCTCATTGTTCCATGCCAGCTCGGCTGCCAGGGTACGGAAGGAGATAGCATACTCCCCTACTGTGGAACCCTCTTGCTTCAGGGTCAACGGGGTGGCTGCGGCAGAGGATGTTCGACCCGGCTCCTCGAACATGGCACGAAAGGACTGCAGGAACAAGGCTAGGTCCGAGGATACCGGTCCTTGTTGCTCCAAGATTGGGTTCGCCCATGCGAGGGCCTTGCCAGCAAGAAGGGAGATGATAAATGCTACTTTGGCCTCCTCGGAGGGGAATGAACCGTGCATTGGTTAATAAATCCTCTACATGCTCTGGGATCACCGTCACAGCGAGGAAGAAGAGGCAGAGGAACTGTGGACCTGGAACAAACAGGAGGAGCAATGGGAAGTGGTACAGCAACAGCCTCTGGAGTAGATCCAGACGGACCATGATAGAATTTACAGCCTCAAGGAGTTGATTCTGACGTTTGCGTAGGTCATGCATCTCCGAATGCATGTTCTGGACTGCGGTCTTGGGCTGGCCAGCGGGTCCCATGGCCTGAGCGTACTGTCACGGTCACAGGGTGTATGGATCTACTAGGCCGCTCCGCCGTAGCGGAGAGGCAGCTGACCAGGTCTCAGTCTATACAAAAGTCTATAGCAGTTCAGAACACTTGGGTACCTGAACTAGTCCAGACAGTGGCTGTGGTTTCAGCACGGATGGAGGTCGGTGCAGCAGGTTGCGCCAGACGTGGCGGGCAGTACAAGATGTGGCAGAAGACACTGGACGTGGCAGAAGACACTGGATGTGGAAGAAGACACTGGACGTGGAAAACGACAGCAGGTGCAGTAGGACACGAATCCAACACTAGTAGGCACAGGAACACAGCACGGGATACAGGAACAGGTAACAGGGCACGGGTAACAACTGGAACGGGAAACACTAAGGGACCATTTGCAAGACAGACTTGGGATAAACTAACAACGCTCAGGCAAGGATCAGAAGGGCTGGAGCCTTCTTATAGACCAGGAATCCGGAGCGGAAGTGAGCGCTGGCGTCTCCTAGGAAGGAGATAGGGACCAGCGCTCATAGATCCATTACTGCGGGCGTCGGGAGGTGAGTGAACCCGACGGCCCGTGGCCATGGACACTACATATAGTACTGTGCAAAAGTTTTAGGCAGTTGTGGAAAAATGCTGCAAAGTAAGAATGCGTTAAAAAAAAAAAGACGTGTTCGTAGTTTTTTTTATCAATGAAAAAAATAAAAAGTTATTGAACAGAAGATAAATCAAATCAATATTTGGTGCGACAACCCTTTGCCTTCAAAACAACATCAATTCTTCTAGATACACTAGTCATGGATTTTGTAGGATTAAAGTCAGGTGCATGGTTAACCAATTATACCAAACAGGTATTGATCATCATTTTCATATGTAGGTTAAAACACAGTCATTAACTGTAAAAGAAACAGCTGTGTAGGAGGCTTAAAACTGGGTGAAGAGCAGCCAAACTCTGCTACAAAGGGGAGGTTGTAGAAGACAGTTATATGTCACAGGTCCACCATGGCAAGACTGAGGACAGCAACAAGACACAAAGTAGTTATACTGCATCAGCAAGGTTTCTCCCAGGCAAAGATTTTAAAGCAGACTAGTGATGTCAAGATGTGCTCTTCAAGCTCTTTTGAAGAAGCACAAGGAAGCGAGCAACATTGAGAACCGAAGACACAGTGGTCAGCCAAGGAAATTTAGTGCAGCAGATCAAAGACACATCATGCTTACTTCCCTTCGAAATCGGAAGAGGTCCAGTAGTGCCATCAGCTTAGATCTGGCAGAAACCAGTGGGACCCAGGTACACCCATCTACTGTTTGGAGAAGTCTGGCGAGAAGTGGTCTTCATGGAAGAATTGTGGCCAAAAAGCCATACCTTCGACATGGAAACAAAGCCGAGCGACTCAACTATGCACGAATACATAGGAAATGGGGTGCAGAACAATGGCAGCAGGTGCTCTGGACTGACGAGTCAAAACGTAACATATTTGGCTGTAACAGAAGACAGTTTGTTCACCGAAAGGGCTGGAGAGCTGTACAATAATGAGTGTCTGCAGGCAACAGTGAAGCATGGTGGAGGTTCCTTGCAAGTTTGGGGCTGCATATCAGCAAATGGAGTTAGGGATTTGGTCAGGATTAATGGTGTCCTCAATGCTGAGAAATACTTGCAGATAATTATCCATCATGCAATACCATCAGGGAGGAGTCTGATTGGCTCCAAATTTATTCTGCAGCAGCACAACGACCACAAACATACAGCCAATATCATTAAGAACTATCTTCAGCGTAAAGAAGAACAAGGAGTCCTGGAAATTATGATATGGCCCCCTCAGAGGCCTGATCTCAAAATCATCGAGTCTGCTGGGATTACAAGAAGAGACAGAAGGATTTGAGGAAGCGACATCCACAGAAGATCTGGGGTTAGTTCTCCAAGATGTTTGGAACAACCTCCCTGCCGAGTTCCTTCAAAGACTGTGTGCAAGTGTACCTAGAAGATTGATGCTGTTTTGAAGTAGAGTGTGGTCACACCAAATATTGATTTGATTTAGATTTCTCTTCTGTTCTTTCACTTTGTATTTTGTTCATTGCTAAAAAAAATATTTACACTTCTATTTTTGAAAGCATTTTTCTACAACTGCCTAATACTTTTGCACAGTACTCTATATAGCCAAAATTATTCCTGTTGTGCTATCAGGTCTGCTGTAGATATTGGTTTTCACTATGCCTGTAAGGATAGATTTACACGTAGTGCAATGTAAAGGGTGAACTCTGCAGTAATTCTGCGGCACATCCACATGTAACAAAATTTGCATGTCTGACATATGGGTTTTGCAGCGGATTCGCTGTGGCCAAATCCATGGCATATAAAAACATTATGTGTGAATCCACCCTAACAAGTTTATACACTATATGGCCAAGAGTATGTGGACGCCCCCTCTAATTATTGAGTTCAAATGTTTAAGCCACACCCATTGCAAACAGGAGAAGAAAACTTCCATGAAACATCCTTAGACAAGCATTGGCAGTATCGTTCGTACCGAAGAGCTCAGTGACTTTAAACATGGAAGTGTCATGAGGTGCCACCTTTACCACAAGTCAGTTTGTGAAATTTCTGATTTGCTAGCTCTGTCATTGTCAACGGTAAGGCTTCATGCACACGACCGTATTGTTTTCATTTTCGGACTGTGCTCCTATTTTTTATAATGCGGGTGACAGTCCGCGGCCGTCCGTGCCCGTAATCACGGACTGTGAACACGGTTACGGCCGTGTGCAGGGGGGCTAAGGGTGTATTCACATGGGTCGGATTTGCTGCATTCAAGCCGTAAATATGCACCAAAACATGTCTGGTTTGGTGCAGATTCTGGTCAATAGCAACCGCGGCATTTAAATGTTTACAGAGAGAGGGGGCTCCCTCTGTCACCCATCGGCGGCCGGCAAATGCGGGCCTCCGATGGGTGCCTGATAAAAGCTACCAGGTCTGCCCTGGGCATATGCCTATTAGAACGTGCAGGAGGCATGTCCTAATACATTGCCTGTAGGATTTACACTGACAGACAATAATGCTCTGGTATACTAAGTACACTAAAGCATTATAGCAGTGATCTAAAGATCGCATAGTGAAGTCCCCTAGTGGGACTAAAAAAATAACTAATTAATGTGAAGAAAAAAAAATATTAATAAAAATTACAGTAAAAAAAAAACAAAAAACATTTTTTCCCATAAAAAGTGGTTTTATTTAGTAAAAAGCACTTGCTGTCACTTACAATATTATTTTTTGTCACAGAATTCTGTATATAGTGCCTCAATAGCCCCTCAAACATTTTCCCCACGATGGATGTTAAGCTTACTGGTCTATAATTACCAAGATAAGACCTAGAGCCCTTTTTGAAAATAGGCACCACATTTGTCCTGCGCAAGTCCCTTGGCACTATACCAGTCACTAGAGAATCTCTAAATATTATGAAGAGGGGGACAGAAATAACTGAACTAAGCTCTTTAAGAACTCTAGGGTGTAACCCATCTGGTCCCGGGGCCTTGTGTACATTTATTTTATTTAATTTAGCTTGGACCATTTCTACATTCATCCAATTCAGTATTCAACTGATATATTAACACTGGCACCAGCTACATTAGCTGCTCTTTCTTCTGTTGTATATACAGAGCTAAAGAACCCATTTAGTAACTCTGCCTTCTCTTGATCCCCTGTGACCAACCCCCCATTACCACTATCCAGGGGTCCTACATGTTTAGACCTTGGCTTTTTTGCATTTATATACTTGAAGAATTTTTGGGGATTTGTTTTACTATCCTTGGCCACCTGCCTTTCATTTTGTATTTTTGCTGATTTTATTACTTTTTTACAGATTTTATTAAGCTCTTTGTAATTTACAAAGGCTACAGCTGTACCCTCAGATTTGTATTTTTCAAATGCCTTTTTTTTTTGTCATGTATTTCCCTTTTTACAGAAGGTGTAAGCCATGTGGGGTTTACTTTTAGTCGTTTATACTGCAACAGGTTAAGGAAATTTCTCCCCTTTGCAGTTGAAGCCGAACCATGACACCAATTAATATCCCGGTAATTAAAATCTCCCATTATCACTACTGTACCCGCCTGTGCTGCCCAGGGCCGCCATCAGGAATTTCAGGGCCCCCTACAGCTACATTTTCTGGGCCCCCCTACCGTGGCACCGCCTGTTAACGGTACTCCGTCCAGCACTATATCATGGTACCCAGGGCCGCCATCAGGGGGGGTATTAGGGGTACTGATGTGAGAGGCCCGGCCAAACCTAATTGAAAGGGAGGCCCGGCAAACTGCCGCGACTTGCCTTTGGTAGAAAAAAAAAGTTTTTTTCACCAAAAGAATGTCGTGAGCTGCGGGCCCCCCTTTCAATTAGGTTTGGCCGGGCCTCTCACATCAGTACCCATAATACCCCCCCTAATGGCGGCCCTGGGTAGCATGGGGGTCGTCATGGGGGCCGTCAAACACCGCCGCCCGTGCGACCGATCGCGCGCACCCGCAAACTCCCGCGCATGCGCACCCGCGACCGCCTGGAACCGCGCACCGAATTTTGAGGCAGATTTTGACCTGCCCACACTATCTTGCTGCGTTTTTTGCCCGCTGCGATTGAGGACAGCAGACAAAAAATGCAGGGAAAAATGAATTTTCTGCCTCCCATTGATTTCGATGGGAGGTCAGAGGCAGAACCGCGGCAAGAAAGGATGTGCTGCTTTTTCTTTTTTCCGCGACTGGCTCCCATTGATTTCAGATTAAATCAATGGGAGGCGGTTTTGGAAGTTTTTTGGTGCTGATTCTGACGCAGTGTCCGAGTCAATATCAAGGCCCAAAAACTCTGTGAACTGGGCCTTATTGTTAGGGCTTATTCAGACGAACGTGTAATACGTCCGTGCAATGCTCGTGATTTTCACGTGCCTCGCACGGACCTATGCTACTCTATGGGGCCGTGCAGACTGTCCGTGATTTTCACGCAGCGTGTGTCCGCTGCGTAAAACTCACGACATGTCCTATATTTGTGCATTGTTCGAGCATCACGCACCCATTGAAGTCAATGGGTGCGTGAAAATCACGCCCAGCACTCCCGCAGCAGTATAAACTATGAATGAAAACAGAAAAGCACCATGTGCTACAAACATACAAACAGAGTGTCATAATGATGGCGGCTGCGCAAAAATCACGCAGCCGCGCATCATACGCTGCTGACACACGGAGCTGTTATGGACCTCAAATAGCACACGCTCGTGTAAATCCGGCCTTAGGGTAGGAACACACTAGGCATGAACACTGCAGATTTTATGCAACACATTTTATTGTGGAAAATCCGCAGCGTATTACAGTCGCAGCAGAGTGGATGAGATTTGAACAAATCTTATCCACACGCTGCAAAAAAAATGGACCTGCAGTGTGGCTTTTTAAGCCGCAGCATGTCAATGTATTCTGTGGAATCGCTGCTCCTCTGTTGCGGAAATGCTGCGGTTCTGCCGCAAAAATCACACATGAGAAAAAATAAAAAGGCACTTTTTAAAATTTATAAAAAAGTTTAGACTTACCCCGGCCGTAGTCCTGGTGACGCGATCCTCTATTCTTAGCGCAGCTCGGCCTCCTGTCATGACGTTTCATCCCATGTGACTGCTGCAGCGGTCACATGGTCTACAGTGTCATCCCAGGAGGCGGGGCTACGTTCAGAAGAGAGAGACGCGTCACCTAAACTACGGCCGGGGCAAGTCTAAACTTTTTTTCCCTGCAGGATTCCCGCAGCGGACATGCGTTTCATGACTGAAACGGAAGCTGTGCTGTCACTTTCACTTTCCGTTGCGGGGTTCACCCGACAGAAACCTCAGACGGAAGCGAACGGTGATGTGAACAGGCCCTAACACAAAAGTTTTGTATTTTTTTAAGCTGGTTCACAAAAAAAAATAATTCCAAATTCTACTGGACCAACTGCCTATTTAGAGACCGGCAGCAGCTCCAGGAGCGACATCATAAGGGACACACTAGGCGGATATGCTGAGTAAAACTACACAGCTTATCCGCCCCGATAGCCGCAGGGAATTCTGCCAGCAAAACCGCACCAAATAGTGGTACAGGTTTCGTGAGGCATGTCCGCTGCGGGAATCCTGCAGGGAAAAAAAAGTTTAGACTTACCCCGGCCGTAGTTTAGGTGACGCATCTCTCTCTTCTGAACGTAGCCCCGCCTCCTGGGATGATGCTGTAGACCGTGTGACCGCTGCAGCAGTTACATGGTATGAAACGTCATGACAGGAGGCCGGGCTGCGCTAAGAATAGAGGATCGCGTCACCAGGACTACGGCCGGGGCAAGTCTAAACTTTTTTATCAATTTAAAAAAGTGCCTTTTTTTTCTCTTTTGTGATTTTTGCGGCAGAACCGCAGCATTTCCGCAACAGACGAGCGGCGATTCTGCAGCATAAATTGACACGCTGCGGCTTAAAAAGCCACACTGCAGGTCAATTTTTTTTGCAGCGAGTGGATGAGATTTGTTCAAATCTCATCCACTCTGCTGCGACTGTAATACGCTGCGGATTTTCCACAATAAAATGTGTTGCATAAAATCCGCAGTGTTCATGCCTAGTGTGTTCCTACCCTAAGGCTGGATTTACATGAGCGTGTGCTTTTTGCGCACGCAAAAACGTGGCGTTTTGCGCATGCAAAAGGTCCATAACAGCACCGTGTGGCAGCAGCGTATGATGCGCGGCTGCGTGAGTTTCGCGCAGCCGCCATCATTATGACACTCTGTTTGTATGTTTGTAGCACGTGGTGCTTTTCTGTTTTCATTCATAGTTTATACTGCTGCGGGAGTGCTGGGCGTGATTTTCACGCACCCATTGACTTCAATGGGTGCGTAATGCGCGAACAATGCACAAATATCGGACATGTCGTGAGTTTTACGCAGCGTACACACGCTGCGTGAAAATCACGGACAGTCTGCACGGACCCATAGAGTAACATAGGTCCGTGCGAGGCGCGTGAAAATCACGCACGTTGCACGGATGTATTACACGTTCGTCTGAATAAGCCCTAACAATAAGGCCCAGTTCACAGAGTTTTTGGGCCTTGATATTGACTCGGACACTGCGTCAGAATCAGCACCAAAAAACTTCCAAAACCGCCTCCCATTGATTTAATCTGAAATCAATGGGAGCCAGTCGCGGAAAAAAGAAAAAGCAGCACGTCCTTTCTTGCCGCGGTTCCGCCTCTGACCTCCCATCGAAATCAATGGGAGGCAGAAAATGCATTTTTCGCTGTGTTTTTTGTCTGCTGCCCTCAATCGCCGCGGGCAAAAAACGCAGCAAAAAAAACGCAGCAAGATAGTGTGGGCAGGTCAAAATCTGCCTCAAAATTCTGTAAGGAATTTTGAGGCAGATTTTTTTCTGCCTGCAAAATACTCTGTGTGAACAGGGCCATACAGAAACAGCACTTTCAGACACTTTACTCACTGTGTCTGAAGAGCTGCTGGCTCCCACTCCAGTCCTCTTCAGGCGATGTCTTCGGTCCAGACGTCCAGTTCTTCACCTCCAGCCAGGCTCCAGGTAAGTTGTGTCCATGTGTGTGTCCGCGGCTGCGCGCGCTTCGTTCGCGGCTGCGCGCGCTTCGTTCGCGGGTGCGCGTGCTGGCGATCGCGGGTGCGCGCTTCCGGGCTTTCGCGGGTGCGTGCGGTCTCGAGTGGAGGCTTTCGTGGGTGCGTGCTCGCGGATGCTCGCGAGTGCGCACGCGCGGGAGTTTCCTTGTGCGCGCGATCGGTCGCGCGCGCGGGCGGGCGGTTTGACGGCCCCCATGACGAGAGGGGGGCCCGCAGCTCACGACATTCTGTGGTGAAAAAAAACGGGCCCCATTGCAGGGGCCCGTTTTTTTCTACCAATGGCAAGTCGCGGCAGTTGCCGGGCCCCCCTTTCAATTCGGTTTGGCCGGGCCCCTCACACCAGTACCCCTAATACCCCCCTGATGGCGGCCCTGGTGCTGCCAGCTCCATTTGTTTATATAGCTGATCATCCATCTCCTCAGTTATATTGGGGGGTCTATACATTACACCAAAGGTAATTTTTTTCAGTGTTTACCTCCCTTTGTAATTCCACCCACAAGGTTTCAACCTCCTCACAATCTCCACCCACTATTGTCTCTTTAACACTCACCTTCACATCACTTCTCGCGTACAGTGTAAAACCCTGTAGATTTACAGCCCAGTCATGTGAAGAGTCCGGCCATGTTTCAGCAAACCAACTTCATCAATAATTTCCTCCAGTACCAAGGCCTCCAGCTCCCCCATTTTGCTTGGTAGACTTCTGGCGTTTGTGAACATACACCTTAACTTGCCTTTCAGTTTTTCACTTTCAGTGTCAGAAATGTGATTATTTGACAATATTTGGGCATTTTTGTTTTCATTGCTGTTTTGTAACAAAAGGATCTCCTTATCCTGTTGCCTATTCCTCTCCCCACAGTCTATTTCTCCCCCCCCCCCCCACCAGTATAGTCCAAACCCTCTCTAACCTGACTATCCCTTTATTTTCTACATTGACCTCCCTCCTCAGCCCTAGCTCAAATACTCAGCCACCCCAGCTAGAATTCTCTCCCCCAGCACAGCGGACCCCCTTCCATTTAGAGGAAAATCATCTGCAGAATACAGTTTGTACCCCAATGAAAAGTCAGCCGGTGCTCTAGGAACCCAAAGCCTTCTCCTCGACACCAAGACTTAAGCCATGTATTTAACTCCCTGAGCTCCCGCTGTCTTTTCTGTGATGCGCACGGCACAGGCAGTATTCCTGAGAATACAACCTTGGAGGTCCTTCCCTTCAGCTTGTAGCCTAGTTCTTTAAAATTATTCTTAAGGCTCGTCCACCTACCATTTATTCTGTAGTTGGTTCCCACATGGACCACGACAGCTGGATCACCACCAGCCCCTCCCAGTAAATTATCCACCCGTTCCACCACATCCCGAACCCTGGCACCAGGGGGACAGCAAACCATTTGGTTGAGGCGGTCTTGGCTACAAATTATTCTATCCGTCTTCCTGATTATAGAATCAAGTTGAAAAAAAAACGGACGGTATTATAAATGCAGCTCTGAAGGTTATTGTAGTAAAACAATTGTGAATTCAGCTCTTGATATGACTGGAGTATAAGAATTGTTAATGTGAAACTAGCTATAAAATTATTTCTAGGTGGTATCGGGTGCCCACTGCCCTGCATAAATGCTACCCGACACGTGCTGGCGCTGTGGGGCGACAGGCGGAAACTTGTCTCATATTTGGTGGAGTTGTCCCTCCTGGCGGAGTTTCTGGGAGGCGGTTCTCCAAATTAAATTAGATGTGACTGGGGTCTCGGTCCCTAGCTCACTCGAGGAGGCCCTTTTGTTCATGTTCCCTATGCCATTGCCCATTTACAAACGCTCTCTACTTAGATAATCCGGAACCGGAGTCCAGGTTCACAATGAACCCTCCCCCTTGTCTCTTCTTTGCCCTTGTTTGTTTCCCATTCTATCTTCTCCTCCTTCCCTTCTTGTGTCTGTCTTACGTGGTCATCGGCTTCCTGTGAGCGCTCGCCCACTTTTGCCATTGCATTTTAGGACGTATGAGAAGCTGAACTGTTGTATTTTTATTTTCTTTCTTAAGCAATGCTCCTTTCTCTTATGCTTCCTCAGACTCCTATGGTATTTTGCGCTTTCTATAGGATGTGATGTTCACCCTCATGTTTGGGCTGTGCCCTCATCTGTAATGCTCTCTCTATTGTGGGGACACATTTTCTCTAACTGTGTTTGTACCTGTTCATATTAAAACCAATAAAAAACTTTGAATATGAAAAAAGAAAAAAAAAATGCCACAAACGAAAACCCTTTGTATGCATTTTCTATATTTTACTATGGATTATAAACTATAGTGTGTCCATGACATCACCATGGACAGAATTTTATCCTCTGGAAGTAAATAATGAATGTTCCTATTGAATAACAACAAGCACAGATCTTAAAAACTGCAAGGAATTACTGCAGAAAGTATGTTTAAAAATGTTAAAACTTTTAATTATACAAAAAATAACATTAATTTGCTTTGAAGTAACATCTAGCCGCAGTGTTAACCTACGAAAAACAGAACCACTATTTTGTTAGCCAGGGAATGAAAATCTATGGAGTATCTTCTCTCTATGTTGGAGTCTGGCATATTAGCTACATGGATTTAGACTTTAAAGAACCCACCAAAGAACACCTCATATCTCAGCTTCCTGGATCCTTGTGAATATGATATAGAGGAGGCTAAATAATAGATTTAAAGGGGTATTCCCATTTCTTGATTTATGGCACATCCACGGAATATGCCATAAATGTCTGATAGGTGTAGCTCTGGGACCTGCACCTATCTCGAGAATGGGGTACCCCGACCCTGTCCCCGCCTAATGAGGCGGCCAATGGCTAGGGCCGGCTCCAGGTTTATGTGGGCTCTTAGGCGACACAGACTAATTTGGCCCCTTTGCGGGGAATTTACGGCGGCAGTAAAATGGCAGAAAACGACACTTTATGCCCCCATATAGACGTTAGGCCCTGTTTCTGCTCCCATAAAGAAGTTAGGCCCACAGTTTATACACCCATATATTTAGTGCCCACTGTAGATAGTGCTACACAGTCCCCCCTGGTAGTGCCACACAGCCCCTCCTTCCAGGTAGTGCCACACAGCCCTCCTCCCTTGTAATGCCACACAGCCCACCTAGCAGGTAGTGCCACACAGCCCCCCTCCCAGGTAGTGCCACGCAGCCCCCCCCCCCCAAGTAGTGCCACAAAGCATGCCCCCCTCCCTGATAGGCAGCCACACAGCCCCCCATCCTGTAGGTAGCTCCTTTGGGGCTCCCTCTATGAGTGGAATCCCCAACCAGAGCATTGCCGACGCTCTGGCCAGGGATTCTGCTTCAAGAGGAGCCCCTGACGTCACTGTTCATATATGGACAGTGATGTGGGGGGCAACCCGAGAGCCATAGTACCGAGCAGAGAACTGCTAGAACTCTGCCTGGGACTCCTACTCTGCTCCTGACATCACTGTCCATATATCGATAGAGATGTCAGGGGCAGTTCCAGAGCCAAAGTCCTGGGCAGAGCGCTACTAGCGCTCTGCCTGGGACACTACTCTGGTCCTGACATCGCTGTCCATATATGGACAGTGATGTCAGGGGCTTCCCTAGAAATGGCGTCCCGGAGCAGAGTCGCTTCTAGCGCTCTGCCTGGGACTCCTGCTCTCCTTCTGGCATCACTGTCCATATACGGACAGTGATGTCAGGGGCAACCCCAGAGCCAAAGTTCATGGCAGAGCACTAAAAGCACTCTGCCTGGGAGTCTGTAGCCTGCTAAATGGCAGAGTAGGTAGTCTCCCATAAACGTTCAATAGTATCTGCATCCTAAGGACGCTGATACTATTGACTGGCTTCGCTACCACTGTAGCAGCCATAGCGGCTGCTATCGGGGCCAATGGGCATGGGGGGGCCAGTGACGGCGGGCGGAACAGGCCCACTCATGCCACGGGCTCCATAGCAGCCGCTAGGGCTGCTACAGCGGTAGTTACGACACCTCCTATACAGGGGCTCCCTCTAGAAGCAGAATCCCGTCTGCAAAACTGGCCAGGGATTCCATTCCTGGAGGAGCCATGACAACAGTGGCCACGGCATCCAGGGGCTGCCTATTTTGGGCTTCAGGACGCAGCCCAATTTTTCAAATCTGAAAATCTGATGTGTCATTTTATGTGGTAATAACTTTGGAATTCTTCAACTTATCCAAGTGATTCTGAGATTGTTTTTTTTCTATGACTCATACTTTCTTTGGGTGGTACATTTTGGTTGATATTTTTTTTAATTTTTTTTTTTTTATTTATTTTTTTTTAAAAATTAGTAATTTTTTTAAATTACCATTTTCCTACATTTGAAATCCTCTGCTTTTAAAATGGATAATTTTACCACAAAAATTAGTAAACAAGTTAGGTTTACCAGATGTTTTCTTTATTTATGCATCATTTTGATAACTTTATTTTTTAGGACGTTATAAGGCTTATATGTTTAATATCAGTTTAAAAAATATAAAACAAATTCCAATAAAATGTAGTTTAAGCTATACAAGGAATACAAAAGGAAAAGCACCCCAAAATTTGGAGCCATTTCTCCAAAGTAAGGCAGTATACCATATGTGGTTGCAAACGGTTATTTGGTCATATGACAGGGATCAAAAGGGAAGGTGCGCCACTTGGCTTTAGAAGCGCAGATTTTGCTGGAATGGTTTTTGGATGGCATTTTCATAGTCTCTGAGGTCACAGTACAAGGGAAACCCCCAGAAGTGACCCATTTTGGAAACTACCCCCCCCCCCCCCCAGGAATTAATCTAGGGTGTAGTAATCGTTTTGATTACACAGAATTGCATTGTGAAAATAAAAAAAAAACTGTTTCCCCAAAAGTATGTAGTTTAAGTTCAATTTCCTTTTTACAGGGAATATAGGAGAGAAAGAACCCCACCATTTGTTTTTCACGAAGTACAGCAATACCCCATATCTGGTAATAAACTGCTGTTTGGACACACCGCAGGACTCAGAAGGGAAGGAGCGCCATTTGGTTTTTAGAGTGCAGATTTCGCTGGAATGGTTTTCGACGCAATGTCAAATTTGCAAAGCCACTGAGGTAACCAGTACAATGGAAACACAAGAGAAGTGATTCCATTTTGGAAAAAACACCCCTCAAGGAATTCTTCAAGAAGTGCAGTGAACACTTTGACCCCACAGGTGTTTTGCAGAAATTAGTGCGCAATGGATGTTGCAGAATGAAGTTTGCAATCTTTCCACAGATGTGCCATTTCAGTGCAAAGACAGCTCTTTAAGTATTATGCTGTGTTACCTGATTTTAGAAACACACTTCATGTAGCCCTAATCTTTTGCTCGGACATATGACAGGGCTCAAAAGTAAAAGTGCACCATGCGCATTTAAGGCCTAGTGTGGTGATTTGCAGAGCATTACAAACAATTGCAGAGGCTCTGAGGTAAAATAATAAAAGAAAGCCCAAAGAAGTGTCCCCATTTTAAAAACTACACCCCTCAAGGCATTCATCTAGGGGTGTAGTGAGCATTTAGATCCCCAAGTGTTTTGCAGAAATTAGTGCGCAATGGATGTTGCAGAGTGAAAATTGCCATTTTACCACAGATATACCATTTTAGTGGCAAATATGTTGGGCCCAGCTTGTGCCACTGGAGACACACATCCCATAAATTGTTAAACGTGTTCTCCAGAGTATGGTAATACCCAATATCTTGTCATAAACGTAATTTTGGGCACACTGCCAGGCTCGGAATGACCACCATATCGCTGGTTACTGGTATTTTAGTTTATAATGTGGGGAAATATGTAAGCTGTGCGGGGTATATCAGGGCATAATAAGGTGGTAAAATAATGGGGTAAATAAATAAAAAAAATTATTAATCTATGGATATGTGCTACGCTTTGAAGCAATCCTTTATAGCACAGGCCAGATTTTTCAGGGGGCAGGTGTCACACTGATAAATGGTATCCTTTAGTATCCCCCTTTTGGAACACACTCTGCACCTATCCTGGGTCCCTACCTTCAGTGCAGTTTGGGGTACTCCGCTGGGAAAGTGTTGCCCTGTTACAATATGGGAGGCCTCGCTTTCAGCGGAGATAAGGGCAATTTGAGGCAGATGTGCTTGGGCTCTGGCCTTCCTGATTTCTAAAAATTAGGGCCTTGATAATCACCTATTAAAACTGGAATGTTCCCATCTGGCCTGCACATTGGGAAAGCTTGTTAGCAAAATACAATGCCATATGTACGATGTGCACTGCCAACTTTTTGTACCATGGGACATGGCTATATGGTAAATTGGGGTATTGTACAACATATCTATGCTCCAATATTGCCTAACCTTTGGCTTCTTCACTAGCCAATTCAACACACGGCACAAAACGTCATCAGCCCAGCTGCATCAACGGGGGCTACCTGTGGATTCTAGCAAATGATCACGTGGGGTTTTACGCCCAAAAAACTGCTGGGCTTATAAACTAGTATGGGCAATCATTTTGCATCAATGCTTTCCAAGAGTCAAAGCGTTTTAATGTCTCAGTCGACATAGCTGTATGAGGGCTGTTTTTCTGCCGAACATGTTGTATTTTTTTAATAACATCATTCTGGGGTGCGTAACTTTTATTATTTATTGAGGGGGAATAAAAAATAAAAAAACGCAATTACGCAATTGTTTTTTGAGTTTCATTTTGATGGCGTTCGTTTTTCGGTATAAAGGAAATGTTAACTTTATTGTGTGAGTCAGTACGATTACGGCGATACTAAAGTTATATAGTTTTTTTTATATTTTACTATTTTTCCACAATAAAAACACTTTTTTTGTGTTATCATATTGTGAGGCATTTTTTTGTCGATGGAGCAGTGTGAGAACTTGTTTTTTGCGGGACAAACTGTAGTGTTCATTGGTACCATTTTATGGGACAAACAAATTTTAGATCACTTGTATTACATTTTTTTGTAGGCTAGGTAACCAAAAATAAGCAGGTCTGGCGTTGTTGTATTATTTTTTTGTTCTACAGCATTCACTGCACGCGATAAATAAACGTGATCTTTTTATAGTTCAGGTGGTTACGAAAACGACAATACCAATTATGTGTAGTTTTCTTAATTTTTTCCCAATAATAAAGGATTTATTATTCTAAAACATTTTTTTTTACTTTTCTTAACTTTTTTTTAAGTCCTACTAGGGTACTTGAAGTCCTGAACTTATGATTGCTGGTATAATACACTGCACTACTTATTTTGTGGAGTGTATTATAACTATCAGGCTTGATAGGCTTCTGTACACCAAAGACCAAGAGGCCATTGTTAGGCTGGGTTCACACGACCTATTTTCAGGCGTAAACGAGGCGTATTATGCCTCGATTTACGCCTGAAAATAGGGCTACAATACGTCGGCAAACATCTGCCCATTCATTTGAATGGGTTTGCCGACGTACTGTGCAGACGACCTGTCATTTACGCGTCGTCGTTTGACAGCTGTCAAACGACGACGCGTAAATTGACTGCCTCGGCAAAGAAGTGCAGGACACTTCTTTGCAACGTAATTTGAGCCGTTCTTCATTGAAGTCAATGAAGAGCAGCTCAACATTACAGGCATTTACGTCTGAAACGACGAAGCTGTTTTCTCCTGAAAACAGTCTGTCTTTTCAGACGTAAAAGCCTCTCATCGTGTGCACATACCCTTGGGCTTCAACCCATCAACACTCTGCAAACGTATAGCGGGAGAAAGGGGTTACAGAGGGAGCACAAAGTTGCTTTTGACTGTGGCATCTAAGGGGTTAAATAGCCAGGATTGAAGCTAGCTCCAATCCCGGCTGTTGCAGCGAGAGACCAAGGACACCCAAGTGTCGGAAGTATTCAGAATTTTGCAGGAACCGTTCACCACCCATGACATAACTGTATGTCATGGAGCGGGAAGGGGTTAAAGAGGATCTGTAATCTCTTGCGGCATGTCTGTTTTAGTAAACTAAAGATTCTGGAGCATCTTTTCTTAAAACCCTGCATTGCACCGTTCCTCTGTTATTCCTCCTACAAATTTTACCATTCCCCTTGTCAAAACGGTGTGTCTCTATGCAGTCTGGCAATGGTCAATAAGTGCTCATACTCCCAAACTGTGTAGAGAAATGGCCCTTTGACAAGGGGAATGGTAACACCCAGTTGTCC
The DNA here is from genome assembly GCF_050947455.1 of Rhinoderma darwinii. Taxonomy (NCBI): domain Eukaryota; kingdom Metazoa; phylum Chordata; class Amphibia; order Anura; family Rhinodermatidae; genus Rhinoderma; species Rhinoderma darwinii. The sequence continues at coordinate 26,943,015 of NC_134694.1, read as the reverse complement.
ATTCATTAATTTCTAGGAGGAATTACAGAGTAACTGTACAATGCAGAATGCTAAGAAAAAATGTGGGGAATGCAAGTACTCACTAAAACAGATAAGTCAGGATAGTTGACCTGTCTGTTTTAAATAGAATTAGGCTTTAAAAGTGGGTTGTATGAGAAAGAGGCCTGCATTTATTTTCTTCCATAACCAGCAGAACTCAGGTCTATGGGGCATATCAGGTATGTCCATTAACGGGGTTTTTCCCACAATTAACATTTATCACTTATCCACAGAATAGGTAAAAAATATATGATCACTTGGGACCTCAGCACTGGGACCCCCACCAATCTCTAGATGGGGCGGTGGTCACACATGTGTGCAGCCCCTTTATTCAAAGTCTATAGGAATGACGGAAACAGCCGATGATGTAGTCATTTGTCTCCGTCGGCCCCATAGACATTTAATGGAGCTGCAGCGCAAATGCTCAAAATCCTCTTAAAACAAGAGATCTGTGGGGGTCTCAGTGGAGTTGGCCCTCAGCGATCATACATTTATCACCTATCCTGTGTATAGGTGATAAATTATAATTATGGGGAAACCCCTTTAATGTGAACAGTTCTGAGCTGCAATACTAGACATAACCTACAAAAGTGGCGTTGTGTCTGGGAAAAGAAAAAATGTTTTCTCTCTAATGTCATACACACCCTATGTTCTCTAGCAGGGCATTAGGAAACTTGTAATGTAGAATCATGTAATACTATCTTTCAACAGCAGATGGCCACAAGTATGTACGATTAAAAGAAACATCTAAATGTTAAATTTATATTTATGGTTAATATACAAGACATGACAGTACAAGGAGAAAAAAATATTTTCAGCTCTGTCTCCACAAACATATTTTTCCGTTTCCCTCCAGTCATTAAATGGTTAAAACTACATTGCTAAACACTGTATATAGGAAAAGAAAAGAAGTTTTCAAACTTTTTAGTTAACCTTCCCCCCATGTACTGTAATGTTCAGCTTCTTGCTTTCCTGTGTCCATTAATCACACTATTGTGTGTTCAGCCAAGTTACGCTAAGTGGAACAATTGTTGACATGTGAGGCCAATACACAAAATATGTGTATTTTACCATCTCGGAGCCAAAAGTATGTTTACATAAGAATTGTAACATCCATTATTATTATAACTATTAGAAACGGAATGCTACAGGGAGCAAATACATAAAAAAACAATTCTACTTTATATACGTTAACATATAGGTCATTCAGCCCTGGAAGCCTGATGTTTTCTGTACTAGAGCAAGCTTGTTTTGTCCATGTCCCATGATCATTAGAAATGAACTTGTTACATGTAGTTAACTCTGCCGGGTTTATAAAGGGTTATTATCCTGCAATAAGATTAAAGGTGATGTCTAGTTTAAAAAAATATTACATTTCCATACACCCTATTTAGGAATTCTGAGAGGGGGGGGGGGACCCATATTCATGGTCATCATCTCTTGATCAGAATGGAGTTCGGTTACAATGAGCGTCTCTCGCTCTGGTGGACCTGTCCTGTCCTGCATTACACAGACAACCTATAGATGTGAATGGGCTCTCATGAAAACAACTCCTGTCCATATGCCCTATTAGGGCATATGTCTGGCCACGGCTGTTCCTCAGCTTTTGCCGAGGTGCTGGGGGCGGGTCTTGGCGATCAGCTGGTCGCCCCAGAGGCTGAATTCTGAAAGAGGTGGTCTCTGATGAAACAACCCCTTTAATTTCTCCTGTGGTGGCACTGCAGAGAAATTGAACACTTTTCGCCAGGTTTCCCTACAAATTATAGCTGATCGTTGGGGGTCCCAGCAGGGGGACACTTCGTGATCATCTTATTGTCAAAGAACCCTTATAACAAATGGGGATTGTCCAAAGCAGTGGACCGCTTTAAAGTGTCTAAAAGATTCTTCATTTGCTGCACACAGTTTTAGGTCCTATTTGTTGATACATTTCTAACCAGAGAAGTGGATACTCTCAGCTGCAAATCGGTTGGTGCTAGGCAGAAGACGCCTAGACCTTCGCAGAGAACCTGTTGATGACCAGAGGACAGATATGAAAACTATTGAGAATCCAGAGAGAAGGTGGCAGTTTTAGACAAATTGTAACTTGGTTAATCTACTGTAGTATCTGGAGTAGCCCAAAGAAACAAAGAGCAGGTTTATAAGATGGAACTTTTAGTCAGGTATTCTTCATGGCCTGTCAAACTCTATCTCCAGGAACAATTTTGTGACCCAAGCCTTTTGCAGCAACAGCGTCCACATTTTTGTGGACTTTGTCCCCCCCCACGTACCCTCCAACTACCGAAAGAAAACTACAATTATCCCTGACTTACCTAGGGATCCAACTCACCTCCTCAAACACCTCAACTTACAAGGCCAACTTTCCTCCTCTTTTTGCAGAGTTACGTAGCCATATGGCCAGGTGGAGCTCTCTCCCCATGTCCTTTTTTGGGCGCATAGTGGCGGTCAAGATGACCCTGCTCCCTAAACAGCTATACTTCTTCAAGACGCTGCCAGTGGCGGTACCCATGAGGGCATTGAGAGCAATGCAGTCTTCCCTCCTCTGACTCATATGGCACTCCGGTAGGCACAGAATCCCTAAATCTGTCCTTATACCTAATAAATCTACTGGAGGATTATCAGTCCCTAACATTGTGAAGTATTACTGGGCAGCTCATCTCCGTTGCAGCCCATTTTGGGTGTCCCTTCGGGCATACACCAAGTGGACCGAAATTGAAAAACAATGGATGGCTCCAATTCATCCTAACTCCCTGCTATGGGATGACCCCCTTGTCCTGCCCTCATCTACTCTCTTGGGCCCCATGCGATTTCAGAGAGACATCTGGGAGGTATGCAAAAAAAAACACCTTACCTTCCATGTTATATACCCCTACTATACCAGGGGGAACCACCACACTGATTGGTTGACTTTGGGCTGGGGCAGGTATCTTCCACCTGGCTGATATGGTTAATCCCTACACTAGATCTACACCCATTTTCTTACTTCCAACAGCACCATAATATCCACTATTCTTCTGCATTTTTCCACTATCTGTAAACTAGACACTACATGCACTGGGCCTACTAGCTTTGAAAAATTATGTTGCCACAACTAAGGGTCTTATATCTGCCATTTATGCCATATTGCTCTCCCCAGATAACTCTACCCTCACCTGCACATAGATATATGACTAAGTGGGAAACCACACTAGGTAGACTTATCCCTCCTTCATTGTGGCAGATAATCTGGTCAAAGGCAGCTAAAACTTTCCTTTGTACAACATACAAAGAAAATCAATACAAAATCCTTATGTTCTGGTATCACACCCCTGTCCTTTTACATAGCTTCAATACGAAAATCCAATCAAATTATTGGTGACGCCAAAGTAAGATGGGTACCCAGTTTCATATTTTTTGGGAATGCCCCCTTGTGAAACAGTTCTGGTTGGAGGTTAGGAATCTGACAAATTCGATCATACAGCAGAATATTCTCTTGGATCCCCTACATTACTTGCTAAAAGTCCCTCCTCGGTCAATAGAGAAACAGTTAGCTTGCCTATTTGAACACTTCCTCACAGCAACTAAAACCCTGATTGCGTGGAAGTGGAGACAAACCACACCTCCCACTACCACTGATTTGCTGACTAGCATTAGAGAGATCCGCCCTATGGAACACATGACTGCTTCACTTACCAACTCCCTAGACCGATTTAAATTACTTTGGGACCAATGGGACATATCTTGGCCCCCATTATCCTCGGGATAGACCCTTGACCAACCACATAGGGGGTTCTGTCCTCACTCAGCCTATTGCTACCCCCTCACTTCCTATTGTCCATCCCCCGTCTTGTCTGGTTCAGTCTCCCGGAAGAGACCTAGTCCACTACCGTTTGTTACGCACTTTTAAACCCATGTAGCACGTGAATATTTGTATTGTTAATATGATTTGAATTTCGTATATCCGCCTCATTGGCATTTCTGTTTGTACGGCCTGCCCGTACGACTAAGTTTTTTATGCATTTTGGAAATCTTTCAATAAAAACACAGTTGAAAGCAAATTCTTGCAGACTCCCATCCACATGTTCGGATTATTTCTACAAATATCCACAACAGAAGGTACCTGAGGCTGTACCAAGCCTTCGTCCGGGCCGAAACGCGTGTCGGGGTTGACGCCAGAGACGGTGACTTTCATGATGGGTAAGAGTTCCCTGTCAGTATAGACTTCCCATATGGGGTATATATATATATATATATATATATATATATATATATATATATATATACACACTCTCTTCTTTTTTGATTAAATTATATAGGCAATCTTTTGCTGTGAGCACAGGCATTATCCTGGGTGCACTATGTAAATGGTTTGACATGGTGCATATTTTGCTATGTATATCAATTACTATATTATCATAGATTTATTCACATCTTATTATTTTTGATATGTAGCCCATGTGTGAAGTGCTGGGCTGGTCCTCTTACCTTTTCATGTATTGATAAACAAATATACTACACAAGTGTAATGTGCTGTAACTTTGTTTTCTTGTAGTTACACAGTGTCATTCATATATCTATACAGTTACATCCCTTGTACAATCTGGTTGTCTTTCCGCACTGCAGAAATCATCTCTGTTTTTTAAATTTGTGACATTTTACAATGATCTAATAAAATTACATTGTTTTAATTGTATCTTGGTGTGTCAGACTCCAATTTTTAGGTTTTGTTAACACTGAAGAATGAGCCCAAGATAATACCCTCCGGCAGAGATCAGGAGGTACAAAGGAATATCCTCTGGAAGGAATTTCAGGAGACATATCAATAGCGGCCACAATACAGTTTGGGTCGATAATATGCGCCAAATCCTCAGGAAGGGAATTGGATGGATCAAAGGACCTAGAAAATACATCCGTTCTATACTTGTCAGCCGGACGATAAGTCAAGAGAAAATCAAAACGTGAAGAGGTCCCAATGTACTTGGCGTGGATTGAGTCTTCAAGCAGACTGCAGATACTCCAATTTATTGTAATCAGTGAAGTTAGTGACAAGAAATTTTGCATCCTTCAAAAGATGAGGACATTCCTTCAGAGCAAGTTTTATTGCCAGCAATTCTCGGTCTCCAATGGAATAGATTTCTCGGCAGAAGAGAATTTATTGGAGAAGAAACCACATATAATGTGTTTATTACCCTCGGACTATTGGAAGAGAACTGCTCCAACTCCATTTGAGGAATCCCCGACCACCAAGATGAACTGCTTATTGGGATCAGGATTACATAGACACACAGTTGAGGAAGAGCGTGTCTTCAAATGGCAAAAGGCTGTAGAACCTGGCCAATCCCATTTATTAACCACCTTTCTGGTTAGGGAAGTAAGTGGAGAGACCACTTTAGAGACATTTTGAATAAATTGATGATAACAATTTGCAAAGCCCAGGAGTCTATGGAGAGCCTTGATACCCACAGGTTGAGGCAAAGCAGAAACCTTGACTGGATCCTTGCAAATGCCCTCAGATGAAATGATATAGCACAGGAATGGAAGTTCTGATTTTTAAAAGAGGCATTTCTCCAACTTGGCAGATAGGAATACAGAACGGACGGTAGAACGATTCGTTTTCAGATCTTGGAATTAGATTAAGATTTCTAGGTAGACCAGGAGATACTGATTGAGAACATACTTAATGAGGTCATTTTAAAATTATTAAACAGCAGGGGCATTGCACAGCCCTAATGGCACCACCTAGTATTCATACTGCCCATACTCATTGTTGAATGCGGTTTTCCACTCATCTTCCTGCTTGATCCGAATCAAATTATGGGCCCCCGCAGATCCAACTTGGCAAAATAACAAGCTCCCTTGATGAGGTCAAACAATTCAGAGATCAATTGTAACGGGTATCTGGTTTTCATAGTAATCTTGTTCAGCCCACGATAAACAATGTACGGCCTCACGTTTTCGTGCCTCTTGATGAAGAAGAACTCAGCTCCCGCCAGGTAAGAACATTAACGAATAAACCCTTATTCCAAATTCTCTTTGATATAGACAGACATTGCCTCAGTCTCTAGTAGGGAGGGCAGGGATATTCTCCCCTTGGTAGGAGTGTGACCTGGAAGTAGCTGAATATCACAATCGTAGGGACAATGTGCAGGGATAGTCTATTCTGCCTTTTTAGAAAATACATCTCAAGGTCTTGTAGTAGAACAGCAGACCCGGCAGTAATTCCCGCTTGCGATTTAGACCAGGTTTGCAGTGCTGGAAGCCAGCGAGCAATTTGGCCAGATGTCCAGTCGATGGTAGGAGAGTGTAGTCTGAGTCAGGGTAATCCCAAGAGCACGGGACTAGAAAAACATTGAAAAACCAGGATAGAGTTCTCTTCAACATGAAGGACCCCCCCCCCCCCCTTGATACCGCACTGGAACAGTTTGAAGGGAGATATGTCCTTCCGGAAAAAATGATCCATTTACCGAAGTTAAACAAAGGACCTTTCTTTAAGAAAGGCCACACTGGTCTCTTGAAGGTCTTGGAAACTCATGATAACAGGAACCAGAATTTTATCATCTGGGAAAGGAAGAGTCAGGCTTAAAGGTGTATTCCCAACTTAGATATTTATGGCATATCAGCAGAATATGCCATAAATGTCTGACAGATACTGGTCTGAAAGCCGCTTTAACTGGTGCAGCGGCCGCTGGCCACAGATACCAGGCAGGAGCTAGTGGAGAGGGGGAAGCACCTATAACAAGAACGGGGATCATTTGTAGCCCATTAAGCCAGGTGCGATGGCCATTGGACGCCGATTTCAGGCATGCAGAGGGGGCTCGCTCTCCACCAGCACCAGCCTGGAGTCTGCGGCCAACAGCTGCCGCACCAGTAAAGGTACGAGTCCCAGAGCGGAGACCCGCATCTATCTATTAATGGCATATTCTGTGGATATGCTATAAAAAAATGAAGATGGGAATACCGCTTTAAGGTGATCTCCACTTTGTCTTATCTATGCCCTAGATTTTTGCTGTTAAAAAAGAACATTTGATGCGGAAATTGTCCTTTTGTCCACAATAGAGGCATAGGTTTAAAGTTATATGCCGTCTTCATTCCTCTCCTCTGGTCTTCAGATTTTGTGTTGTTGTGGCTTTATGCAGGTTAGAGGATTAAAGTATCTTGTTACTAATTTACTGGGGGGCTTAAAAACGGATATTATGCATAGCTATATGATAGTATTTTTTTCTCTAGGATCAAGAATTGGTTAAACACTGAGGCACTCTGGGGACTGTATCTGTTATTTGGCTTCTCTCAAGCCCTGGAATATTTTCATATAAATGTCTACATTTTGTACACAGAAGAGCCATAAATAGTTTGATGGGAATGAGTTCAGATTCAGGACTGGGTGAGGCTTGTGTTTTGGCTTCTCATGTAGCTGATATCTCTGGGCTTCTAAATTGTTGATTGTTGTACAATATTTCATTCTCATTTTTTCATTTATGCTATTCTATTGGTAGCCCAGATTCCCTAAAAGAGGCAGATGACTCAGGTGACATAAAAGTTGTTCTTCGGTTGGCAGCTATTATTCTTACGAACATAGATTGATTATTAACTTAATGTTGGCGATGTATCTCTTAACAAGTGAATGAGAATCACATCCGCTATAAATGGTGTCGAAAGAGTGGGGATATTGTGGCTGGCAGTATCACTGAAATAAGTATGGGCAATATGTAAAGCGTTAATGGGAGGCATTGCAGTTGCCACTGATATAAAGGGCACTATTATGGGGAGACGTATTTTGGCCTGTTTGCCTTGTCCAAACGCTGGTAAATCTACAACAGCTATTCTTCCATGAAATTGAGAACAGCGATAACCCTGAACATGCTCAGAGGTAACCTTGGGTGTTTACTGGCCCCATGGAGAGAGAGGAACACAGATTGAGTTAGCCAGATTTCCTATCTCCATTATCACTGTGAACCTCACAGACCACAATATTAGGAAGAGGAGCTGGCCAAAGAGTCATTCTATTCTTCCTTCCTACAAGGGATGGGAAAAAGGTGGGGGTTGGAGTGGGGTGAATAAAAGTTGGGGCCTACTTTATATGATAGATGGGGGTGAACTGGTATGAATCATTACCAGGATGGGACTCCATTACGGTATTTCTAAGAGGCCAGCAACAATCATGTATGTTCATTATTGGTGCGCAGAAGTACCTTTTAGGGTATGGTCATACACACAAATTAAAATCAGCCTCTGATTTTCAGCCATTTTTGAAGCAGAAAATGTTTTTTAAGGCTTTTTTTAAGCAGTTTTAGAAACTGTTTTTCATGTCTATCAAAAACAGCTCCAAAAACGACTCAAGAAGCGACATGATCTTTTTATGCACCGTTTTTTACTGATCTAAACGGCGGTTTTGACATTGATTTTAATGGGAAGCTGTTTGCCTGCGTTTCACTAGCGTTTTACAAGGCTTATTTCGAGGCGTATTTTGAGGCCTGAAAACACTTCTTGTGAACATACCCTAAGGGTATGTTCACACGCAATCTAAAAAACGTCTGAAAATACAGAGGGTTTCAAGGGAAAACAGCTCCTGATTTTCAGAGGTTTTTTAAGAAACTCGCAATTTTCGCTGCGTTTTTGGAGCTGTTTTCTATAGTCAATGAAAAACGTCCCAAGAAGTGACCTGCACTTCTTTTTCGCAGCCGTTTTTTTTACGCGGCCGTTTTTCAAAACAGCCGCGTAAAAAAATGGCCCGTCGGAACAGAACGCAGTTTTTCCCAGTGAAATCAATGGGCAGATGTTTGGAGGCGTTCTGCTTCCGATTTTTTGGCCGTCTTTCTGGAGTTTACGGGCCGAAAAAAGGCCGGAAATAGGCCGTGTGAACATACCCTAATACACAAGACAGAAAACTGTGCAGTCCAGTTTTTAAAAAGATGGCATCCTGCCCTATACATTTACAGTTGCTGATTTGCAATATTTTTTCCCCACCGATTTCAGGAACTGGGATACTGCCACACTAACATTACCTCTTCTTACTGCCCAGCTAAGTATTATACACACATAGAAACATATTGAGTCTTTGCGCTTTCCATGGGTTCATGCAACTTATTTTGTGTTCCTTTTTTGGATTCTATAAAAAAATTCTACCAATATGTTTGTTGCACACAAATAATCAATTATAAATTATATTAAATAAAATGTTTTGTTTTTTTTCTTTGGTCAATCTTAGAAATAAAAAAAGGAATAGATTTCCTGGTCCTACTGTGTAAAAACATCATATAATAGTCTATAACGCTATATAAATATATAGAGGGAGGAAAAAAGAGAAAAGGTAACTATAAGGACTTAACTTCTCGCTATAAGGCCTTATTCACACAAATGGATTTAGCAACTGACAGCACACTGACACATACAAGTCAAGGGAGCTATTCACACATCCGTTTTTTTTCATGGGGCGTGTGTCCGTTGCGAGAAACTCATACCATGTCCTATTCTAGTCCCCCATTTAAGTTTATGGATGGGTGGAAAAAAAACACCACAGAAAACTGAAACCATGAAGAAACATGGCCGAGAAAAACAAATGACACACGAAAACCACACTGATGCAACACGGACAGTCATATGGATGAAAAATGTATTTTGCAAATGCAAATTGCACACGCTCGTGTGAATAAGGTCTAAAGAAAGTAGAGAAAAAATAATTATAATCTGGTATTCATATGTGTTTAAATAACAAAAAATACACATGATGTTAAAGTGGCCCCTATGCATCTGTCTGCCGGCAGCATAGGATAGAGGGGGAGATGCTGAGATCGGGGATATATACTTTCAACAAGCCCGGCCCTTCTTTCCCCCGACACCTGCCGTTGGGAGAGAGTCAGGACGCTGCCATACACATTAGATAGTTGGCCGGTCCTGCTAAAATCAGTGGGTTAGGCCGACATATATCTAATGTATATGGCCAGCTTAAAGGGGCTGTCCACTTTCAGCAAATTAATGTTTTTTTTGTATAATTAAAAGTTATAAAATTTTCCAATATACTATCTGTATTAATTCCTGATGATTTTCAAGAACTCTGCTTGTTGTCATTCAGTAGGAACATTTATTATTTACTTCCAGTGAATACAATTCTGTCCATTTTCATGTGATGGACACACAGGTGATTGGCTCGTTACAGTATGTGTATCAGAGTGGTGTTGCCTAACGATCCCAGCACCTGTGTGTCCATCACATGACCATGGACAGAATTTTATCCACTGGAAGTAAACAATGAATGTTCCTACTGAATAACAACCAGAGGTTTTGAAAATCCTAAGAATTACTACAGAAAATACATCGGAAAATTTTATAACTTTTAATTATAGAAAAATTAACATTAATTTGCTGGAACCGGACAACCAGTTTAACAAGATGATTGATTTACATTGCTTATTATGTTCTGAATATGTGGCTGTGTCCTTACCTTTGAGGTCTCCCTGGCACCAGCTCCTTTTCTCCTAGTTCTTGTATTAACAGCCATGTCAGTTTTTTAGTGACTACCACCAAATCTCCTGTAATCATGTGTATAATAGTAGTCACTATCCAGTATGCCTACGTCCCTGTGTGGTCTTGTTAGGATGACATGACATACTAGAAAACTAATCTATAAATGGAGAGAGAGTAGGTGTCTTGTGCTGCGGCTTCACTCCAAGTCATGGAGCTTTCAACTCTAGAACAGGGAGCATGGCTGCAAAACACATCACTTCATTCCCTGAACCATCAATTGACTGCTACGTATCATAGTGCGGATACCGCCCAATATATACTACATATATACACAAGCTGCATAGGCAGCAACTTATGATATAATCTATCTAGTTCCTGGATCGGCAAATTCAAAAAAGTGTGTGACATGCTGCAAGAGATTATGGGATTTTATCATATTGTGTGTGAATATAACTTCATTCAATTCCCATGGTAGATTAACCCATATTCAGCAGAGTAGCCAGTGAAAGAGAAGTCTTAGGCCCCATGCACGCAACCGAAGAATTCATCCGTAATCACGGACCGTAATTACTGACCCATTCACTTCCATTGCCCACGGACACCTTCCCATATATTTACGGGAAGGTATCCGGGCCATAGAAAGCCTCCGGACCGTGCTCCCGCGGGTGGCTGTCCGCAGCCGTCGGCCGTGCCCGTAATCACGGACAGTGTGCAGGGGGCCTTAATCAGAGTGAAGGTCCTGATATTACAAGGTCAAGGTGATATCATGTTATATAAAGTTTTTTATTTGATATAATATTGAAAGTAAAGAAAAGATAATTGAATAAGCAAATTGTCACAAAGTACGGAGAACGTAGGTTCATTCTCCTGGTCGGGGTCTCGTAATGTTACCTGATTCTTCAACTGAAATGACAGTTCATTTTTATTTGCTATATATTCACAGTCATGTATCTCTAGACAAATGATGATGGTGATAATTTCATACATTCAGCGTCACCCATTCCCCGATGCAGCATGGTAGACAAGTTATGTCCCATCGCAGCATATAGGGAGGAATGTGGAACGGCTTCATGTCACTTTACCATGGCAGAAAGTTCACCTTTGCGCAGACAAGTCCTACTCTAAAAGCTCCTTTGTCTTCGATGCCAGTTGTTTGTCCATTTCTGCTGATATATCATCTGCCATCTGCTGGATCTATAATAAACACATTATAATAATACAATAGTGTAAGGAACAGGCATGTTATACAAGCACCTTTATATAGCAAGGTCCATACACCCAACAAATGTCTTTCAGAGTGAATGTACACCAATTTTTTAGTGGATAGGTCAAAATCTATCTACATAGTAGTTCAAGTTCAAGTTTTTTCTGATAAACAATGCATAACCCAGCAAAGAAATAGTTAAAGAGAATCTGTCACTAGTTTAGTCATGTCCTATCTCCTAACTAATCTAATAGGCGCTGCCACACTGATAATGCCAATGAAAATTGTGTCCCAAAACGATGAGCTTTTTTGTAAATATGCAAATCAGGCTATACTAGACAAGTGGGCATCAACACCAGCGATTCTCCTGAGGTCACAGTCTCTGACGCTGTCCGATCAGCATGAAGCTGCTTCATACAGTGTGAGAGACTGAGGCTGGAGGGATCACTTCAAATAGCCATATCTCCGTCTGTGGACCACCTAGATCAGTGTTTCTGGTGGCATATGAAAAATTAGATTCTAATCAGGATTGCAGTTTTAGCTGTGAAACAACCAGAAATATCACCAATTGAATACACAGTCGGGAATGGAAGCTGTATACTATATGATCACACTGTATTGCTGGGCAGGGTAGGGGGAGGGGGGGCTGTATCCTAATTGGACAGCGTCATACAGAAAACATTACACCGCCCAGAGTGAAAAGGAAGAGTAACCTCCTATTTGGCTATTAGAGCCACATTAGCATATTTAGAAAAATGCTTATAACTTTGCAAACAATAAACGTTTTAAAAAAAAATTAAAAAAAAATTACACTATTGTTATCAGCAGCAAAGCGCCTATTAGATTAGTTAGGAGCATTAAACGAGTGACAGATCCTCCTTAACCCCTTCCCGACATTTGACGTATCCATACGTCATAGCCGGGTAGGAGGAAGTATGGAACGGGCTCACGGAGTGAACCTGCTCCATACGATGCGGGCGTTGGCTGTATTTTTTACACTGAGGGTATGTTCACATGGCCTAAACGCCCGAAAAATCGGAATCGGAAGCAGAACTTGAAAATATAACATAAAATACACCCCGCAAATATTGTTATAATATTACCTGTTTTTCTATCAATTTTATTGTGTCTTCAGAAACCGTAGCTTTGAATTTCTTGACGTTCTGAACGGCGCCGGTGCGGATCTTTCGTACAGAATCCTTTGACTTGTTTGTTAGCTGTTTAGCCAGTTTTGTCAAATTCTCCCTGTGCTCTCGACTTACCCTTAAGAGCAGAAATAGGTAGGTATAAGAACAAACCATCAGACCAAGTGTACAAGATACATTGACAATAGCATGAGATCCCACCACTCTGCCCTCATCGTTACTATTTCATAATACAAACAATTACTCACGGAGGGACTGGAACACGGATTAACGTCCCATCTAGTTCTGGGTTCAGGTTCATCTGACTTTGTCTTAAAGCATTCACAACTGCATCAGCGCTCTACATGAAACAAAGCAGAGCAATCAGAAATGTCAGAGTATTTATCAACTGTCACAATGTAAGAAAAGCAGCAGGTAAAGGGGTGCAGGACTCATTACTACAGAGAGCTCTAACACCCGTCCACAAGCTGTGCATCTGTGTGAGCAGCCTATGACCCTGGCAGCTTTTCAAACCCCCAGGATGTAGGGGAGCGTGAGAACAGAAGGCTGAACCAATAATGCGACAGGAGGTGGATTTCAGACTACCTCAGACTCCCTGTAGCGACAGTTGCTTCAACCCCTTCCTGCATTTGGTCTTACTATAACGTCCTAATTGTGGTCTTCTGGCCGCAATAGGACATAATGGTACGTCCAGTGAATGGCACGAGCACAGGTACAGGTGCTCGCTCGAATATACAGCCGAGATCCTGTTGGAACGGTTGGGATTAGAGGTAACTTTGATCCTAGACATTTAACCCCTTTAGATGCCGTGGTCAATAGCAAAAAATGGTATGTAAGTCACTACCTTCCCTTCTACTGGTATTTATATTAATTTAAAGACTATGGACACCTTTGGGGTCTTTTTTTTGTTTTGTTTTTATTGGGAAAAATGTGTTCAGTGATAAAAAACAAGTTTTGTAATTGACCTTTATTAAGAAAAAAATTCTGTTTCACTCTTGCAGCTAAATAAAAGTTTTCCAATAAAAAAATAAATAAAAAGATCCTAAAAGGTGTCCAAAGGCTTTTAAAGGGGTTCTACAGTCATATGAAATGGATGGCCTATCCTCAGCATAGGCCATTAATACTTGATCGGTGGGGGTCCAACTCCCGGCACCACAGCTGATCAGCTGTTTTGAAGGGGCCACAGCACTCGTACGAGCGCTACTTAACCTTTATTGCTTATCTGCTCGTGCTGTCAATCACCGTCACACTTGTAGTGGTGGTTCACAGTATTACAGCCTTCTCACATTTAAGTGTATAGGAGAAGTCTGTAATACTGTGAACCCCCGCTACAATTGTGTCAGCGATTCACAGTATGAGCAGTGACAGGAATTAGGGGAAGCAGCGCTCGTACGAGCTCCGCGGCCCATATAAAACAGCTGATTGGCCGGGTGCCAGGAGTCAGACCCCCCACCAATCAGGTTTTGATGGCCTATCCTGAGGATAGCTCTATTCCATTAGCTACAATCAAGGACTCCACCTTAACCGCATTGTACAAACCATACTCCTAAGGAAGTCTAAAACCCACCTCTTGTCTTATCAGGTCCAGACGGCTGCTCTGCTCCTCCCCAATGCTACTGCGGCTCAGCTTGTTTAGTATTCAATATACAATTACATTATAACACCACAGTATAATAATAAACTGCAGGCAACTAAACTACCAGTGGGAAAAAAATCATCAGGAAATTGCCTCTGATACATTAAGGCAGATGACCCTTAAAGGGGTTTTCCGAGGTTGTCCGCTGCATGTTCACCAGGTGATGCCACCATAGCTCAGAGGTAGTTATTTTTTATTTTAATCATCTTACCCAGCTCTGTACAGCACCTCTTTTTTTTATGCCGCCAGTGTTGTGGGTGGAACTACTATGTAAAGGACTACAGTTCCCATGATTCCTCTCCTCTCCCATACACATTGGGAGGAATTTATTAAGAGTGGCGTTTCATACAGAGTAAAACGTGGCTAATATATTAGGAGGCGCACACCTCCTAATAAATTAGGCGTATCTCTGGCCTTCCGTGCACCAGAAAAGTGGAATAATTGCGTACATTCTGGTAAATTTGTTGGGCCGCTAGTGGCCCCTGCCCCCTTCTGCTAAGCTCCACCCAGTTTTTGTTTTTTCTAAATGCCGTGGGAGGTGAAAACGGCACAAAAGTCTACATTTTTACTGCAAATGGCAACTTTTACGCCGTTTGCGAATTTTCTACGCCAGAAAGTTGATATATTTTTCCCATTGACTATAGTTATTGCTGCCTGCATGCCGGTCTATTACAGAGACATTTAAACTACAGAAAGTACATTACTTATGCCCGTTGCACACGGCCAAGTGCCACGTTTTTCACGGCATCTGAGTGGCACCGGATAGTTTTCATGGACCCATTGACTTTAGCAGGTGAATTGGGTCCTTGTAAACTGACCCGACTTTCCGATCCGTGGAAAGATAAAACATGTCCTATCTTTCCACAGATCACTGACGGGACCCAGACGGCGCCCACAGTCGTGTGCATGAGGCATTAGTAATGAATCTTTGATTATATGTGGGATCTTGGCTATCCTGTGCCCACGTTTATCTTTTCTCCTGTGGGTTATTTTAGCATGTGCTTTAGCCATTTTTGGATGGTTGACTCTGTGTGTTCATGGTCTGTTCCATCTGACCCTGCTGTATAAACTCTTCTGTGTATGGTTCCTTTTTTATCCTGTATTATGTGATTGTGTACTATATTTAATAAAGATTTTTGTACTCTTGTATATTATTGGTATACTATTTCTTTGAGGGTCATGTCCCTTTTCTATGGTTCGCTTTTAGGTTGTCTATTAGGGCAAAGCCACACGTGGCGGAATTCCTCTTGAATTCCGCAGCGGACACTCCGCAGCGTTAATCCGCAGTGGAGCCGTTTGTCCATTGACTTCCACTTTTATTTAGCAGTGTTCGTTTAGACGATGCGTAAAATTCCGCTGCGGAACATAGGCTGCGGAGCGGAATTTGGTGTCCGCAGCATGCTAGGGCTGTTGCGGAGTTGTGGCGGACTGGTTGCGGACTCATGGCGGAATTTCTCCATTGACTTCAATGGAGATTCTAAATTCCGCAATGAAGTCCGCAGCTGTCATGCACATGTTATGTGTGGTGCGGATGCGTCTTGCTTTTTTGACATGACATTTCTTCATTCTGGCTGGACCTATGTATTTCTAGGTCTACAGCCAGACTGAGGAAGTCAATGGGGCTCCCGGAATTACGGGAGCGTTGCTAGGAGACGTCAGTAAATAGTCACTGTCCAGGGTGCTGAAAGAGTTAAGCGATCGGCAGTAACTGTTTCTGCACCCTGGATAGTGACTACCGATCCCAATATACAGCAACCTGTAAAAAAATAGAAATTCATACTTACCGAGAACTCCCTGCTTCTGTCTCCAGTCCGGCTTCCCAGGATGACGTTTCAGTCTAAGTGACGGCTGCAGCCAATCACAAGCTGCAGCGGTCACATGGACTGCCGCGTCATCCAGGGAGGTCGGGCTGGATGCCGAAAGAGGGACGCGTCACCAAGACAACGGCCGGTAAGTATGAAATTTGTTTACTTTCACTAGGGAAAGTGCTGGCCCTTCTCTCTATCCTGCACTGATAGAGAGAAGGGAAGCACTTTTACCGCAGTCCGCAGCAGCTAGTCCGCATCAATTTACTGCACATTTTGGGCAGATCCGCCGCAGAATCTGCAACGCAGATTCTGTGCGACATTGATGCGGACAGTTGCGGAGGAAATCCGCCACGTGGGGGCATGCCCTAAGTAATGAATCTTACTGCCGTTAAACCATCTGCACACAATTTTTAAAGATCAGAAAACCTCGTAAACCTAATAAAGGGAGTTCTTGTTAAAACATGATGACTGAATAATATAGTAATATAACCCTTTATTGACCAGCCTATTTTGGGCCTTAATGATGGAGCGATTTTTTTCGTTTTTTGATCGTCACATTTTAATTTCCGTGCTGTGTGAGGGCTTGTTTTCGGCGGGACAAGTTTTATTTTTTAATGGCACCATTTTGGTATACACATTTTTTATTTTTTCTACTTTTGAACAATATTTTTTTTTTTAGATAATTCTTTTTGTGTCATCCTATTCCAGGAGTCACAACGGTTTTATTTTTCCGCCAATGTAGCTCAATTGCGGGACGACTTGAAGTTTTTATTGGTACCATTTTGGGGTACATACAGATGTAGCCGCCTTTACCTTGACTTTTACGCATTAAATAAACAGTGGCTACATCTCTTATCTTGACTTTTTCAATGATTTTGATGGCTTTTGTTGTGTGATATCACGCTGCAGCAAATGATCAGAGTCAAGTTAAAGATGGCTACATCAGTACGACAGTTTGTTGCATTTTTTGGAAGGCAGGAATAACAGAAAGCAGCAACTCTGGTTGTTTTTTATTTTATTTTTTACTGTATTCACCGTGCAGGTTAAATAATGTAATAATTTTTTAGTTCGGGTTGTTATGTATGCGGCGATACCAATTATGTGTAGCTTTTTTAATTTATTTTATTTTTTTTTCATAATAAAGCATTTTGTAAGGGGAAAAAGTGGGTTTTTCATTTTTTTTTTTTTTTACTTGAGATTTTTTAATTAATTTATTATTAACTTCATTAAACTATCCCCCCCCCCCCCCCATACACACTTTGGGACTTTACTATGCAATCATTTGATAATACACTGGAATATTACTTATGTATTGCAGTGTACTATGCCTGTCAGTAAGAAATTGACAAGCATTATATTAGGCATACACTAAAGGAAGGCCTGGGGTCCTTTGTTAGGCCCCTGGCTGCCATGAAAATCATCGGTGCCCATAGGGCAACAGAGGGAACCCCCTCGCTCTGAAACCACTAATGCGCTGTTGAGGGGTTTGCTGGGCAGGATTGAAGGGAACTTTGATCCCGCCCTTTACAGAATGAGTCCGGCTTTTTTTTTAGACAGCCGACACCCGTTCTAGCCACGACATAAGTACCCTTAATTACCGCCGTGAAAAGGGTCATTAAGCGGTAAACTGTAATCACAACGTAACTTACCTCTGGAAAACTTGCCATGTTGATTACAAACAGCCGGGGAGACTTGAGGGTGATTTGTCCTAAATGGCTTAAGGGGAATTTCCCATCATTTGTTTTTACAATTATATGATCGAACGAACCTAAAAATAATGACATTAACCAACCATTTCAGATAGACATGACTGCATAAAACCTACAGAGACTAAGGTTTATACAGAATCTAATGTGCCGTCACATGTGCAAAGCCAGATAGATATGTGTCTCACTGATAATCAGCTGCGGTCTATCATCCGACTCCCACCCCAGCAAAGAAATAATATAACTATACTGAGAAATATGCCACCCTACTGTCAGTCTACAGGGCATCATAGTGTTATAGACTGGGCAAAGGTATAAACACAAACAAGCACAGATATTTCCATTTTTAATGGCTCGGGCCATCATGAAGGCATCTTCCAGCTACAAAGTTTGACATGACATCCTTTGCAACAGTTCTCTCTCTCCCTTTCTGGTAATAAAAACTCCCACTCTGACAGTGCAGATTCATGCAAAATGTTTTAGATGCCCCAGTAATCCATTAAAATGTCAATGACTGTAAAGCCCCATAACACAGTGTTCTTATAGACATGACAGCTGCTATAGGTCAGAGCCGGCTATTTACACTGCTTAATGATGTCACATCCATTGACCTGCTATTCACACGGACATCATATCATTCCTTAAAGGAGCACTCCCACAACACTTTTTATTAACTGGCCCATTATAAAGGCTATTATGTAAATCGTGGTGAAGATAATCTTCTTACCGGTGACTATTTGTGAGTTATCCCCTCCCTTCTGGTCCTCAGCCGTGTCATGTGACCAGCAATGGGACTCTCCAACTGCCACAGCGTCTCATGTGTGGACAGGAAGTCAGTTTCTCTATTCATTACTATCACAGCCTCGATGTGAGTCTCATAGGAATGAATGGAGAAACGGACTTCCTGTCCACACATGAGACGCTGTGGCGGTGGTAGAGTCCTATTGCTGGAGCAGAAGGGCCACCGGTAAGACGGGTTACCTTCACCACAATTTACATAATGTGACTTTCCAACGGGCCGGAGACTAAAACATTTTGTGGGAGGGCTTCTTTAAGCCAACTGACACTACAGACGCAGTCCTACACTCAAAATGATGCCATGCCCCAAAGTGACATCCCGTGCTAGACCAGAAGTATTTCTGTACACGCGCACGGATCTGTTTATAAAGAATGAGCGCTTATTCAGCAGCATTCATAAGGAACACACAGGCTGCCATGCATGGACTGATCTCTGTTTTTCCATGCCTATCAGGCCCTATTCACACGGCGTGTATTTGATGCATATTTTGGCTCGTATTACATGCTGAAATATGTGTAAAAAAGCTTGATTAGGTTTCCCAATCAAATCAATGGGAAAGCGCACCGTTAGTACATGCAACGCGTTTTTTTTATACAAGCGTATATAAAAAAAATGTGTCACGTAAAAAAGCATCAGGTCAATTCTTTGGCATTAAAATGCTGGAAGGTAGTGGGGTGCACCAAGATCATGCTGGGCAGTCCGCCTAATCTAATAGAATGGGCGTAATTAATAGGCTGCAAGCCGGCATGGTGCACTACACGTAACCGTGTGACTAGCACCCTTGTATACGCTTTATCTGTATGATAATACTATGCACCCACCCCCTCATGAATAGTAGGTGTGAGAGTGGCTGTTTATCAGTATTTTGCACCTGTGTAACCTTCCTCCGTCTAGCATTGTGCTTGTCTGCATCCTGCTGGGAACTGGCGATTGGGCCTGCCCTGGTATCAGTGAGTTTGGCCTCTCTTTTTTTTCTGTGATTTTTTAAATTAAATATGTCCCTTTTTCTGTGGTGTTTAGGTCAATTCTTTGGCACGTAAAACGCCCTAAATGTTTTCATAGTCAATGAGAGTCCATAGTACACTCCAAAAACAGGGTAAAAAAACACATGGAAAACGCGTAAAAAACGCCTGTATTTTAAAAAGCCCGTAACAAGAAATGCTTGTATATTTGACACGTTTACACATATTTTTTGAGCACTGTGTGAACATTCCCTAACTATACATACACTTAGTGGCCATTATGCGCACCTACTGAATAATTTATTGGGCCACTATTTGTTGCAATGTCTGGCATTGTACTGTATGTTGGGAGGGTGAGATCTGACTTGGTCTCTCATTCAGATGATTTGTTATTTGACGCCCTGTTGGACGTCTGTTTGCCTGTATCAGTCTAACCCCCCACTCAGCTCCAGCATCCAAGAACTGTTTACTACAATCCTTCTGTTCACACCTTGTTATCCTGTCTTATGCTCCCTTCTCTGAACTCTCACCAGTGCAGCGGTTTTATTTTGGGCTTGTACTAGTTTCCCAATCATCCCATTTAACCCCTTAAGGACGCAGCCTAGTTTGGGCCTTAAGGCTCAGAGCCCATTTTTCAAATCTGACATATTTCACTTTATGTGGTAATAACGTCGGAATGCTTAAACCTATGCAAGCGATTCCGAGATTGTTTTCTCGTGACACTTTGGGCTTCATGTTCGTGGTAAAATTTGGTCGATATATTCAGTCTTTATTTGAGAAAAATTGCAAAATTTAGAGAAAATTTAGAAAAAATAGCATTTTTCAGAATTTAAATGCATCTGCTTGAAAAACAGACGGTTATACCACCCAAAATAGTTACTAGTTCACATTTCCCATATGTCTACTTTAGATTAGCATCGTTTTTAGAACATTATTTTATTTTTCTTGGACGTTACAAGGCTTAGAACATAAACAGCAATTTCTCATATTTTTAAGAAAATTTCAAAAGCCTTTTTTTTAAGGTACCTGTTCAGTTCTGAAGTGGCTTTGAGGGGCCTATGTATTAGAAACCCCCATAAAGCACCCCATTTTAAAAACTAGACCCTTCAAAGTATTCAAAACAGCATTTAGAAAGTTTTTTAACCCTTCAGGAATTTCACAGGAATTAAAGCAAAGTGGAGGTGAAATTTGCAAATTTCGTTTTTATTTCTGAATTTCAATTTTATTCTATTTTTTTTCTGTAACACAGAAGGTTTTACCAGAGAAACACAACTAAATATGTATTGTCCAGATTCTTCAGTTTTTAGAAATGTCCCACATGTGGCTCTAGTGCGCTCGTGGAATAAAACACAAGCCCCAGAAGCAAAGAAGCACCTAGTGCATTTTGGTGGTGCTTTTTTATTAGCATATATTTTAGGCAGCATGCCAGGTTTGGAGAGGTGTTGAGGTGCCAAAACAGTAGGAATCCCCCAAAACTGACCCCATTTTGGAAACTGCACCCCTCAAGGAATTAATTTATGGTTATTGTTACCATTTTGACCCCGTAGTTTTTTCACAGCGCGTATTTGAATTGGGCTGTGAAATTAAAAGAATGACAATTTTTCCAATAAGATGTCATTTTTGATCAGAATTTCTTATTTTCACAGGGAACAAAATGCCCCATTTTGTTGCCCAATTTGTCCTGAGTGCGGCAATACCCCATTTGTGGTGATAAACTGCCGTTTGGGCCCATGGGAGGGCTCAGAAGGAAAGGAGCGCTATGTGTTTGTTGGAGTCCAGATTTTGCTGTATTGGTTTTCGGGTGCCATGTCGCATTTGCAGAGCCTCAGAGGTATCAAAGCAATGGAAACCCACCAAAAGTGACCCCATTTTGGAAACAAAACCCCTCAAGGAATTTATTTATGGGTGTTGTGACCATTTAGACCCCACAGTTTTTTCACAGAACTTATTTGAATTGGGCTGTGAATTTAAAAAGAAAAACTTTTTTCCAATAAGATGTAGTTTTGGCTCAAAATGTCTTATTTTCACAACGAATAAAATACCCCATTTTGTTGCCAAATTTGTCCTGAGTGCGGCAATACCCTATTTGTGCCCATAAACTGCCGTTTGGGCCCATGGGAGGTATTAGAAGGAAAGGAGCGCTATGTGTTCTTTGGAGCAGAGATTTTGCTGGATTGGTTTTCGGGTGCCATGTCGCATTTGCAGAGCCCCAAAGGTATCAAAGCAATGGAAACCCACCAGAAGTGACCCCATTTTGGAAACTACACCCCTCAAGGAATTCATTTATGGGTGTTGTGACCATTTAGACTCCACAGTTTTTTCACAGAATTTATTTGAATTGGGCTGTGAATTCAAAAAAATTAAATTTTTTCCAATAAGAGGTAGTTTTGGCTCAAAATTTCTTATTTTCACAAGGAATAAAATACCCCAATTTGTTGCCCAATTTGTCCTGAGTGCGGCAATACCCCATTTGTGGTGATAAACTGCCGTTTGGGCCCATGGGAGGCCTCAGAAGGAAAGGAGCGCTATGTGTTCTTTGGAGCCCAGATTTTGCTGGATTGGTTTTCGGGTGCCATGTCGCATTTGCAGAGCCCCAAAGGTATCAAAGCAATGGAAACCCACCAGAAGTCACCCCATTTTGGAAACTACACCCCTCAAAGAATTTATTTATGGGTGTTGTGACCATTTAGACCCCACAGTTTTTTCACAGAATTTATTTGAATTGGACTGTGAATTAAAAAAAAAATTATTTTTTCCAATAAGAGGTAGTTTTGGCTCAAAATTTCTTATTTTCACAAGGAATAAAATACCGCATTTTGTTGCCCAATTTGTCCTGAGTGTGGCAATACCCTATTTGTGGTGATAAACTGCCGTTTGGACCCATGGGAGGGCTCAGAAGGAAAGGACCACCATGTGGCCTACTGGGAATTTTCTGGTGCTAAGTCGTGTGTGCAGAAGCCCCTGAGGTATCAGTACAGTTGAAACCCCCGAGAAGTGACCCCGTTTTAAAAACGACACCCCTTAAGGAATTCATCTAGAGGTGTAGTGAGCATTTTGACCCCACAGGTATTGTGTAAAAGATAATGCGCAGCAGATGGTGCAGAGTGAGATTTGCAATTTTCTATATATATGCCATGTCAGTGTCCGATATATTGTGCCCAGCATGTGCCACCGGAGACCTACACCCCATAAACTGTAATGTTGGCTCTCCCGGGTACGGCAATACCCTACATGTGGCTGTTATCAGCTGCCTGGGCATACAGCAGGGCTCAGAGGGGAAAGATGAGGATGGGTAAGCTGTGCGAAGTGGATCAGAGCGAGTAAAACTGGGGTAAATTAAAAATAAAGGGATGGATGATAAATTTGAAAACACTCTTTCATACAGAGCTCTGGTTTTTCGGGACACGTGTCACATTGATATATTGTGTCCTTCCTTATCCCCCTCTTATAGCAGACTCTGCACCTCTTTTGACTTTTTCCCTTCTTGCCAGTTTGGGGAACTTCTCCTAAAAAGTGTTGCCCTGGTACGATGCCTGTGGCCCCGCTTCCAGAAGTACTGTAGGGCTTCAGGACTTGATCTGACAAGTCCACCCCTCCCATGTACCTATTGTAGTCCAGGATGCAGTCTAGTTTGGGGGTCCCTGTACTGGTACCTCGTACAGGTACATGGGTACTGGTGTGGCATCTCCCTGGTCTTGTACTTGACACACAATATGTTGCTGCTAGATTGTGCCCTGCTCTCACCCCTTCTGAGTGTTTGCCCAAGCAGAGTCTTAGGGAGGCCTCTCAGATTTCTTCTAGCAGTGGCGCATGCCGCAGGACTTCTGGAAGCGAGGCAGTTGAAGAGTGGGACGCTGGTATAAAAATTATCCAGGTAGAGGTGGTAACCCTGGTCCAGCAGTGGGTGCACCAAATCCCACACAATTTTTGTATTAACTCCCAGTAAGGGGGGGCATTCTGGGGGCTGAGAACTGGTGTCCTTCCCTTCATATATCCTAAATTTGTAGGTATACCCTGATGCACTCTCGCAGCTTATACATCTTCACGCCATACCTTGCCCTCTTACACGGCAGGTACTCGCGGAATTGAAGCCTCCCTTTCAAATGTACCAGGGATTCATCTATAGAAATACACTTCTCGGGGGTGAATGCTGGGAAAACCGGGCACTGAAACGGTCTAATAGGGGTCTCCGTTTATACAAACGGTCAAAACTGGGGTCATCTCGGGGTGGGCACGGCTCATTATCAGTATAATGTAAGAAGCGAAGTATTGCCTCATTTTTATTTTATTTTTTAGTTTCCAGCTCAGTTCTGAAGTTGCTTTGAGGGGCCCATATATTAGACACCCTTATCAAACACCCCATTTCAGAAACTAGACCCCTCAAAGTATTCACAACAGCATTTAAAAAGTTTATTAACCCTTTAGGCGTTTCACAGGAATTTAGAGCAAAGTAGAGGTGACATTTAATTAATTTAATTTAATTTATTAGGCACCATGTCCGGTTTGAAGAGGTCTTGTGGTGCTAAAACAGTGGAAACCCCCCAAAAGTGACCCCTTTTTGGAAACTAGACCCCTTGAGGAATCCATTGTAGTTTTCATGGGGTGCATGCGGCTTTTTGATCAGTTTTTATTCTATTTTTAGGTGGCGTGGTGACTAAAAAAACAGCAATTTTACTATTGTTTTTTATTCAATTTTTTTTACAGCGTTCACCGTGCGCTATAAATGACATATTCACTTTATTCTGCGGGGCGATACGATTACGGCGATACCAGATGTTTATAGTTTTTTTTTATGTCTTATGTCGTTTGCACAATAAAATACATTTTGTAAAATATAATTTATTTTTTGTGTTCCCTTATTCTAAGAGCCATAACTGTTTTATTTTTCCATCAGGAAAGCCGTGCGAGGACTTATTTTTTGCGTAACGAACTGTAGTTTCGATCAGTACAATTTTTAGGTACATTCGACTTTTTGATCTCTTTTTATTCCATTTTTTGGGAGGTGAAGTGACCAAAGAATTGTGATTGTGGTACGGTTTATTATTATTTTCTCTTACGGCGTTCACCGCGCGGGATAAATAATGACATCGTTTTGTAGTTCAGGACGTTACGGACGCGGCGATACCAATTATGTATAGTTTATTTGTTTATTTATATATTTTTATTAATAATAAAGAACTGATAAGGGAAAAAGGGGGACTTTTACTTTTATTACTTTTAAATCTTTTATTTTCTTATTTTTACACAACTTTTTTTTACTTTTTCACACTTTTTTTACTTTGTCCCACTAGGGGACATGAGAGCAGGAGGCTCTGATCGCTATTCTAATACACTGCACTACATGCGTAGTGCAGTGTATTAGAGCTGTCAGCTGTTCGCTGACAGCAAGCATAGTGGGTCCTGATTTTGTCGGGACCCACTAGGCTTCCGTCGATGGCGTAGCCAGAGTCCATTGTTAGGATTCTGGTTGCCATAGTAGCCATCACGGCCCGCTATCGTGTAGCAGGCCAGCGATGGCAGCTTAACCCCTAAGAAGCCGCGATCGCTATTGAACGCGGCTTCTAAGGGGTTAATCGGCGGGGACCACCGCGATCGGTCCCTGCACACTAAGCTGTGATAGCCTGCTGTCGGAAACAGCAGGTATCACAGCTCAGACACGCGCCGGGGAAAGATGGCGCCGTGTTTACTCAGGTCAGTAATAGTACTGACCTGAGCGCGAACGTTCTACTTAGCAGGACGTACTATTACTGACCTGAGCGCGAAGGGGTTAATGATTGTGAAATCACATGTTTATCCATCATGTACTGAAATAAAGGGGTATTTCCATCGTAGACATTTATTGCATATCCACAGGATATGCAATATATATCTGATAGTTGGAGCTCCCACCTCTAAGACCCAAACTTATCTTCTGAATGAGGGTCCGCCAACCCAGTTGCGCCTGGTTAGGCAACCGCTGGTCACCACAAGCAGACGGAGAGCCTTTGATTGGCTGCAGCATCACATGGGATGAAATGTTATCCCAGGAGGCCGGGCTGCACTCAGAACAGAGGATCGGGTCACTAGGACAACGGCCAGGGTAAGTATAAGCTTTGTTTTATTCATTTTAACTCAAAAAAACTCTTCTTTTTCTGCTTTGCATTTTTTTCGGCACAGCGCTTCTGCCACAAAAGTCGCAATACATAGCTCTTTGTTGCAGGAATTACCACCCCATTGAATTCAAAAGGGAAAACCAGCAAGAGAAGAGCAGCAATTCCGAAGCATAAATTGACATGCTGCGGCTTAAAAAAACGCACCGCAGGTCAATTTAGGAACGGTTTCTCTGCGGATTTTTTCCGCTGTGTGTGAATGAGATTCATTAAAATCTCATCCACACTGCTGCTACTGTACCACACAGCGGATTTTCCGCAATGAAATTAGTTGCAGAAAATCCGCAGTGTATAAGCACAATGTGTTCCTAACCTAAAAGTAACGGACATGCAGTAGTTTGCAGATTTTTACTCACCTGAAGATGTTCTGATTGATAGGTTTTTGTTGAAGTCTTCCTTAAGGCTGTCAATTAAATTTTTCATATCTTGTTCAACATCTTTCAAGTTGATAATGTCTTCAACTAAAGCAGTATTTATATTTACCCGAGAATTGGCTTGCCCTTTAGTTTTTCCTAAGAACAAAACAATCAAATACACAAACTACAAATATATCCAATTCTCAAAAGCCACAAAAGAGGAAAGTTATAGACTATGGATACCTGTGACATGAAAGAGATAATTTTTACATATGTTAGCGGTTACCTTTAGTTTAAAAGGTTGCACTAAGTTTCAGGCTGCAATCTCCATTCCTTCATTAATTTAAAGACCTGCTGATATTCTCTGTTTGCAACCTGCTTCCAGTTTCAGACTTTTCTTATGTCCCTACCAGTAATACATGGGAGGTCTGTGACTCCAGAATGCTGCTGCCTTCACTAGCACTTATGTATCAGCACAGCCTCATTTCTGTACTGATTTTTCCTTCTACAGCTCCTGAGGGATCTCTTCTATCTATTGCTAACAGACATTGATGCTGAAGAGTGTGACTTCATGTTCCCTACCCCTGCACAGTCAGTTGCTCTTCTTCTCTCTCTCCACATTGATACATAGCCTATATGATTCCCCCCCCTGTTGTGCTTTATGTATTATCTACGCTGACACAGTACAGCTTGTGTGATATGCCCTCCCTGAACACTTGAATGCTTTTCCTCTCTCCACACTCTGATCTGTCGTGTACAAACTCCTCCCCAATAAAAAAAGATCAATTCAGTGCAACAATGTTCATAATCTTTAAAAGCTAAAATGAGAGATTTTCAGCCAGATGTTCCTACTACTGAAGTTATGAAGCTGGTTGTTAAAGGGGCATGAATCACAACATATCTGCAATAACTGTAACACTGAAATTGCAACACCAAGAAGGAAACGTTTTGGAATTGTGGAATTCACTAGATCGATAGACATGTATAAAAATGGAAAAAAAAAAAATATTCCAAATATCTTGATTTATTTAGTATAGAGTACGAGCGCCGCGCACGGAAATACACGCACTTACACGCCTTAGCATGCGATCAATGAGGTTATTAATGGTTGTCTGATTAATGTTATGCCATGCTGAACGTACTTGGGCGCGCAACTCAGATTGGCTGCTGGCAGCTCCCTTTGCGATTGCCGATCAATGACGTCCCAGATGTGCTCGATGGGAGACAAGTTCTGAGACGCTGCAGGCGATGTGTAAACTGTGAAATGACTATCCTCTAAGTAGCGGATTTTCAACCCATAGAAAAATGAACACTAAAATTTAACCTTTATTAATTATTGTAAAGCATCTGCCAGGCACAGCTTCGGGGTTAACTTCCTCAGGTAATCAGTCTTCACCTGAGTCTATCTCTCGGAGACTGACTCCAGCTTCCACCACTCAGGCTGGCAGGCTTAGGAGTGGGAGAGCCTATCGCAGCCTGGCCAGACTCAGCTAGCTCCCGCCCTCTGTCTATTTATACCTGCCTTTCCTTTTCCTCCTTGCTTGTGATTCTTTCCGTGTGGTTTCCTGGCCCAGCTACAGCTCCTAACAATTTGATCCTGCTCCATTCTGACCCTGGCTTTCTGACTACTCTTCTGCTCTGCGTTTGGTACCTCGTGCTCTCCTGGTTTGACTTGGCTCGTTCACCACTCTGTTGCTCACGGTGTTGCCGTGGGCAACTGCCCCTTTCCCTTTGCTTTATATTCCCTTGTATGTTTTGTCTCGTGCACTTACTGAGCGTAGGGACCGCCGCCCAGTTGTACCCCGTCGCCTAGGGCGGGTCGTTGCAAGTAGGCAGGGACAGAGTGGCGGGTAGATTAGGGCTCACTTGTCCGTTTCCCTACCCCTATCATTACAATTATTCTTCTAAAACAGAAAATGTTTAAAACCTTATGTCTACAGCTAGACAGCTAAAAGTTTCATTATGGATGGGTCTATATTGTGGGTGTTGCAGAGGGTTAATTTCATCCCTATTATGCCCTGCTCTTCAGATGTAAATAAAAGTTTTACAGTCCCTCAACCAGCAGATAACTAGGGGATTGCCTTAAAATCTACGGGCACACCAGCTCCACAAAAGGAACTTAACCCTTTACTTCTAATGTAACTAACATAATGCTATTCGACTGATGTAGTCTCAAAAATATAACTGTAAACATTAACGCTTTGCATAGTTATGTCACCGAACTGTTAAAAGGCGCTGTCTGCTTTGGACAATCCATTTTTGGGATGACAATAAGCTAATCACAGAGTGCCCTGCTGCTGGTACCCTAGAAAACAGTTATAATATGTGGGTGAACGAGGCGAAAAGCGTTTAATTTTGGATTCTCCAAACTAGGCAACCCCGATAAGGATATAAGGACGTTGCCAACTTATACCCTCCCCCACACCCATTTTTTTTATTGCTTAATAAAGATAGTCCAATATATGTTGGAAGAGCTTACAGAGAAACTTGCTGGAGAAAGTGAGAAGCTGAGCAGCCGACCTGTGCAACCTTGTACGCTCTGTCATTTTTACCACAATGCACTTTATATGCCAAGTGTAAAATATAATTTTGATAACTTCGTACCATGGCTGTTCACATCATATGTGTAGACCATAAATACTTATACATTCAAAGAATATAATAGGCTTATGTTTAATTTTCTTCAAATTAAATACTGTACTGAATTGCTGCTTATACAATTCCTACATATGGTCGTTTAGGAAAACGGTCCTATCATAGTAATTTGCAGAGTAAATGACGAGCCACTTAGAACAAACACATAAATAATAGTCCAGGGATAATTTCTCATACCTTTACTGCTTTTTGTAGCAAGATGTCTGCTAAGAAGAGTCATATGATGATCCTGCTGTTGGATAATCGGGGCGGTCTTCCATATACACGGTGTAGTGGTGGTCCTGAGCTGCTGCAGAACAGGCCTAAGCCTTCCTAAACACTTTAGTGCCATGACTGAATCAAGCTTCACCTGCAGAAAGGAAAAGCGCAACTTCAGCTCTGCTACATTTACAAAGAACATCTGGCGAAAGATGACCGACAAAAGAATAAACAGCCGATGAACAAAATTAACTGGATCCCTATGGGGCCTCGGACAATCACTGTAATGTGCGATGATCAGACATGACCCCGTTATAGCGCTATCATGTTTTGTTACAATGTGTCAGATTTTCCCTTATGTAACATAGTGTGGGTTTAGGACCCCTCTAGACAATACTAGGGGGGGGGGGTTACCGTTTATCATTTTAGGAATTGCCAGCTATAGGTCATGCTTTTAGCCAATCACAAGAGACACAGGGTTTCTTATTTGTCATGTTATTGGCTAAAAGGCACCACGTGACAAATAATGGTATTTACTCAGGACAGATTTTGAGGCAGAGAACTATTTATAAAATGTGAAGCGATTACCCTTAGCATTGACGAAAGGACCCGTTCACTCTGTAATATTTATTTCATATGGGAAAGGGAGGTGTTCGTTTTCATTGTCCACTTTCGACAATCTTTTTCGTTAGACCGTTCCCTTAAATAAGCCGTTAAAGTGTCAGTCCGGTTATACGCTCCTGCCCAAACTAACATCGGGCGTGATAAGAAGCTCCTGCACGCTGGGCAGTACCATTGCTGTGCCAACCGTACGACGGCCGGAGAGTATCGTGCACAGGTCCAATCCTTATTAATTGGACTCGTGTGCGATACTCTCCAGGGCATCGTGCAGTTGCCATAGCAACCAGCGTCTCTCCACGCCAGATGTTGGCTCGGCCACCAGAGTATAACTGGACATACTGCGAGAATATGCCATCAATGTACGAGGAAGCAATCCCTTCACATTTACCTCATCCGATTTAACAGAAGTGCAATGATTATTGTTATGAAGACTTAATAAAGTTTGTATTGTACAAAAATTGTTACATTCTATGTATACAAAAAAAAAATCACATGACCTGCAATGATCAAAATCACATGGAGAAAGAAGTGTTCTAGGGATCAATTCACAAATGTCACGAGTAAATTGTAAGATGTGAAGAGATCGTCAATGTGAACAAGACATATAAACATATATAGAAATCCTGCACACAGCACCTGCCCCTCACTACTTTACCTCTCAGTGGATCTATGGAGCTTGACTGGAGCGCTTACGTCATCACGATGCGACGCAGGCAAGTTGCGTCGCCGCTCGCTGACGTCAGAGGTGGTAGGATGATCGTGAGCCTGAAACCGAGCGGACGTTTCCGGGTAAATATAGGACAGATGCACGGATGACACTGTGGGCTGTGTATTGATGGACTGCGTATGGAGGACTTATAAAAACCGGGAAGGATGAGAAGCCGCACGGCGGCCTCCTGACGGCCTGTGATCTACTGTCCACCGGCTGGACGGCACCGGACAGGTCTGACTCTCTACACAGCCGGTAACTTAGGGTGGACAAGTAACATTTATAGGCCGCTGTTACTAAGGCTCAGGCTTTGACAAGTGTAATGATTACATAACTAGCAATTACCGTAATGTTATTATTGTTAGTGAGCGTGATCTAATAATAACGTGCAGTTCCATCTATAGACCAGAAGGCGGCGTCAGCAGATCACCACACCAATACTTGCCGTAGACATGAGACATATTCACCCCTCCCCGTATACAGGTATTTGGTGGGGGGCTCAAACAGAACAATAATAAACTTCTTGATGTAATTCCCAGCAACTCCACATTATTCTCTCCAACTTCTGCAGGTCCCATATATAATGAGCGTTTCTATGATCAATGTGATTGCCGTTTTTAGTTTTTTTTTCATGTGTTGTACGATAAGAAAGTCGCCATTTCGCTTGCAGCGTTGCAGCTGACGATTGCCTATGTGGTTTTATTGTGATCTTCGCCAACAATCCAAACTTGCTGGTTTTTGGGCCACTTTCGACAGGTTTTGCATAGGCAACAATGTAAATCGTGTGCAACAGGTTATGAAATAGGATTAGGATAAAAAATGCGCCCGAGGTCATGCGACTTCAAGAAAACATCAAATCGCATACCTTATTTTTGTCATGTGACGATGGAGCCCTAGTCTAATAAACACATACAGTGTACGTCTGTAATGAGTGTATATACTATATATGTATGTGAGAGTTCATGTTTCCTGCATGGTACGGCAGATCCATCATGACTTCTGTTATAAACTGATGCCACGAAGCTAGTGTGAAGAGCGCTGATCGGCTGTGTACGCCTTTGAAATGTTTTATTATTATTAAAGCAATGTGTTTTGTGATTTTAAGCACTTTTTAAATTGACTTATTAAAAAAAGAAATAATTTAATGATCGATATTAGCTGGATCCTGTGTCAGAGACACGTAGGAGCTGCACTCAGGCAAGCCGTCAGTACAGCTCCACTGATGGAGTCGGCTGAGAGAAGGATACAGCTTCTATGGCTATACAGGATACATAAAGACTGTGTTGTCATTTATAAAAATGCTTAAAATCACAAAACACATTGATTTAATAATTGTAGTTTAGATTGCCCGGCTAGAAATCAAAGGACCTCCTAAGGCGTACGGTAGTATTTTACCTTTGTAAAACATACATTATACTCCTATATGCAAGGTCTGTTTTGTTTTTTTTTCCAAGCCATACTATAACAAGTACGTCCCCTGTTTGTATCAGTTGTGCGAGAAATCTGGTTACCCGTTTTTCTAAGGCTCGTTATTTTTGCAGAGAACTAGTTAATTTTGCCCACACTTCTTAGCGTCTTTGTCCTGATGATACCTCCGGCAGATACTGCACTTGGTGTTTCTACGTGAAGTTGAACAGTGAATTCTCCGTATTGATTGGAGTTGAATGGTTTGTCTCGCTGGCCAATTCTTGGCTGTGATTCTCATTTACTGTCTCGCAGGAATCCTAGCTAATCTAAGAGTGAGATACATGGAGAGACACTGATACATACCAGACCGAAAAGTGGATATATCACACGGAATCTGATATACGTGGCTGGCGCTGCTCTGTGCCCCGACACACTGTAGAAGAGCTCATCTTAGGTTCTGTTCGCTGACTTTCGTTTCCGACTCCCTTGAGTTTCCATAATACTTGCTTGGATGGGGAAGGGTTAATAGCGAAAAAATTCTGTCAATTGGTGCCTAATGCTATCTGAGGTTGGAAATTGCTACAGCCAGAAAGGATGAAACCTCCAATTGCCAGAATCTGGAAGTAGAGAAATGTCTACGGTCAAGAGCATCGGCCAGCGGTCAGATATGCCCCTTGGGAGATATTGCAAGTCATGGATTGGAGGAGATTGTGGGCAGAGCAAAACATATTATTAATCCTGGAGAGGGATCTTTGGGTAGGAGAATATCGGGAGTATGTTTTAGCATTAGGGTTAATATGTCTCCACAGATCCCGTCATCCGATCTCATCTATTCATCTCTTTAGTACAGTTAGACTTCTTGGGCCATTAGATTGCGGTCCTCCTAGATAATTTATCCAGGGCCAGGGTAGGATTATTAATCCTATAAAAAGTCAGCCGGGACTATGAGCATGTGGTCAGGGAAATCGAAAGCAAATAACATGGCCTGTTTCAGAAGTGCACATGTAGTGTTTTCAGGTGTATTTCGGGGCGCTTACACCTCGGGAAACGCTTGAAAAAACGGAAGCAGAACGCCTACAAACATCTGCCCATGGATTTTAATGGGAAATACGCCATTCTGTTCCGATGGGGTGTTTTTTTACGCTTTGTTTTCCAAAAAACAGCTAAAAAAATGCAGCGAAAAACGCGAGTGGCTTAAAAAAATGTCTGAATCAGGAGCTGTTTTCCCTTGAAAACCGCTCCGTATTTTCAGACGTTTTTGATTTTGTATGTGCGCATACCCTTTGGAATATAAATCGGACTTCAGGATCGGACCTCCTCTTGGTGACTACAAAACGCAACGTTTTGCCTACCAAGAGCACAACCCCGCTGGAATAGGTGGAATGACTTGAATGTTGGATCCAGCCAACCCAGTGTCCTTTAGGGTTCTAAACCAGCTGGGGCATGTGGAGGGTTTCTAGAAGGTATAGAACGTCTGGGCCATAATTCTTTACAAAGGAGAACACCATGTTCCTTTTCAGACGGCTGTTGATTCCCCGCACATTCGACACCATGAATTTTTTTAAAATAAGGGGTCATTCAAAGAGGGTAGATCTCTCTTCATCAACGGACAGCATAACCTGCAGGGTGTTGCCTCCAGGTAGTAAAGGAAATCGTGAAGAATCGAGGTATTCGTGCTCAGCCTCTGAGTCGCCCATCCAACCAGGTCGAAGCCTCAGCAGGAGTCTCAGAGAAGTGCGCCTTTCCCTCTCACTGGACTCGAAGTCTTGCCAGGAAGGCCAGAGTATAGGAGATACCTCTATCATGATTCCTTCGCCTTTTCTGAAGTTCCACCGAGAAATTGGAAAAGAAGGATATATTCACATTATCCTGTGTGATGCCTTCTTTCTGCCGTGCCAGAAGTGGGGGAGGGGCAGGTGGCAGGGGTTTCATGGGTACATGATGGGTCGGTTTAACCACAAAGTCCGCTGAGAATAAATCCACACCAAAAAGCTGTTGGAAACCACGTTCAGCAAAACGTTCAGGATATTGTTTTTTATTTTAGGCTGACATTTCTCACATTGTTGTGGTGTAGGCGGTTTTCCAGATCTTCCGCTTCTAAGGTCTAAGACAGATTGAATCTCCATTTTTTTCTATCCGAGATGACAGAGGCCTAACCTTATCCTCCACATCAGAGACATGAGTCTTAACTTCAGTGTTGCGCTCCTGGAGTGCCTGCACGTCATGGCGCGGGAGGCCTAGATCTTTGCACACCTCTTACATTTTTCCAGTCCGGGTGACCTGGCAAGAGGATATGGCGGTCAGGAGCTGTGTTGATACCGGTTGTGGAGTCGGTTCAGGTTAGCTTGAACCAGAGGCCTAGTCAGGATTTTCTGGATGCCACATTTGATTCTGTGCCATTTTGGACCTGGGTCTGGGTGGCAGATGATGGCCCTATCTTTACCGTTTTTCCCACAGGCCATTTGGAGCTGGTTAGCTACGATAAATGGCTTAGGAGGCACCAAGATAAGTGATCAGGATACTAGGCAGCTGGAGTGAAGGTACAGCGCTTCTGCTCACATCCTCAGTCAAGCCTTGCCCCCCTGTTGACATGTACTTTAATGCCACAAAGGGTGCTTTGCGGTTGTGTCTGCTATGGGAGGGAGAGGCGGTGGCACTGCTGTGACTACTAGGGAAAAGTGGTGCTGCTGTGACTACTGGGAGTAGTGGGCACCACTGTGAGTACAAGGGAGAAGGAGAACACTGCTGTAACTATTGTTGGCGGGTACAGCTGTGACCGCTAAGTGGGGAAATCCACTGTGATACTGAGGGAAGGGGACATTGTCACTGCTGTGGAAAGAAAGTACTACAAGAAGAAGTTTGGAAGACCTAGTATAACTACCATTGTGGAAGGGCATTGCTGTAACCTCTGGGAAAGGGTGCCTCTGTTGTGGGAGAAAGGGCATCCTGCTGTGACTATGAGGGGGCAGTTGTTCCTGTTGCTCTGACCACTGTGGTGCAAATAACGTGTAATATTTACAAATCCCAGTAGCAGATCTTTGATTTTTTTTGCTCATTTATATATGCCCAATGGGGAAGAGTGGTATAAAGGTTGTTATCATTCCTGTAATTTTGAACTGAGTTTTAATGAAAAAAATATGTGCCAATTGCACCGCAACATTGCGTTACGTGACCTCGGTCTTCTGGTCTCTTCTGAATGCGCCTTTGATGGCTTCAAGATTTAGCCAGGCCTGACCTAGGCAATCCTGTGTGAGCTAAACATTCCAGACTTCAGGCTTAGAATTCTTCCTACAGAGAATTATGTTGCTGATGGGTTTAGCGTACATAACCTAGACTGGATATAAATGTAGCAATTGATCAGGTGTATATTGGTATTTAGAAAACCCGTTTTCAAGTAACCTATTGGGGGGGGTCCCCCTTTTAGGATCCTTCTTTATTAACCAGAGCGGAGAGCAGTTACTAAGAGCTTCTCTCGCTGTGGAGGACCTGGCACGTCCATTTATTTATTTCACTGTCATTTTTCATTTCTCGAGTGGTGGCGTTGCAGGGGAATTGAACTTTTGTTGCCAGGTTCCCTCCGAGATTACAGCTGATCGCTGTGGTCCCAAGAGACCATATAATCAGTTAACTGTCGGGGGACGCCGCCGATAAAGGGGGATTGTCTAAAGTGAACAAGCTTTACTATAGAATGGATTAGAAAGGGAATAACCCCAGAACTCCTTTATTCCCAGTTCTGTTTCTAGGACACATCGATGGAGGAAGAATTAAAATCATTGCCTCTTGAGAACGCATCAATCCTGTCAGAGGGTTCACTTCAGGATGGACATCGCTTATGGATTGGGAATCTTGACCCTAAAATTACTGAGTGAGTCAAATATATGAACTCGAGCGTCTTTGTAATACATCTTTATGACATTTTTTCTGTTTTTACTTCACGTTTATTTTATTTTTTTCACGCTAATGAAGAATCTATTTGTTCCATCATTCAGGTATCATCTGTTAAAATTACTACAGAAATTTGGCAACGTGAAACAATTTGATTTCCTGTTTCACAAATCTGGGCCACTGGAAGGGCAACCTCGGGGCTACTGTTTTGTTAATTTTGAGACAAAACTGGTAAGTGTTTTTTTACTACAGCGCCTAAACATATTGAGAAAATGCAGCGCACGACACCTTGACTTCTGAAAATGTTGCATTAGTTTTGGGCTGGGATGTGACTTCTCTCTGGAAGCCCCGGTTCCTGTGATTGGCAGGCTGAGGGGTGTAAACCCTTCCCCCACTGAACTCAGAAACCGGGAACCTGTGGGAAGTAAAGCTGATTGTAGACATAATAAAAATTATTTTCTTGTCTACAATCCCAACTGTATAATAATCTTTAATGATAATTGTTGGGTCTATGATACTAAAAATCTGTTCCAACCAATGGAAATCTGCTCTGTTACTGGGGAAGTTTATTCTTTATTTTTCAAAAAAATTTTATGGGTAAAAGCTTCAATCCTGTCATTGTAAATGCATGAAGTTCTGGGGGTCATAAAGCAGCGGCGCTGCAAAATTAACCATGGGTTCATCGTCTTTTAAAAAAACTTCTTACCCCTCCTATCCCCTTTTGTAACCTAAAGGGGTTTTCCAGTGAGAAGAAACTGATGGCATTACAATATCTGATCAATGGGGGTCCGCCTCTCGGCACTCACGCTGATCAGCTGTTTTGAAGGGGCCATGATGCTTGTTGGACCCCCACTGATCACCCCCCACCCCATCAAGTTCTGCTCACTGTAAAACCCCTTTATTGAAGCTGGTTTAAACAATTAAATGAATTCTGAACAAAAATACTTGTGGTTTTATAGTTCGGAGTCAAGGGGCACATCTTTGTCATTACGTTTTTGGCAGAGGTGGGACATGTCACTGGCGCTTGGTAGGGTAATGAAATTAAGACAAAGTTCTGGATCGGGATTGGGTCAGTGATGGATTGGATTGACTTCCCCTGAAATGAAAATATTAATAGTACTTAGGAATACGATCATGACGTGGAAGGCGTTACACAAAAAATCTCCAGCTATCCTTTCAGATTTCTAAACATTTACCTCTATGGAATCATCCTGGGTTGTGTACTCTTCCGTGAGTGGCAGAAGAAGGGCATCCCAACAGTGCGGTAACACTGCACACCACTGATCCCCATTGGCACACTATAGATGATCTTCTCTCCACGTATGGCTTACAACCAGTCTAAAGCATACAGTATGCGCAAATTGAAAAATTCTATAACTCCCGCTTGGTAAACATGAATAATGAGGTGATCCAGATTAAAATGGATAAGAGACTTGCTTTTGGAACCGGACTGCATGGGCTAGGCAACTGGAAGATCCCAATGCAGAGAGAATATTGTAATAGGTTGGAGAACGGCGTGTCATAATGTCAGGGTGCGGAGAGAGACACCCTTCTGTATAATCCATAGAGCAATATACTTGTTTAATCTTACGCCGAACAAACCGGATCGACTCATTCACTGCTCTAAATGGAATAGCCCTAAGAATGAGTTCTGTCGTGGCATGTCGCTATGTGGCACGGTTCAATGTTTCTGATCTCCGGTTACACTCATGATTAATAATATCTAGACTCTCTCATTGTCTCTTTCTTGTTACTGCATGTACACAACAGACAGAAGCTTGTGACCCCGTCACGGTGTTGTAGGTTTTCATAGTGTCGGCCCAAATGTTTCCTTCTACAATCCCATTCCCAATGCTGTTTAGCATGTTTTGTGACTTATGTGGTTATTACATAGTAGCATACAGCGCCATCCAGAGGGCATGCGATATATGCTCCCTTGGGCGAGAGGCATGATACCATGGCACGTGCTTTCTGCAGTACAGTACACGCATGTAATCAACTGAAAATAGAAATATTTCTTTATTTTACAGGAAGCAGAAAAGGCTATTCAGTGTCTTAATGGGAAAATGGCCCTGTCTAAGAAGTTGGTTGTGAGATGGGCACATGCACAGATTAAGGTAACATCCCTCAATACAGCTGATGCCACTCTGGTAATTGCCCTTGTGTTTGCTTTTTAAGGACACGTCATTGGATGCAGGACACTTGGAACTGACCGCCAATGGGGTGCCAACTTGCTTTGGTGTAAAGTCTGAATATTACATCTTCTATTTGGATACGGCTCTTTTCGCCATATCTGGAGTAATTGAACATTGCATGGCTTTGCTTTTCAGTGATATTTTATTTATTGATAAAGTAAATCTGTTTTAAGAATAGTTAAAAAAAAATACATACAAATGTTACTGTGAATGGGGCTGAGCTACAGTACCAGGCACAGCGGCACGTTGGGATGAGCCGCTGTGCCTGGGTAAACACGGGCATGGTCCCTTCTCTAGGCCATCGATGTATATTCCCTGGAAACGCTTTTTAACGCCACGTTATGACCCTAATCCTCATGTCACCAAACCGGGTTAATTGTGATCCGTTTGTCATCTTTTCTAGCGATACGATAATTATAAAAGTGAAAAAGTCTTGCCGATCAGTTTGGAGCCATCTTCGAGCACAGAACCAACTCAGTCCACTTTAAGGTGACTATTTTGTGTTGCATGTAGCATATCTATTCATGTATCTGATCTATCTCTGTTTCCTGGAGGGTGGTGATGGGCTCTTTTTTTCGAAGCAGAAATGTTGTGCATGTAACGTCCATATCCTCCATATTCTGTGGTGAGCAGCTAACATTTTCCACTTTTGTGCAAATAAAGGGTGTTTGCCGATAATGAACAGCAACTTTCTAATTTACTTTGTGCATCAATTTCTCTGCATTTTCAAGATCTCGGTGTGATTTTAGTGAATAGGAACCAACTTTCCAGATGCTGCACTGAAGACCTAATACTTCTAATAGCTGAAGACTTTGCACCGTTGTATCCAGTCCAGGCAGTCCTCTGAAACCGCCTGGATAGCGGACTGGACTGATACATTTGTCCACTCTTATACATTGTATCAACTAAAAGGATGGGACAGGAGAGAGATTTGCACTGCCTATGTATTTAGCTCACAAAGAATTGACTATACTGGATACAATTGTAGTAAACATATCTGTGAAAAGTGTTTGGTCTGTACTGGTTTTCAGCCAAAAAAAAGTTTCCATTCACTGACCAAACCGATTTTGAACATGGTGAAGAATTGAAATTCACGAAGACTGACTTCTCATACACCAGTGTTGGCTTAAAACCCGCAGGAGTAAGATGCAACAAATTTATTAGGTGGAGCGTGTGTCTTTGGCTGTCCATGCACAAGAATGGGAAGGGCAATCCTCTGCCAGTCTATCGGCACCATGCAGCACGATGGCGGGGTGACTATTATTTTTAATGGCAGCCAGGGGCCTGACAAAGGCCCCCAGGTGTGCCAGAGGCATATTCCTACTAGACACAGGCAAAAATGCTTTGGAGTACTAAGTATTCCAAAGCATTATGTAAGAAATCAATGGATTGCAGCTTCTAGTCCCCTAGCAGAACAAATTGAAAAAAAATAATTAAATTGAGTTCAATAAGACAACAAAAGAAGTCTGTCCCTACAAAAAAAACAACTTTTTAAAAATGGTAAAAAAAAAATTAACATATGGTATCGCCACAATCCTAAAAAATAAATAAATATATAACCGATTACTTAAACTACATTGCGCACGGTTTTGGTAAAAAATAGCAGATTTGCTGTCGGTTGCAAAAAGGGACAAACCCAAGACTACGTTCACACGACTTGTTAACGGCTGAAAAATACAAGGCTGATTTTGAGAGTCTCTGAAATCCATGTGTGCACATGGCCAAACCTATACCTTTGTGTAACATACACCGTATATACCCATTGATTTAAAATGAACAGAAAAATGTGTCACCTTTTTTATTTAGTTTTGTCTGCACTGGTATTACTAAATAATATATAATGTGGAGTACACTCGAGTGTAGAGAGGCTCTTCAATTAGCGGGAGGTCCTTAAACAAACAAGTGCTTCAGTCTCTCTGCTGGTCCTGTCAGGCACATGGGTAATGCACTGATCAAACAACCTGTGTGTTTCTAAGTGGTCAGGAAATGGAAGGGCAAATGTAGTCTACTAGCCTGGGGCTGCAGGCTGGGCCACGAGAGGTTAAACTGATTGATTGAGCGCTGATTTGAGCGCTGTTGCTTTAACAGGAAGCTGATTTACTCCAGGGAGCAGCAATGAACTGAAGGGCTAGAATACAAAGGTCAGACGTTGAACAATCAAGGATAAAAAGTGAATATCTTGTTGTCTGCTCGTGCTGAGTTCTATTTCATGTCGAAGTTCTGTATTCTTAATGGACTTTAAAGTGTCGCAACGAGATGAAAAAATAAACTTCTGCACAATATGGAAATGTTACCGTTTCGCTTCTAAAAAAAATTTTGGGTTGTGAAAATAAATTCCGTAATTTATTAGTCCCCGTATTCAATTGAATTGTCAAATTCTCATTTACATACTGAATTTAAATATCTGCTGCTTTAGGGTGGGAACACACACCGCGTGTTCGGGGCAGATGCACTGTGTGAAGCCGCGCAGCGTATCCGCCCTGAACACTGCAGGGAATGGGGTCCAAAATCCCGCACCACGTTGTTGTGCGTTTTTCGGGTGTAAATTATCGCACATACTTACCCCCTCCCTCGACGTACACTGCAGCCTCCCTGGGTGACATTGCAGGCCATGTGACCGCTGCAGCCAGTGATTGGCTACAGCGGTCAAATGGCCTGCAACGTCATCCAGGGAGGCCAGACTGGAGAAGAAGCGGGGAACTCTGGGTTTGTAACAACTTTTATTTTTTTATTTTTTTCAGTGGAATCGTTGTGATTCTGCCGCAAATGTCGCAACACACACCACTTAGTTGCGGATTTAAGCACCCCATTGAATTCTATGGGTAAAACCCGCAACGAAAGAGCTTAGATTACGCAGCATTAATTTACATGCTTCAGTTGAAGAAACCGCACCGCAGGTCAAATTACGTGCGGTTATATTCGGCGACATTTTACCGCAGTGTGGGGCCGAGACTTGTTGAAATCTCACCCACACTGCTGCTGCTGTATTACGCTGCGGACTTTCCGCAATGATTCTGTTGCAGAAAATCCCCAGTGTTTACTCTGCGTGTGTTCATACCATAAGTTTTATTCCTCCAATTCATCTAAATAAAAATATTAAGCTACTTTGCATATCTTTTTTAAAAAAAATAATATACCATTTTGGGGAAACAGTTCCTATGCGGGCTTGTGTGTCTCCATGGTTACAGACTCAAACAAACCCTGTGTGTAGTCGGGTGCTGCAGTCCTTCTCTACCATTTGAAACCTTTTTTTTTTTTTTTTTTTTTTCTCTAACCTACAATTAATAATAATTAAACTTTATTTTTTTATTTTTTTTTATTTCCCCCCTTTGTACAGTGTCAGTGCTAAGATCAAAGCAATCGAAGCAAAGTTGAAGATGATGGCCGAGAATCCAGACCATGACTTACCTGGGCAACCAGCCTATTCTTATTTTAAGGCTTCTGAGAAGAAAAGGAGCACACCGTATTCCAGAACTTCGTGGAAAACTAAGAGATGACATCACTGTTCCTCCAGGATTCCTAAGGAGCTTCACAGACTCTGAGCACATCCTCTCCATGTATAGACCCTGTAATAATGTTATATACGATAACACAGACCTCATGAAACCTTTTCCTTGCAGACTTGAACTTTTCAGAGTTTGGATAGTTGCTGGTTTTGCATTCTCTGTACGTGTGTTTCTATGTATAAATATTTGTTGTGTGTTTTTTATTTTATGCATAAAAAAAAAAAATGACCGTAAAGTACAAGATGTTAATCTCTGTTCACACTAGGTTGTTTTCCCTTTCCGTTAGGGGTACTTGTATTTTCTATGGCAACAGTAGCGCAGTCTGCAGCG
Source organism: Rhinoderma darwinii (assembly GCF_050947455.1). Lineage (NCBI taxonomy): Eukaryota > Metazoa > Chordata > Amphibia > Anura > Rhinodermatidae > Rhinoderma > Rhinoderma darwinii. Next base: position 26,901,268 of record NC_134694.1, on the reverse strand, counting down.
TTATTCTTACTGTCAAAAATAGCAAATCCCTTGCTGATCATATTATGACTTCATACATTTGTTGGGATTCTCTTAAGAAAAAAAAAAAAAAGGATCAGCCTTAGCTGCTTTGGGACTGTTATGAACGGAAGACGTGACACTGGTGTGAACAGAGTCTTATATGAATGAACTTCCTGAAGGATTCCCAGAAAATTTGCAAGTGGCTGGAAACTGGGACTGAATTCGCCGTTTCATGCAGTATTCGCACACATATCTGTATATACGAACGCGTGAGCAAAGAGCCGTAAGGAAACTGCATGACACGTCCAAATTACTGCGAAGGCTCACATTGCATTCATGAATTTTCATTAACCGGTACTGACGCGTTAAATACTTTTAGCTAATTATTTTTGATTTATTTTTTTTCAAGTTGCCTGAGGGCGTATTATGTGAATGCGCCATTAAAGAGCATCTGTCACCAGAGTGAATTTTTAATTTAAAGGGATTTTCCAACTTGTTAAATATTTTTGCAACTGCTGCAAATGTCCTAAACGAAGACTCGTTACTCACCTATTCTTTCTCCGGCGATTCAGCGCTGACCCCTCAGGGGGTCCTTCTGGTTTTTGTTTACACGTGAATAGCATGAGACCGCTGCAGCCAATCAGAGGCCTTAGCGGGTACATGTTAAATTCCAGGCACTATGGTACCCATCGCTGAGCATTCATACCAGGAATAAGACACGTCCCTGCTGAGGCCTCTGATTGGCTGCAGTGGTCAAATGCTGCTTTCATGTAAACAAAACGGGAGGAATGCCAGAGCATTTAGCACTGGATGGCCAGGGGAACCAATAGGTGATTCTCTTTTTCTTTTAGGACATTTTCAGCTGTTCTAAAAGACTATTAACCAGTCGGACAGCCCCTTTAGGGCGTCTTGTGTTAGGCCCAGCAGTACTTTTAATCTGGGGAGGTGGCAAATGATATGCACATAGAAGACACACAATCTTCTTAGAACCCACCAATCTCTCTTACCAATTCTTTTTAAGGGAACGCTCTGGTCAAAGCTTCTTCAGTGTGTTATGCTGCCTAGTTCAGGAACGGAAGGGTCAGTGTATGGCACATGGATTCTAAGAACACCATCTAGAATCCGTGTCATATACCGCCCCTTCGGGCCCTGCACAGTGGATCACTTTTCCTTGGAGTGATCCCTCAAAGGTGTTTTCTTGACTCCACGCTGACAAGTGCTGAAGCTTTCATGCTGCTTCCAATAGGTCTGTTGGACAGCGAGAAAGTTCTCAGGGACCATGCTGTATGGAGTAGTTTGTACGTATGTACATCCATATGACTATAGGCTCCGATCTCCACACACAAACCTATATCTGGGTAGTTTGTGACTGTGGTTAAACAGTTTGGCCCTGTCACTTGCTAATCTCCCTGTATTTATGTATAGAATTTCTTTAAAACTTCTATTTTATGTTTTCTCTACATTGAAAAATGTAATGTAAATTGCCTTGCACTGCAAAATATAGACTTTTCTGTTTCCTAAACATGATACTGTAAAACACTATTATTTATTATTTTTTAACCAGATTGGCCAGTTTTGTGTCTGATAATAGGATACTACACTTGAATGCCATAGATTGGACTGTTTTGCACTACGTGAAATAAAGATCTTTCAAAGGTAAAAGTTTGCTGTGTTATTGGACGCACACAGTCCAATATTTAGGAGACAATCAGGTCGTGTGTGAAGAGAGGCCAAACAGATAGGCTCAGTATCTACCATAAGATTCTCGAAGAGGACCTGTCAGCTTGTCTTGCATTGCCTATAAAATAACAATTCTGGAGAATCTTTTCTTGGAATTATGTGTTCTGTCGTTCCTCTGATTATTACTCCTGGAAACTTTACTTATACGTTGACAACTGGGTGTTCCTATTCCCCTTGTCAAATGGGAGCGAGTCCCTACACACTCAAACTGTCCAATCAGTGTTGACTGTGCAGGGACACACTGTACTGATGAGGGGAATAATAACGAACAGTGGTCAATTTATTCATCTATTTTCAGGAGGAATAACAGAGGAACAACACAATGCATAGTTATAAGAAAAGATTCCACAGTAATGTAATTTCATAGGATATATAGTAGTTACTAAAGCAAATGCCAGGAGAGCTGACATCTCTAATTATTTTGGAGTAGTGGTATTTTTATTTATTTCAGTTACTTATATAGCGCCAACATATTACCCAGCGCTGTCCCCATTGGGGCTCACAATCTAAATTCCCTATTGGTATGTTTTTGTGGTGTGGGAGGAATCCCACGCAAACACAGGGAGAACATACAAACTCCATGCAGATGTTGTCCTTGGTTGGATTTGAGTCTTTTTCCACCTTCCCACAGAAAAAAAGAGAATGAGCCTGTCTGAGGTGTCTGAGGATGGGAAAAAGTCGATCTGCATAGCCATTAGTGTCACACAGAATGTATCCTTTACTGAATTGTCTTATTGTCTATACAAAAATATCTCTTAGGCCCAATGCACACGACTGTAAAAAATCTCTGTAATGGCAGACCATAATACGGTCCGCAATTACGGACCCGCCCGGTTCTATCGGCCGCGGACACCTTTCCGTATCGCTACGGATAGGTGTCCATGCCGGAGAACCGTGGCGGGAATTATGGAGCATGTCCTACTTTTAGTATATTACGTACCGTGCTCCCATACCTTGTATGGGAGCACGGCCCGAAAATGCGGGCCGTCGGTGACCGGCCGTGCCCACAATCTCAGGCCGTGATTATGGGCACAGCCATATGCATGAGGCCTAAGGCTGTGTCCACACTTGGCAGCGTTGGTTACATTTTTTCATGTGTTTTTGTGGAGCCTAAATTGCCATATGGTAACAAATCTGCAAGAGTTTAGCAATGGATAAGTGGTGTTCCATTTAAAAAAAAAAAACGCATTCTGTGAAAATAACATTTTACTAAATGTCACATCTGGCAGCAAACGAAACAATTGGAAATAAGCTAAGTCCTCATTCATTTCTATGGGCCTGTGATTATACCTCTGCATGTTTTAGATTTTACACGGGAACATAAAGGTTTTTCCCTCACCGATTCAGTGGAGGAAAAAAAAACATTTCAGCTGTATCAGATGTAAGATTACAGCGGGATTGTCCCCTACAAGCATTGCTACTTACGGGTCCATGCACATGAATTATCAACTGTATGAACCTAATACTTAACTTTTTGGGATTTATTCCTAGTATTGGATGAAAAAAAGGTGAGAAAATTCACAAAAATGTGAACACCGCCTAATTCAGTAATGTTAGACAGGAAAGGTCCGTGAAGACAAGAAATCGCGTTTTCAGCTAATGTATATTATTAGTATTGTGTTACTTTGCTGTACATCTTTGGGCTGATGCTGAGAGTGAAGAGTCCGTAACATGGTTGGTGCTTTGTTGTTTTTTGTATTCGCTATTTTACCAGTGACACTCTTCATAGGTTACCCTAATAAGTGACAGCATTGCTATACTGTAGCACGAAGGTGTCGCGCCTAGAAAAACTGTAATTGGTTAGAAAAACGAAATAAATATTTTAGTACGACTTCTGTCAGCGATGGTTGTACTGTCCTTTTATTTTGTTTGCAAATATAAGAAATATATATTTTTTCCTTTTGTATTTTCTGATGTTTCCCTGATTACCTATTTACAGCCTGAAAAAACCTCATGAAGTAACAGGATAATATAAAACCTTTCTAGGAAAATGAAAACATTTACTAAGATTGGCGTTTCATACACCAGTCCACAGAAGCAAGATGCAACTAATTTATTAATAGGCCCCTGCCTCCTAATAAATTTATTCGCATTTCGGGCTGCTCGTCCACCACAAAGGGAAAGCTACACCGGCTAGGAGCTGGCATAGATTTCTGCTATAATTGATACCAGCTTCTGGCATAAATTATAGTAAATCTGTTGGGCTGCGCGTAAAGCTGTTCTTAAATTCCTCCCTTTACTCTAATTTTGGCCTCTTACACACGGCAGTATTTTGGTCCAGTATTTGGAAGCCAAAACTAGGAGTGGAACCTTCACCGAAAGTTAAGCACATCTTCCCTGTTTTGAACTCCAGGTTTTGGCTTACAAATACTGATACAAAATACTACTGCGTGAAAGAGACCGAAGTGATAAAGCAATTGCCCTTTAAGTAAGTTTAAGGCCCTGTTTACACAGTTTTTTTGCAGATGGAAAAATCTGCCTCAAAATTCCATCAGGAATTTTGAGGCAGTTTTGACCTGCCGCCAGACCCTTTGCAGTGTTTTTCACTGCATTTTTCGCCCACGTCCATTGAGTGCTGCAGGCAAAAACCGCCGCGACAAACGCGATCTCTGCCTCCCATTGATGTCAATGGAAATAATACCTATAAAGTCCAGGCCAGACAGAAAACCTGTTTCAGCAATAACATCCATATACGTCAATACTGGATATAGAATACCTATGAAGACATATCTAGACAACAATACTAGAAGTGTAAATAGCCATAGTACAAGTAAAGCACTAACCAATATCAAAAACATATCTTTATTTGGAAAATATTTAAAAACATACATAGACCATCAAATATAAAACAACATAATAAAAATGAGGTAGTGCTATCTAGGAGCAACAAATGTATCATATTATTCATCCATGGAATCAAACAGTGTATTGTCAAGGTATTGACGATACTGTACAAGAATACCTCAACAGTTAACGGTATACTAAATATGTACACACTGGACAAAAAATACAAATGACAGAGTCAGAGAGACTGATCCAAGATATAAAAAATATATAGAATCAGGATCAGATCCATGGCAGGCATATATATATATATATATATATATGTACTCATGACTCCTCACTTACCATTACCTCTTGAAAAAGCTGACGGCGAAACGTACGTTGGGGTGTCTTGGTGTGGTCTGTGGTTGACTCATTTAGGGGCAGACATGCAGAATATGGGTTGGTATTTGACATGGATCTGATCCTGATTCTATATATTTTTTATATCTTGGATCAGTCTCTCTGACTCTGTCATTTGTATTTTTTGTCCAGTGTGTACATATTTAGTATACCGTTAACTGTTGATTTATCCTTGTACAGTATTGTCAATACCTTGACAATACACTGTTTGATTCCATGGATGAATAATATGATACATTTGTTGCTCCTAGATAGCACTACCTCATTTTTATTATGTTGTTTTATATTTGATGGTCTATGTATGTTTTTAAATATTTTCCAAATAAAGATATTTTTTTGATATTGGTTAGTTCTTTACTTGTACTATGGTTATTTACACTTCTAGTATTGTTGTCTATATATGTCTTCATAGGTATTCGATGTCAATGGAAGGTCGGAGACGCCCTAAAAAAGGGCATGCTGCTTCTTTTTCACGCGCGTGGGAAAAGAACGCCTCCACCTCCCATTGAAATCAATGGGAGGCGATTTCGGGTATTTTTTAGCGCTGTTTCAGATGCGGTTTCCGCATTTTGACATGGAAACAGCGTTGGAATCAGCACCAAAAAATGACCGAAATCGCCTTCTATTGATTTTCCGGGGAAAAAAAGTGCCATGTCCTCTTCTCTTGTGGGTAATCCCCATTGAATTTAATGGAGAGGTAAAACCCGCAACAAATAGTATAAAAGTTGCGATTCCGCTGCAAAAATCGCAAGTGAAAAAACAAGCTATTTTTTTTATTTGAAAATTTAAAAAAAAAGCTTCATACTTACCCCCAGCAGTAGTCCTCTATTCTGAGCGCAGTTCGGCTTCCTGGGATGATGTTTCATCCCATGTGACTGCTGCAGCAGTCACATGGACAACAGCATCATCCCAGGAGGCCGGGCTATGCTCAGAAGGATCTCCGCACTGGACACACCGCCGTTCCACAGCCTGGGGCCTGCATACAGCCCTACAGTATCTGCCCTGCCACCGTGCTGCTACATAGGGGCAAGAAGGAGAGGATACTTTGTACAAAAAAAAGCACCTGCAGACGTGGCCGCCATCTTGCACATGGGAGTGGTGAGTGACTTTAGCAGCTTGTTGCCACTGACATTGTGGGTACGCTACGACCTCCCTACTGTCCCTCCCTATACTGCACAGATGCAATGAGACGCATGGAGAATTTTCCCAGTTCCCTATGTCTATAATCATCTAACGTATATTTGTGGAAAAATAAAATTAAAAAAAACAAAACGTATGTTTGACTGTGGACTGATCTGAGGTGATTCTCCGTTCTTACACCATTCTGCTATTCGGAGTACTCTAATAATGACTCCCTCCAAGCAATCTAAAATTACAGCCATAATGGATAAATCCGCTGGTTCTGCAGCCGGGCCTCGCACTTCGTGGCTTTCTAAGGCCTCCACCTCCCACCTCTCCTTCCACTCCTGTTGACTCCCCTCCTCAACCGTCCATGATAGACATAGTGAAGGGTATTAGGGAATCTCGTACAGTTCTAACTTAGAAAATTGATGCCCTTGAGACGGACTTTGGTCTTTTCAGAGCTGATGTACACACGCTACGTGAAAGAGTTGCTGAGCCTGAGAGGCATATTTCTGATTTGGAAGATGTGGTGACTCCCCTGAGATTGAGGGTCAACGCTTTAAAGACGCAACAGTCCACGTGTTGGGCGAAACTCGATAACATGTAGAACCGTTTGTGAAGATGTAACATCCGCTTCATCGGCCTGCCTGAATGTGGAAAAACCTGACCCTGCGGCGTTCTTGGAAAATTGGCTCGTCATCATTTGGAGTTACTGCTTTTTCTCCTGTGTTCTGTGTGGAACGTGCACATCAGATCCCGACTACAGCTCCTCCACCTGGGGCGCCGTCGCGCACTTTCATTGCCAAGTTTTAGAATTTCAAAGACAAAGTGCTGAAACCAGCAAGGAAACAGGCCTCTAAAACATACTAACCAAGATGTGAGAATCTTTCCCGACTAATCGTTGGAGGTGCAAAAACGGAGGCAGTGGTTTATGGAGGCCTAGAAATGTCTGAGGGAGAAATGTTTTCCCTTGAAAACAGCTCCGTATTTTCAGACGTTTTTGACTCAGCATGTGAACATACCCTTACTCTATACAAGGGAACTTACTCCTTGTCGTGGAACATGGTCCTAACCTTGCTCTTGGATTTTCCTCTACGATGTCTTCGACTGTTATAGGTGTCGGGAGATATACCCTGGGGGAGTCCCGGGGTGTGGTTACCCTTTAGCTAATTGGGCTGCAACTTATCATTTGCGGGAAATTTGGCAGACTCGTTACCCTCATTCCTTATCTTATTCATTCTCCACTCTTCCGCTTATAGGTCCTTTTCCAGGATCGACCTGGCATTTGAAAATTATGCTTCTCTAGTATATTTGTGGTAGATGCACAATACTTCCCTCGGGGTATCTCAGACCACTCTCCCCTTATGATCACTCTGGTGTTCCCTGAAATTGCAAAACGCAAAAAAAGAAGATTGAGTCCCTTATGGCTCTCCTGCACGGAGGTCGCGACTTCCTTAGAACAAGAAATTGCTGGTTTCTAGGATCGACTGACAGCAATCAAAGCATATATCAGAGGGGTGGTTGTATGAGCAATATCCTCACATAGAAGGGGACTAGCTAAACAACTTATAGGATTGGAAGCTGAACTAGTTGTAGTGGAGGAGGAATATCTCCGACCATTACTGCCTTCACGGCAACGTAAATATACGCTTTTACCAGGAAGAAAACATTATATTCCCAACAGAGAGTTTTTGAGCAGAGGGATAAGAATGGCCTCTTCCTGGCTTACTTAGCTAGGAAAGACGCCATACCGAATCCTATTTTAGAAATAATCTGGTCTACTGGGATGCCTGTCATTGACCCCTTAGCCATCAATGATGTCTTTGCTAAGTTCTACTCTGATTTGTACTCCTCTAAGGTTTCAAATAACCCATCAGAACTAGAGACATACTTAGATAATATTGTGTTCCCCTCCCTGGATAGTGAAGATGTCAATTTTTTGGAAGCTGACCATAGCGGAAATTACAGAAGCAATTAGTTCCTTTCCAAACAGGAAAACTCCGGGTCTGGATGGTCTGCCAATAGAATGGTATAAATTGCATGTTGACCTGATTGCCCCTCATTTGCTTACCCTTTTTCAATATTTTAGTGGTGGTACTACCCTCCCCATTCTATGAGCACTCTTATAGTGCTGATCCCCAAGCCCCAAAAGGATCCTCGAGACTGTGTCTCATACCAGCCTATCTTACTCCTTAATTGTGATATTAAAACATTAGCCAAAATTCTGGCGAAGCGTATGCAGAAGATTATATCTCATATTATTCATCCAGACCAATCTGGCGTCATGCCAGGGAAGGCCACTGATATTAATCTTCTGTGACTCTTTACCAACATATCATCTAATATAGAGTCAGATGACACCAGAGTTGTTGCCTCTTTGGATTTTGAAAAAGCATTTGACTCGGTGGAGTGGTCCTATCTGTGGTCTGTGCTAGGCAAATTTGGATTTGGCCCCAGATGTATCGGGTGGGTACAGTTACTATACTCCCAACTTACGGCAAGTATTAAAACAAATTGTCACATTTCCCCTTCATTTACGCTAACCCGTGGGACTAGTTAAGGTTTCCCGCTATCTCCTTCCCCTTTTGCACTGGCCATTGAGCCACTAGCAATTGCTATAAGAGCCTCTCCTAATATAAAGGTCTTCAAGATGGGGAGAGTGAGAGGAGCGTGTCTCTCTCTATGCAGATGATACACTTCTATTCCTCAATTATTCGGCTCCATCTCTACAGGCGACGTTATCTCTATTTGATTTATTTACATCCTTCTCTGGGCTCTGTGTGAATTGGTCAAAATCTTTGGTAATGGGGATAGACAATGCTGCCAGGAGCGTTGTACTTCCTTTCCTGATACAATGGGCAGATAAAATTACTTATCTAGGTATAGTGATTCGTTCCGATATTGGTAGTTTTATACCTGACAATGTCACTCCTCTTTTACAACGTCTCAGGATAAACCTTGGTAGATGGGTACACCTCCCCCTCACAGTTACAGGCAGAATTAATCTGTTCAAAATGAAGTCCCTACCTAGATTTTTATAACTCTTTCACAATTCTCCAGTATGGTTACCATTATCACTGTACTCCAATATTAACAAAGATCTCAGATCTTTTATTTGGGCAGGTGTTGCTCCTAGAATTGCTCTGGGTACACTACAACTACCCACTGTGCAGTGTGGGCAAGCCCACCCGAACCGATATCTCTACTTCCATGCTAGCTAACTGTTGTATGTTTGATGGTGGTTTACCCATAGACATTTTAATCCCTGTACTGAGCTAGAAGCATCCCTTCTTGGTTCCTATAAAGCCCTGGTGAACTCTTTCTATAGACAGGCCCCCCAAGGACATATACTTACAATTCTGATGCAGACTAGACTGAAGGTCTGGCAGAGATCGATGCTGCACTTTAACTCAGAGGAGTGGTCCTGGTCGCCTAAGACACCACTCTGGTATAACCCGCTTCTGCTACAGTTACAAAGACTTCCTAATCTTGGTGAGTGGGCAACTCTGGGTATATTGACCTTGGAGGATGTGGTGGTGGAAGATAAAGTAGCCACTTTTGCACAACTTAGGGCTAAACACAAGATCCCGACCCATCTCAGGTTCCTTTATTTCCAGCTTAGACACGCTCTTTGGTCACAATTTGCAGGATATAATGTCAGACTATGTACATCCCTGGTGGAGGATTGGGTCACACAGGAGACGTTGGCTAAACCATTATCCATACTTTATAGACGGCTATTAACGGTATCTTCCAATAAACTTGACAGAGCCCTGGACCGTGCGTTGCGGGTTTGCCGATCGACTAAAAATTACCTAGCTTGCTTTTAACCACGGCATCCTAGGGATTAATCAACAAGGATCGGAGCTAGCTTCTGAGCTCACTCCATCACTGTCACGTACAGTTATGTTATTATTCAAATAATTGGCTGCTCATGTGACCGGATCAACAATTAAACCATGATGTTTAAATGGAAAGGGGTTGTTGAGATGAGAAATCCCTTTTAAATCACTGCTTATGTTAATTCATCTTACAGGGTTTCTTGTTGGACCTCTATTGTTGTTGTTACCTTGCCTCCCACTAGCACTGTTCTCCTGCTCGCGGCCGCCAGTGCTTTGAATACACCCGCAGGATGCAGCACATCTCCATGGCAACCAACCAATTCTGATGACATCACGGAGCGGGTTCTTTAAAATAGGGGATCCAGCTGCTCAACCTTGCCTGTGAATAAGTTACATTCTTCTGAGCTACTTTACTTGCGTTTTTGATTCTGACCCAGTCACTGGATTCTGCGCTTGTCTAACTCCTTTGAATTTGTTGTTCGACCCACTTCTTCGACCCCTGGCCCATCTTCTGATTAAGCATCCTCTAGCTTGACACATTCCGACCGTTTTCTCCTGTGATGACCCCTGGTTCCTGACTTTGCATTTGCCTCCAATCCAGATGTTCCTTGCAGCGTACCTGCCACCAATCGCTGACTACTCTGGGGACCACGACCTGGAAGTCTGAAAGTCTGATCGAGCGAGCTCATACCCCTTTGCAGGGGTTAAGGGTGAAGAACGGGGAGATCCATTAGACACTGCACCTCAGTTTAACCAGTGACAAACAGATGGCAGCTCGAAGATCCATTTTGGTGAGAACCGTAACAGTTGTCTTATATGAAAAGGATTCCAATACACCATAATAGATCAACAATCTTTTTTTCCTTTGAGTGTTTATTTTCCCATAAAATTTGGAATACTGAACGCCAGCTTCAAATCAAGGGACAAAATGATGTTCTTAATTTAAACAGAGTTAGCAACTTTTCTTGATAATGATCTGAACTTGATCTTATTTATGAAAAGGGCTTTCATCTGATTCTGGTTCACGGCACAATTAAGTTGTCACAATGAATAAAAAACGAACATCATTTTCGAAACTTCATCATATCAAGTTACTGAATGTATGTCCTTTATGTTGGAGCTCGCAGGATCTGCATGGAATTATCATATTACCAGAGGGGCCCAAATATACTATGCCAGATTACAGACTAGCATGCCATATTCTCATTTATAAAACATTGTCCTGTCAGGGCTGGATATTACATAATGCATTCTAGAAAAGACATGAATGTAATCAGAATAGTTTAGTATATACACATACAGGACATCGTCCAGCTTGTGCGCCCGTAATTTTCACCTCTCGTCTCTTGAGAAAATGCAGTGAATATAATAAACAGTGAAGTTTTTTTTAAAATTATTATTATTATTCTTTTATTTTAACTTCTTATGGATGAACCCAAAAATCCAAATGCCCTTTTGGCTTACGTCAACACTAATTTATTTCCCAGCATTTGTAAGGTGGAGGCTTTTCCACAAAAGTTACCACAGATACATTTGTTCGGGGTAAGGGCGGGTTCACACATGGCGGAATTGCACTTAAATTCCGCTGCGGACACTCCGCAGCGTTAATCCGCAGCGGAGCCGTTTCTACATTGACTTTCACTTTAATTTAGCAGTGTTCGTTTACACGATGCGTACAATTCCGCTGCGGAGCATAGGCTGCGGAGCGGAATTTGGTGTCCGCAGCATGCTCTGTCTGTTGCGGAGCAGTGGCGGACTCATGGCGGAATTTCTCCATTGACTTCAATGGAGATTCAAAGTTCCGCAATGAAGTCCGCAGCTGTCATGCACATGTCATGTGTGCTGCGGATGCGTCTTGCTTTTTTTACTTGACATTTCTTCATTCTGGCTGGACCTATGTATTTCTAGGTCTACAGCCAGACTGAGGAAGTCAATGGGGCTCCCGTAATGACGGGAGCGTTGCTAGGAGACGTCTGTAAATAGTCACTGTCCAGGGTGCTGAAAGAGTTAAGCGATCGGCAGTAACTGTTTCTGCACCCGGGACAGTGACTACCGATCCCAATATACATGTATCTGTAAAAAAAAATGAAGTTCGTACTTACCGAGAACTCCCTGTTTCTGTCTCCAGTCCGGCCTCCCAGGATGACGTTTCAGTGTAAGTGACGGCTGCAGCCAATCACAGGCCAAGCACAGGCTGCAGCGGTCACATGGACTGCCGCGTCATCCAGGGAGGTCGGGCTGGATGCCGAAGGAGGGACGCGTCATAAAGACAACGGCCGGTAAGTATGAATTTCTTTTACTTTCACTAGGGAAAGTGCTGTCCCTTCTCTCTATCCTGCACTGATAGGGAGAAGGGAAGCACTTTTCCCGCAGTCCGCAGCAGCTAGTCCGCATCAATTTTCTGCACATTTTGTGCAGATCCGCAGCCGTAATCCGCAACCCGGATTAGGTGCGGCATTGATGCGGACAGTTGCGGAGGAATTCCGCCATGTGTGGTCATGCCCTAACAGAAATGTCAATGACATACACATACATGACATACTTTTCTTTTGAAATTGTAAGATTGTATAAGTTAGAAAATCTTTTAAATATATTTTACATTTAGGGCACATTCAGACGTGGCGGAATTGCTGTTGAATTCCGCTGTGGACAGTCCGCAGTAGAATTCTGCAGCAGCCGTTTTTTACATTTGTTTCTATACATTTTTAGGAAACTTAGTTCAGACGTTGCAGGGAATAACTGCGGAATTTAGGCTGCGGTGCAGAATTTTCCCTTCACAGCATGCACATTATGCTGCGGAGAAGCTGTGGAATTTCACTGCGGATTTCAGCATTTGCAATGCAAAAACTGAAATCTGCAGCAAGTCTGCTGTGATATCTGCAACGTCTGAATTACCTGTGAAATATGCAAATGTTGCTGCAAATTTGCAACGAATCTGCAGCCACATTTTCAGCGGAAAAACTAAGCCACGTCTGAACATGGCCTTAGGCTGGAATCACACATGCAGTTTTTATTGTCAGTTTTTGAGGTATGGAGTTTTTGATACCGTTTTCGGAGCCAAACACAGGAGTGGATCCGAAAGAGAGGAGACGTATATCTTATATCTATATCCTTTATACTTATCCTTTTTTTATTCCACTCCTGGCTTTGGTGCAGAAAACTGCCACAAAACTGCATGCGTGATTCCAGCCTTATGCTAATCATTTTTTATACATCTAATGCTATGCTCACATTTGCGTTGTTGCTCGTGCCACACATCCATGCTGCCCTTCATCTGCTTCAATAAAAGAAGATTTTACTGAATGGTGAGTGCGTGGAATTTCTATGCTTATATTATATTGCCAGTTCTTATCCTAAATACCACCGAGCACCACCTGTTGTAAGGACTGTGCTACATGTATGGTGCTGGGACTTTTAGTGCTCCAAGAGTCAGAGCGGTGCCAGTCTTTTTATTTACCTTCTGGAAATTCACATTTGCGTTGTGTCTCCGTTCAAAATAGAAGCCACAACACTTTGCCGGATTCCACCTGCTCACGTATTTTAGGTGTTGACGTTTTGTTGGTAAATATAGTGATGCATTCAGTGCTATTCTTCCCATCAAGTCCACCAGGACTTGCCAATAGAGCCTCCGATGGCAGGGTGAACAAAGCCTTAATTAAATACACTAAAAGAATTAGGGAATACGTCCATTTTGTCTGCTAAAAAGTGCCCCCCCCTAGTGACTGAATTACACTTGTTTTGATTGTAGTTATTTTTATTATTTATTACTTATGTTTATATAAGTGTTTTTACGGCGCTGCATCGGAATAAATATATTAGAGCAGGGAGCCGTTAAATCTCCCTGTTCTCAGCTGCTGGAGGAAGCTGAGGGTTGGGAGCAGCCCTGCTGAAACGGGCGAGATCGATATCAGTGTTGCTCTCTCTCGTTTAACCCTTCAGAAGCGGCGCTCAATAGTGAGCGCCGCATCTTAGTCGTTTTGGAGAGAGGGAGGAAGCTCCAGTGGCATGGCCTAGCAGATGCCTGTCTATTTAACACGGACAGGCAGTAATACACTGCAATACAGAAGTATTGCAGTGTATTATAATAGCGATCGGACGATCGCATAATGAAGTTCTCTAGTGGGACTGGTAAAAAAAAGTTAAAAAAAAAAGTTAAATAAATTAAAAAGTGAAAAAAATAATGAAAAACCCACTTTTTCCCCTTACAAACTGCTTTATTATTAAAAGACAAAAAAAAAGTTACACATATTTGGTATCTCCGCGTCCGTAACGACCCCAACTATAAAGTTATTACATTATATAACCCGCTCAGCAAACGCCGTAAAAAATAAAAAAAACAATGGAAAAATTGCTGTTTTTTGTTAATGACGCCTTAAAAAAATGTGATCAAAAGTGATCAAAAACGTGCATGTACTCCAAGATGGTATCAATAAAAACGTCAAGTCATCCCGCAAAAAGAACGCCCTCATACAACTGTATCAGCGGAACAATAAAAAAGTTATGGCTCTTGAAATATGGAGACAGAAAAACAAATAATTTTGAAAAAAAAGAGATTTTACTGTGTAAATAAACATACAAAATCTAAATTTGTAATCGTTGCAATCGTAACAACACGGTAAATAAAGTTATTGTGTTATTTATACCACACAGTAAACGGCGTAAGTTTAGGACGCCAAAAAGTGTTTGCGTTTTTTTTCTATTACACCCCAAAAAAAGTTACGAAAAGTTAATCAATAAATTATATGTACCCCAAAATGGTGCTATTAGAAAACACAACTTGTCACGCAAAAATAAAAATAGTCCGTCCTTATACAGCTATGTCGACGCAAAAATGAAATTAGTTATAGCTCTTGGAATGAGTCGATGGGAAAACTTTAAAAATTGCTTGGTCATTAAGGTTTAAAATAGGCTGGTCATTAAAGGGTTAAAGACAGTCAAATAGTTAAAAAAAAAAAACCTCTGGTAAAAATAAAAGATGGAGGAAGAGTCTTGGGAGGATTGTGCTCCATATTCAATGACCTATACTTGACAAACTGTAAAAGAAAATCAACAATGTACATAGGAATTTAAAAGGCGAAACATCCTCTTATCTATTAACTTATGTAGAAGATCTGTCAACCCACAAGTGAGTGCCGGATGCTCCACTAACATCCATTGATAGATTTCCATGTCTTAATTCTAGCATATCATAGAGTGAAATAAACACGTAGCTACCTTAAATGACGTACATAGAAGAGAAGGGACCTCGTAGCAAAGATTAAAATGAATCCCCCATTATGGTGCCGGTTTTTCCCACCCCAGGCATAAGGGCCTGGTGCTTGTCTCCCTCTCCAGCCGCTTCTTATTCCTCTAAAAAAGAGAGTCCTGCTAAAGTTCTTACCACCCAGAGCGGATGGGACTAACCAGGGCTGCCCCCTGTCTTTTAGGGGTTCCATAGCATCTGCATGGCCTGTTTCTATGGTATGCACACCCCTGTATGGGTTTTATGATTCAGTAGTGTGTTTATTAAGTGGCATAGGTGAGACTTTGTATTTGCAAAGAGAAATCATGTTGTGATGCAACAAAGGACTGCTTTTATAGAAAATGGCGGCCTGCGCAACAAGCAATGTAGAGCCTCCGCTCAGCATATTTAGACAGTTTCTCATTTCAAAACGAAAGTACGGAAAGGGTTAATTGTAAATTCCCTGGTGATCTAAGGCTGTGAAGGGGTTCCATTTTACATTCCCTGGTGGTTAAGGCTGGGTTCACACGACCATGTTACGTCCGTAATGGACGGAACGTATTTCGGCCGCAAGTCCCGGACTGAACACACTGCAGGGAGCCGGGCTCCTAGCATCATAGTTATGTACGATGCTAGGAGTCCCTGCCTCTCCGTGGAACTACTGTCCCGTACTGAAAACATGATTACAGTATGGGACAGTTGTCCGGCAGCGAGGCAGGGACTCCTAGCGTCGTACATAACTATGATGCTAGGAGCCCGGCTCCCTGCACTGTGTTCGGTCCGGGACTTCCGGCCGAAATACGCTCCGTCCATTACGGACGTAACATGGTCGTGTGAACCCAGCCTTAGGGCAGTGAAGTGGTCAATGGTAAATGTTGTTCCCTAGGAAATAGGAGTCTCGGGCAGTTTCCCAGTTTGCCACCCACTGGCTCTAATGGAAGATTGTATTAGAAGATTCGTCCACACCTGTAAGCCACATTGAAAGCTCATCTTATCAAATCTTTGGCAGAAATCATTACCCTTATTTCAGCCCCCAAAAAATGAAGCTATCCAACTTCCCCAATTGCATTACAGAAAAGAGGAAGCCGGGAAGAGTCAGGCATGATTCTGTACTATCTTTCCAGGATCTTGTATTGTGCTATTTACAACTGATTGAAGTCTTGTGAGTAAAGATAAAGATTGAACTACGTTTATTAGTGCATGGCTCCTTTAATACATCCCATATAATTTTATCTTCCTATCATAAAAGGGGGAAAAAAAATATTTAAAAATGAATTTTTGTAACCAATTTTGTAATGCTCTAATTAATCTAAAACAAAAATGAAGAAACTTTCGAAATAGTCTTGATTTAAAATCTCCTACCATTTTGTGTACACAGTCCCCATGTAGATGTTTTCATGGTTACAGACTATAAACAACTACGTGGAGTGGGATAAAAACAGTGATTCCTCTTTTACGGGGTTCACTGTGTGCTATTTATATAGTTGTTTTTTATGTTTTACCACTCAAGGAAAAAAAGAATTGTTAAAAAATTATTTCCTTGTTAAAATGAAAAAAAATTTGCTAAACCTACATTTTCTTTGAAAAAAATGTCGATTTTCATTTTCACTGCCTACTTCCAATAATTTCTGCAAAAAAACTGTGGTGTTAAAATGCTCACTATAGCCCTAGATACATTCTCTGAGGGTGTAGTTTCGCAAATGGGGTCACTTGTGGGGGGGTTTCCACTATTTTGGCACTGAAAGAGCTCTTCAAACCCGACATGGTGCCTAAAATATATTCTAATAAAAAGGACGCCCCAAAATCCACTAGGTGCTCCTTTGCTTCTGAGGCCGGTGCTTCAGTCCATTATCACATTAGGGCTACATGTGAGATATTTCCTAAAACTGCAGAACCTTGGCAATAAATATTACATAATTGATTAAAAATGAATTTCTACAAAAAAAAAAAAAATTTGTACATTTCACCTCTACTTTGCTTTAATTCCTGTGAAACGTCTAAAGGGTTAAGAAACTTTCTAAATGCTGTTTTGTATACTTTGAGGGGTGCAGTTTTTAAAATGGGGTGACTTATTGGGAGTTTCTAAAAGTTAAGGCTCTCAAAGCCACTTCACAACTGAACTGGTCCCTGTAAAAATAGCCTTTTGACATATTCTTGAAAATGTGAGAAATTGCTGCTAAAGTTCTAAGCCTTGTAACGTCCTAGAAAAATATGTTCATTAGCAACAATTTTGTGTGGTATAACTGCCTGTCTTACAAGCAGATACATTTCAATTTAGAAAAATGAAAATGTTTGATATTTTTGGCAACATTTTTGTGTTTTTCACAATTAAATACTAAATGTATCGAGCAACTTTTGCCAGTAACATAAAGTCCAATGTGTCACGAGAAAACAATCTCAGAATCGCTTGGATAGGTAAAAGCATTTAGAAGTTATCACCACATAAAGTGAAACATGTCAGATTTGAAAAATGAGACTCTGTCAGGAAGGTCAAAAGTGGCCAAAGAGGGAAGGGGTTACGGACCAAAACACTAGTTGTTAAGACGTTAAAGCATTTTATTGCAAAAATTCTCACACTATGACAATAGTTCATTTAATAGTTGTATCGATCTGGCTTTGTGTCCTTTTCACATATGACTGGTTTGCACTTTTTTGCTTCTCCTTCATTACATTTTCTTGGTAGACACCTGGAGATATGCATATAAATTGTGTAGCAGTCTTCCGCACATAGGTATACGCCATAAATGTTTGATCAATAAAGGTCTGCCCACTGAGACCCCAACGATCCTAAGAACTTAGGTCCGGAGTCCACCTCTGCAAGAGAGGGCACGGAACATCAGGACTCAGGATCTGTGAATGTTTGACCACTGGGACGGAATATTTACGGCATATTCTATCCTTTAAAGAAATACACTACCGTTCAAAAGTTTGGGGTCACCCAGACAATTTTGTGTTTTCCATGAAAACTCACACTTATATTTATCAAATGAGTTGCAAAATGACAAAAAAATATAGTCAAGACATTGACAAGGTTAGAAATAATGATTTTTATTTGAAATAATAATTTTCTCCTTCAAACTTTGCTTTCGTCAAAGAATGCTCCATTTGCAGCAATTACAGCATTGCAGACCTTTGGCATTCTATCTGTTAATTTGCTGAGGTAATCGGGAGAAATTTCACCCCATGCTTCCAGAAGCCCCTCCCACAAGTTGGATTGGCTTGATGGGCACTTCTTGCGTACCATACGGTCAAGCTGCTCCCACAACAGCTCTATGGTGTTGAGATCTGGTGACTGCGCTGGCCACTCCATTACAGATAGAATACCAGCTGCCTGCTTCTTCCCTAAATAGTTCTTGCATAATTTGGAGGTGTGCTTTAGGTCATTGTCCTGTTGTAGGATGAAATTGGCTCCAATCAAGCGCTGTCCACAGGGTATGGCATGGCGTTGCAAAATGGAGTGATAGCCTTCCTTATTCAAAATCCCTTTTACCTTGTACAAATCTCCCACTTTACCAGCACCAAAGCAACCCCAGACCATCACATTACCTCCACCATGCTTGACAGATGGCGTCAGGCACTCTTCCAGCATCTTTTCAGTTGTTCTGCATCTCACAAATGTTCTTCTGTGTGATCCAAACACCTCAAACTTCGATTCGTCTGTCCATAACACTTTTTTCCAATCTTCCTCTGTCCAATGTCTGTGTGCTTTTGCCCATATTAATCTTTTCCTTTTATTAGCCAGTCTCAGATATGGCTTTTTCTTTGTCACTCTGCCCTGAAGGCCAGCATCCCGGAGTCGCCTCTTCACTGTAGACATTGACACTGGCGTTTTGCGGGTACTATTTAATGAAGCTGCCAGTTGAGGACCTGTGAGGCGTCTATTTCTCAAACTAGAGACTCTAATGTACTTGTCTTGTTGCTCAGTTGTGCAGCGGGGCCTCCCATTTCTCTTTCTACTCTGGTTAGAGCCTGTGTGTGCTGTCCTCTGAAGGGAGTAGTACACACCGTTGCAATTTCTCGCATGGAATAGCCTTAATTTCTAAGAACAAGAATAGAATGTCGAGTTTCACATGAAAGCTCTCTTTTTCTAGCCATTTTGAGAGTTTAATCGAACCCACAAATGTAATGCTCCAGATTCTCAACTAGCTCAAAGGAAGGTCAGTTTTATAGCTCCTCTAAACAGCAAAACTGTTTACAGCGGTGCTAACATAATTGCACAAGGGTTTTCAAGTGTTTTCTAATCATCCATTAGCCTTCTAACACAGTTAGCAAACACAATGTACAATTAGAACACTGGAGTGATGGTTTCTGGAAATGGGCCTCTATACACCTATGTAGATATTGCATTAAAAACCAGACGTTTTTCAGCTAGAATAGTCATTTACAACATTAACAATGTATAGAGTGTATTTCTGATTAATTTAATGTTATCTTCATGGAAAAAAACTGTGCTTTTCTTTCAAAAATAAGGAAATTTCTAAGTGACCCTAAACTTTTGAACGGTAGTGTATATGGGGAGATAATGGGTGCAAAGGAAAAGTAGAGTAAGTGCCAATCTGGCCGGTGTTGTAATTTTCCAAGGGGTAATTGAAAGATGAGAGAAATCTGGTTGTTATTGCCAACTACTCCACTTTACATTTGCACCAATTTTGATAAATCTCCCCCATCCTGTGCAAAACTGAGTTTTACCCAGACTCTGGGCACTGCCTCAATCTTCACTGACTTACTTCCTATGGCAGCCCCATTTAGGAGATCCAATTCTGGTCTTTGTAGGAACAGTATACTTTCAAGAAGAGGATCAGATCATGTTCGGGGAAAGGTATAGAAGCTTTTAAAAAAAACAAAAACAAAACAAATGCTTTTCTGCATTCTGCTGATTGGGTTTGAATTCTTTTTCAGCATGAAATATACCTCTCACACGCAGACTGTTCATATGAAATTGTAAATGAAGCCTAAGGCCTCCTGCAATCGTCCGTGCCCGTAATCACGGTCCACGATTACAGGCAGGGGCAGCCGCGGACAACGACCCACACGGTCCATAAAAAGACAAAAGATAGGACATGTCCTATCGTTTGCGGAGGCTTTCTAACCAAGTGTCCGTGGTCAATAGAAATAAATTGGTCCGTAATTGTGAACCGAAATTACGGTCCGCAATTACGGACAAATTCTACGGTTGTGTGCATGGGGCCTAAAGTGATGAGAACTGCTGATCGAAAAACGGATGCAGACTGACAGGATTTTATGCTTTAGTGGTCTGGAAAAAAGCAGAAACAAATTTGATTATATATTTAACCCCTTAGGGACACGGCCAATCTTTGTTTTTTCACTTTAGTTTTTTCCTTCCCGCCTTCCAAAAGTCATAACTTTTTTATTTTTTCATCGACATAGCCGTATGAGGGCTTGTTTCTTGTGGGACAAGTTGTTGTTTTTCATGGTGCATAATGTACTAGAAAGTGTTTTTACGGCGTCCATCAGGCAGTAAAAACAACATGTTCACCTTATTCTACCGGTTGATACGATTACGGCAATACCTTAATTAGGCCCCCAGGCTGCTATGACAACAATCGTCACCACGAGATCATGTTGTAGGGAAGCCGATGGCACGTCGGAGGGGTCGCCCCCTTATTCTAGCGATTTGAATGCCGCGGTCGCGTATGACCGCGGCATTTAAGGAGCTGCTGAGGAGGATAATCATCCTGGCACGGCTGGAGGCAATGTCTGGTCATTTTCCCGTCGCCCTGGTGAAGGAACTGTGGGTGGAAGTCACGTCACAGCGTGATCTCGCGAGATCACGCTGTGCTGTGACTTAAGCTGGACATGACTGAAGTCAAGTGTATGACACTAATTGATCAGCGTCATACACTTTTCTTTACAACGCCCACTTGGTTAAACGAAAAAAAAACGCCCAAAATTTGCAGAAATTTTAAAATGATCAGAACTTCGTCACTAATAAACGTTTTTCAAAAAACACAACACAGTAGTTATCTACAACAAAGCGCATTTATTAGATTAGGTAGGAGATAGGGAAGTATTAAACTGGTGACAGAGCCTCTTTAAACGTGCGGAATCAAAGTGATCTTTAATTCCGCCCGTTACTGTGAGGTGTCGACTGTATTACACAGTTGTCACCCGCTAAGTATGGAGCGGGCTCAGCGCGTGAGCTCCTTCCATACTTCCCCTTATCGGCTGCCACGTACATGTATGTGGCATGTCGCCAAGGGGTTAAGTATGAACCCTGCCTTATCTACTGCACAGTGTGTGTATATGCTCCCCATCCTCTCTTGTATTATTGCCTATACAGTGCACCACTACAGTAATTGTGTATAGATAAAGTGACATTGCTCAGTCATTGGGCTGTGAGCAGAAAAATAGGAAGTCAGTGCTCTGCAATCAGCACTACATGACGGGTATGAAGTCTGTGAGGGTTATAGTCAAGGTCGTAACAAAGGTCACGCAGAAGACCACCCAATTCGGAAATGACTTTAGAGCGAATCACTTGCCACTAGGATCTATTTCTAATTGATTCACAAATAATTGATCAGACCTTACTTATGTTATGTCCTGTGGGAGCATTGAATTAAAAGTGGATGTACACAGGATCTTTAGAGATGAAGGGTGGGCCCGCAGAATAATTTCCTCTGGTGGGGCAAAGCTACCTCAGTCTAATGCCACTTTCACAGGGCAGTATTTAGGTCAGTATTTTGCATCAGTATTTGTGAGCCAAAACCAGAAGCGGGTCCATATTACAGAAGAGGTGCAAATCTTTCCATTATACTTTTACTTTGTTATGTTCCACTCCTGGTTTTGGCTTACAAATACTGATGCAAAATAGTGACCGACGTTGGTTATAGTCAGGTAATCTCCCTGTTAAGACCCTGGGAGAAATTGTAAACACCAAAAATCCGGACAAAAATGCTAAAGAGCCAGGACTCTGTAAAAGTGCCTAGTAGCCAGGACCCTGCTGAAAAGCTAAACAATAATAACCTCGACCAGGGTCGGACTAGCCCACCAAAGTTTTAACCGTTGGGTCCAAGACCTGGCACATAATGGGCCCCTAATACAAAAGGGCCCCAAAGTCCAATAGAATTACAACTCCATTTGCAGCTAAATTTGGAGCCAATCACTTGCCGCTGGGGTCTATTTCTTATTAAATGTTTCACAATTAACCTATTAGATTTTAATGATAATGATATATCAAAGATTACAA